>NC_041385.1:809641944-809655962 GCF_002162155.2 Triticum dicoccoides
CGGGGCGATGGGACGGGATGGCTATGAAGGGGCGGGGCGGGGCGCGGCGACGGGGACGACGGGGACGACGGGGACAGCCGGGGCGGCGACGTCGACGGGGGCGGCGACGAGGGGCGGGGACGGCCGGGGTCGGTGACGAGGGGCGGGGGCGGCGACGATCGGGGCAGGACGGCGCGACAGAGGGAGGAAACAGAAGGAAGAACAGAGGGAAACTGAATTTTTTTCAAGTGTTGTATATATAGGATGGACCTTTAGTACCGGTAGGAGCCACCAACCGGTACTAAAGGTTTGTTTTGGCCAGGCCAAGCGGCGGGAAGCGCACCCCCTTTAGCACCGGGTGGTGGCTCCAACCGGTACTAAAGGCCCCCCCTTTAGTACCGGTTGGAGCCATCACCCGGTACTAAAGGGGGTGCGCTAGCTCCAGGAGGTGCGCAAGTTTAGTCCCACCTCACTAGCCGAGAGGCTACCGCACTGGTTTATAAGCTCTAGTGTGTTAGCTCTCTCGAGCTCCTCTGCTAGTCAGGCCTACTGGGCCTACCTGTCCTCTTCGCCCAGTGGTCCTACTGGGCCTTTGCGGGCCTGCATCCTGGCCCAACAAAAGATTGTGTTCCTAGTCGTATGCAGGCCGCTTTGGCCCAGTAGGTGGGCTTTTTTATTTTCTAAATTTTTTTCGCTTTATTTATTTTTGTTTTATTTATTTTTGAGTTGTTTTTTGCTGTATTTAGAGTTTCTTTGTGAATATTTTTGCTTTAGGTACAAAAAATTACAAACTTTCTGTTAGTGCCGGTAGTTTTCAAATTTGAATAGTTTAAATTTTGAATTATTTGAAATTTGTGTGAATCACTAGTTTGTGAATAACTTAACTTTGAAAAAAGTTTTTCCAGTGATTCTTTTTTCTTATGTTTAATATTAGTGTGTTTTATCATTATATTCAATTTGGTAATGCTTAGGTCATTTAAAAAATGAAATGCCTTTGTAACAGTTCAGTTTTCGTCGGAAACCGTGATACTTCGAAAGAGATTGTCCATTTTGTACACGAAGTGCATCCAGTTTTTGCCGTAACCCTCTCTACTTTCTTGCAATTTGTATGAAATTATGTTACCATGCCAACTTTCAACCTTTTCTGAGTTCATTTGAAATGGTTTTCAATTTCAGGGTCATTTAGCTGGAAAAAATCAGTAAATGCATGAAAAGAATTTGTTTGCACATAAAATTTCTTCGCGTCTCAAATGCCAAAACACATAACTACCCTAACTATTATAGACATTCCCTCCTGGGTGTGAAACACAGAAGAAAGTGATGATAGTGAAGCCGATCACATCCCAGATTTTTGGGTGTGAAACTTTTTCTTCGCGTCTGTCCCATTGCGCCGTAGCCATGGAAAATCTTCATCATTTAACTGGATGCTCAGGTCAATATTCACTGTGAATGGAGCAATATCATCAAACTTTTCATAATCTTCTGACATGTCTGTCTTGTCATCCACTCCCACGATGTTTCTTTTTCCTGAAAGAACTATGTGGCGCTTTGGCTCGTCGTATGATCCATTCGCTTCCTTATCTTTTCCTTTTCTCGGCCTGGTAGACATGTCTTTCACATAAAAAACCTGCACCACATCATTGGCTAGGACGAATGGTTCGTCTGCATATGCAAGATTGTTGAGATCCACTGTTGTCTTTCCGTACAGCGGGTCTTCCGCTACCCCGCCTCGTGTCATATTGACCCATTTGCACCGAAACAAAGGGACCTTCAAATCACATGATCCATAATTAAGTTCCCATATGTCCTCTATGTAACCATAATATGTTTCCTTTCCCATGTTGGTTGTTGCATCAAAGCAGACACCACTGTTTTGGTTGGTGCTCTTCTTATCTTGGACGATCGTGTAAAATGTATTTCCATTTATCTGGTACCCTTTGAAAGTCATTATATTCGAAGATGGTAACTGGGACAACGAGTACAGGTCATTTTGAATATCGCCATCATTCAGGGCACGTTTCTGCAACCAACCGGCGAAAGTCCTCGTTTGTTCGCGTATAATCCAGTCGTCAGACTTCTCCGGGTGTTTGGACTATAAAAAATTCTTGTGTTCCTCCATATACGGAGCCACCAAGGCGGAATTCTGTAGAACTGTGTAGTGTGCTTCAGTAAGAGAATGCCCATCCATACATATTATTTGATGCCCTCCTAGCATGCCTTTTCCTTCCAGTCTGCCCTTATGCCGCGATTCAGGAACACAAATCGGCTTAAGGTCAGGAATGAAGTCAATACAAAACTCAATGACCTCCTCGTTTTCATGGCCCTTCGAGATGCTTCCTTCTGGTCTAGCACGGTTATGAACATATTTCTTCAAGACTCCCATGAACCTTTCAAAGGGGAACATATTGTGTACAAATACAGGACCCAAAACGTTAATCCCTTCGCAAAGGTGAACTAGGACGTGCGTCATGATGTTGAAGAAGGATGGTGGGAACACCAACTCGAAACTGACAAGACATTGCACCAAATCATTCTGTAACCTTGGTATGATTTCTGGATCGATTACCTTCTGAGAGATTGCATTGAGGAATGCACATAGCTTCACAATGGCTAATCGAACGTTTTCCGGGAGAAGCCCCCTCAATGCAACCGGAAGGAGTTGCGTCATAATCACGTGGCAGTCATGAGACTTTAGGTTCTGGAACTTTTTCTCTGCCATATTTATTATTCCCTTTATATTCGACGAGAAGCCAGACGGTACCTTCATGCTGAGCAGCCATTCGAAGAAGATTTCCTTCTCTTCTTTGGTAAGAGCGTAGCTAGCCTGACCCTGATATATGTCGTCTTTTCCGTGCATACGTTGCTGGTCCTCCCGTGCCTCTGGTGTGTCTTTTGTCTTCCCATACACGCCCAAAAAGCCAAGCAGGGTCACGCAAAGATTCTTCGTCACGTGCATCACGTCGATTGCGGAGCGGACCTCTAGGTCTTTCCAATATGGCAGGTCCCAAAACATAGATTTCTTCTTCCACATAGGTGCGCGTCCCTCAGCGTCCGTCGGAACAGGTTTTTCGCCAGGACCCTTGGCCATATCATGTACATCAGCACCAGTACGGTGGCGAGGCTTCGTCCGCTGATCCGCCTCACCTTTGAAATGCTTGCTTTCTTTCTTACGGGATGCCTTGTCGAAAGAAATCGACGATGTCCCAAGTACACATTCTTCCTACAACTATCCAAATATATACTGCCAGTATCATCCAAACAGTGCGAGCATCCGCGGTATCCCTTGTTTGTCTGTCCTGAAAGGTTACTGAGAGCAGGCCAATCATTGATGGTCACGAACAGCAACGCCTTTAGGTCAAATTCTTCCTGTCCGTGCTCATCCCACGCACGTACACCTGTTCCATTCCACAGCTGTAATAGTTCTTCAACTAATGGCCTTAGGTACACATCAATGTCGTTGCCGGGTTGCTTAGGGCCTTGGATGAGCACTGGCATCATAATGAACTTCCGCTTCATGCACAACCAAGGAGGAAGGTTATACAAACATAGAGTGACAGGCCACGTTTTATGGTTGCTGCTCTGCTCCCCAAAAGGATTAATGCCATCTGCGCTTAGACCAAACCATATGTTCCTTGGGTCACCTGCAAACTCCTCCCAGTACTTTCTCTCGATTTTTCTCCATTGTGAACCGTCAGCGGGTACTCTCAACTTTCTGTCTTTCTTACGGTCTTCTGCGTGCCACCGCATCGCCTTCGCATGCTCTTTGTTTTGGAAGAAACGTTTCAATTATGGTATTATAAGAGCATACTACATCACCTTGGCAGGAATCTTCTTCCTGGGGCGCTCGCCCTCGACATCACCAGGGTCATCGCGGCTGATCTTATAACGCAATGCACCGCATACCGGGCAAGCGTTCAAATCCTCGTACTCACCGCGGTAGAGGATGCAGTCATTAGGGCATGCATGTATCTTTTGCACGTCTAACCCTAGAGGGCAGACAGCCTTCTTTGCTTCATACGTACTCTCGGGCAATTCGTTGTCCTTTGGAAGCATATTCTTTATCATTACCAGCAACTTTCCAAATCCCTTGTCAGATACACCATTCTCTGCCTTCCATTGCAGCAATTCAAGTGTGGTGCCCAACTTTTTTTGTCAGCTTCGCAATTCGGGTACAACAATTTCTTGTGATCCTCTAACATGCGCTGCAACTTCGTCCTCTCCAGATCACTTGCGCAGTTTCTCTTTGCATCGGCAATGGCCCGACCTAGATCATCAGCGGGCTCATCTGATGCCTCTTCTTCAGCTTCTTCCCGCATTGCCGGCTCAGCTTCTTCCCCCATTGTTGTATCATCGTATTCAGGGAACCCATGGCCAGGATAGCCGTCGTCGTCCTCTTCTTCTTTAGTGTCTTCCATCATAACCCCTATCTCTCCGTGCTTGGTCCAAACATTATAGTGGGGCATGAAACCAGACTTAAATAGGTGGACGTGAATGGTTTTTTCTGTAGAGTAATTGTGACCATTCTTACAGCCAGCACATGGACAAGGCATAAAACCATCCGCCCGCTTGTTTGCCTCAGCGGCCCGCAGAAAAGTATGCATGCCATTAATGAACTCGGGAGAGCATCGGTCATCATACATCCATTGTCGGCTCATCTTCATTACACAACACGAAATAGACCAAATTAATACAAGTTCATACATAAAGTTCATACATAAAGTTCATATACAACACTTAATTAAATGCAACATACAAATAACTCTCTCGATAAAGAA
Source organism: Triticum dicoccoides (assembly GCF_002162155.2). Lineage (NCBI taxonomy): Eukaryota > Viridiplantae > Streptophyta > Magnoliopsida > Poales > Poaceae > Triticum > Triticum dicoccoides. The sequence continues at coordinate 809,646,699 of NC_041385.1, forward strand.
TTTAAATGCAACAACAAATGCGATGAAGATCGCAACTAAGGTAAAAATTGATCCAACAGCATAATGATACCAAGCCACACTATCAATGGCATATTTTCTAATCTTTCTAATCTTCAACCTCATTTTCTCCATCTTGATCTTGTGATCATCGACGACATCGGCAACATGCAACTTCAATTCCATCTTCTCCTCCTCAATTCTTTTCAATTTTTCTTTCAAATACTCATTTTCTCTTTCAACTAAATTTAACCTCTCGACAATAGGGTCGGTTGGAATTTCCGGTTCACATACCTCCTAGATAAAAAATATCTATGTCAACTTGATAGGCATAATTTGTCATAAACACGAAATGCAACAACTAGTTTTAAAAGAGAATATACCACATCCGAATCATAACAAGGACGAGGGCCGACGGGGACGGATATCAAAACCATGGCACTATGTATAACAAACAATGTACGGGTAAGATAATTATACGAGTAACTATATATCCAAATCACATAAACATCAATTTGGTAATGTAAAACATTCATGAACAAGAGCCTCACCAGAAGGTGGTGCCGGCGACGGGACGGTGCGGGCGATCGACGATGGTTACGACGGAGATTTAGAAGGCACTAAGTAAAGCACGCCTACATATGCAAACTAAGTGTTATTTTTGACCTCAAATTGCATATAAACCAAATACTAGCAAATATAATTATTCCTCCCAAATTAATCACTATACAAAGCATTGCAAGAGCTAATCTAGCAATGAGAGTTGAAAGGACAAAGTTGCTAACCTCTGTGATCATTTGAATGGATGGGGGCCTTCAAATCTTGACAAATTTTGGGCACAATTTGTGAGGAGCTCTAGGAGAGAGGGGGAAGAACAGAGGAAGTGAGGGGAAAGGGGAAGAAAGAGTGGCTTCGGGGGACGAAGGGTTTATGTACGTCGACCTTTAGTACCGGTTCGTGCCACGAACCGGTACTAAAGGTGCTGGATGGGCCCCAGACTGACAACACCCTGCCACCACCCTCTTTAGTACCGGTTCGTGGCACGAACCGGTACTATAGGTTCGCCACGAACCGGTACTAATGAGAACGGACGGCTAGCCATTGGAACCGGCACTAATGGACACATTAGTGCCGGCTCAAAACCAAACCGGCACTAATGTGTCTCATATTAGGTCCTTTTTCTACTAGTCCAAAATTAGACACGATGAAAAATTATGGTCGTACAAACATGTGCATATAAGTCGAACTATAGGAGATCCAACCAATGAAAGAATGTTGAAAGATGCATTTTCTCTCTCTTAATTTGTGTGTGTGCGATCATAGATAATTTCACACTTAAGTACAAACTAATTTATCATATGATCCAAGGGGTCAGGGGAGCATTATATACAAACAATTGTCAGCTAACACACAATACACAGCTGGAATGAGTGCATGACAAATATATTTGTGCATGTTTCTTGTAATGAAGTCGAATATTAGAGAGGAAATGTTATAGGTGAAATCTTGTGTGAAGGCTGATGTATTTAGGGTCACCGAATGGCTGGTCAAAGTTGGTACAGAAGCGACACTGTGAAGTGACAATCTGTATATTCTAACACGGGGAATAAGCTAGAAATGGTGAGCTCCATCGATACTTTTAAGCTTTTGACATCGTGTATACTATTTTTCTGCACCAAATTATTTCGATGCATCCAATGCTAGGTTAAAAGTAAGGCTGAAGATCATTGCCATCATAACTTCTTTCAATGATTGGAATGAGGACAAATTTAACAGGTTCTAATAAATTTAGAATAACACGTGAAACAGCCATGGATTAGATTTAGTCGCTCTTCACCATCAGACAACAGTGCATGTCAAACACACACCTACAGAACTATGTAAACTGATTTTCCAAAGAGGGTCGGACTATATTGAAAAGTCACAAAAAGAGTATTACAAAGATCATGTAAACTGCTCTGCTTATCACTCAATTCGCAGAGTTAGTTTTAACTTCCTTGCTTGGGCATCTTGGAAGAAGCAATGTGGAGTCCTTGCTCATTTGAAAGCAGATTAGTATTTGCACCGATACAGCCGCTTTGGTCCCTTGGTCATCTGCTCAAAAATTGGGTTTCCCTGACAAACCGTGAGCGACATTGGATTGTCTAAATTTGCAACTGTAAATTAAGCTATGCACCTACCATCGTAGTTGGAGGTGCACCGTTGTTGTTTGCCAAATAAAGTGGGAATAGCAAGAATATCCATTCGCTCCATGCTTAATCGCACCACATGAATCACCATTGGAGAATTGATATTATCACATTTTTGGAAATAAAAATAAGTCTAGCCTTTGTTAGGTCGACTGTACCACCTGAATCACCACCGATGGAACAATCCCAGTATATTTGAATCAAAAAACGAAAATCTGGCACTTCTCGCTCGCTCGTGCCACATGAATAAATGTTGATGGATCTTTTAATGGCATCGGCAAATAAACATGCAAAAATATTGTGGTGAGAAAGATTAGGGCATGATTGAGTAAGTAAGAGAGATGAAGGAGAGAAGCAATAGGATACCATCATCATCGGTTGGTACCACTCGGTAGTTCTGTTTCTTCCAGGGGTACTGGATCTCTTCCTGCCGACTCTACCGGTGTTGAAGACGATGTCGCAAAATATCATGCCTGCTGCCTCAGTAACAATTGATGGACCTATTCAAAGAGTTCGAGCATCACATATGCACACACCTGGATGATTCATACCGCGCATCTAAATTCGGCGCACAGGTGCCCCCTGTTCATCGTGCTGGCCAGCCGACCGGCGACGTGGTAGTTGCGGAGGATGAATTATTCGCCCCGCCGTGGACGTCATAATAAGAGGTCAATTTAGAATGATCTAATGGATTTGTAGAAGACATGGTTTCTTGAGAAGCCCTAGAGCAACGTGCATCTTGAAGAAGGAGAGTGAGGGCACGACCAAATCTGACACCATGCAAGAACAGAGGAGGAGTGATATGGTGGCCGCGAGTCCCATGACTATGGTCCTCAGGGGGCAGGACGTAGGTATTCTTTTTCGGACTGAGAGAAAGGAGACAAAATCTGCAACGATTTTTGGATTGGTTTTCTGTGTCCTATAGAAAGGAGGGGAGTCGTGAGAGATTAGGATTTTGGAGACGTGAATGATTATGATTTGGCAGGTCGGCTGCGGCTGTCCCTATCTGCTGCTCCATATCAAAAGGCTAAGGGGTTGTTTGGATAGATGGAATATAGAGAATCGGTTCTATATAAAACAGAAAAATTGTTTAACCGACTAAAACCACGTTTGGCTCTTCTAACTAATCCACGGATATGCAAAACTGGATTCCTATAAACCTGGAATTTCAGGTTTGTACAAAGACGACTATTAGCCGTTTTTCTATAAACGCGATTCCTATATCTCTCTCGCTGATCCTCGTGGGCACGTTCATCAGCCAAAGAATTAGAATGTGCAGATGTGCCGGTGACGGCGACAGCCTCGATGGGCTCTCACTAGTGTGCCACACCTCGACGCCGTCATCCTCTAGCCGCCGGCCGCCGCTTCTTCTGCGCCGTCCGTCTTGTCGTTGTGGCCGCCAAGGTCAGCTCCTTGCGTGTGTACATGCGTCGGCAGCCAGCGGATCAAATCGATCCAGCTTGTTCCCGTCGGTAGCTAGCTTCTACATGAGCGTGTACACGGCTGTCCGGCGAGATTGATGAGTCAACTCTCCTGTATTTGCGTATCTCAACGGAATGTGACGGGAAAATAAGAAGCTCACCGCATGATAGGAATAGTACTCTGAATCATTGTCGAATAAGGAACTGACAAACACACTTTCCAACCCAAACGTAGTCTTATACAAACTCATTCTTAACCGAAATGATAGTAAAACTGGTTTTGCTAAAAATCAGCTAAAAAATCGTTTTCCATAAACCAACGCCTAATATTTGCTATCCAAACAACCCCTAAAAGTCTGTGATAACCAAGAAGACACCTCGCGTACGTCAAATCTTGGAGGAAATTAGGGTAGTTTTTTTTTTCCTGAGGGGAACATAGGGAGACCAATTGAGGGAGGTACACATGGGATAAGAGACTTTTTTTTTGAAGTGGAGGCGGAGTCTTTCCTTCCTGATTTTGTGGCAATAGGTGGATCCTTTCCTAGTTTTCTTTTCACGTGAGGGTTTCCTTCTTGTTTTTTTAACGTGAACCTTTCCTTGTTTGATTAGCTAACATTTTTCTGACAGTTTGATTATCTAACATTGGACGTGTCACATGCGTTTTTTATTGGACTCTATCATCTGCGTTACGTAAGTTTTCCTTCTATCCTGATCGTAAATTTTACAATCTAACGGTTTAATTAATTTTGATGATGTGGATCAATGAGAGATCATGAATGGTGCCTCCAATTAGTAAATAAGAGATAGTGAAATACAACTTGGTGAAAATTTGCATTCACTAACTGAAATTGTGTTTTTCACCAACTTTTCTCACTGAAAATTTATGATTACAAATTTTTAAATAGTAAAATACAACTTGGTGAAAAAGTTCATAAATTGTGGTTCATGGACAAATGGCGTAATAGCTACTATTGTCTGCAAGGCGAACTGGGTCAAGTGCGGTAGGCCAGCCAAACCGATATGCTAGGATACCATTGGTCGCTAAGATTTGAATAACTTTCCCATGATTAGAGTTAGTCATGTTGGATTTGATTTTTGAGCTAGGCTAGCCAAGAGAGTGGGATTTGCATGACCCCACTTATGATGGATAAAACGACGAATTCTATATACCTAAGAGAGTGATCTCCTCTAACTTATTTATCTTAATTGCAAGCATGCCAAATCATCACACAATGATGGATGAGATAAGACCCACCTCAGCATGCAACCATGCATTGGAAAAGTTAACCATCACCACGACACCACCTACAACCATGCATGGAAAAATATTTTCATTCTATTATTCGATTTATATTGAATAAACATTTTCTCAATATACATAATCAAATATACTAAGTCATATGTATTTCTTGTTTTGGTTCACATCTTATTAATCTAAATATTTATATTTCACCCAATCAAATGTCAGTGAAATATATTGCAACTGATTCCCGTGGCAACGCTCGAGGTAGCATCTAGTATTAGTAAACGAGGGAAGACCTGAATACCAACTCAAATATTTATAATTTTATTTTTTTCTAATAAGTATTTACATAAAAGAGAATCTCAGATGACACTGACATAGACGGGCCTTATAAATGTGCAGTGCCGGAGGTCTGTATGGATGGCACTCTGGACGGACGGTCAAGTGCAAGCTTCATCAGCGAGGGAGGCGGCAGAGAACCTAAAGCTTCTTGAGGGCCAGTTGCCGGAGGGGAAGAGGTTTTTCGGAGGTGATACTATTGGCTTCCTCGACATAGCCATGGGCGGGATCGCGTATTGGTTAGGAGTGTTTGAGGAGATGGCCGGGGCAAGGCTGCTCACCGAGGAGGACCGCCCATTGTTGTGCAAGTGGGCGAGGGACTACAAGGCTGACGACATTGTGAGGCAATGCCTTCCGGAGAGGGGTCGTGTGCTTGCAGAGTTGACAGCGAGGAAGGATCGGTATGTGTCCATAGCTATGACGATGGCCGCAAAGAACTCCTAGGGCGCTATGTATTGGACCTATTGTAATAATGCATATGTAAGTTGCATGTGAGAATTTAATATATTGCAATAAATTGTGTGCACCATAGGAACACACAAATGGATCTCGAGTTGCCTGGAGCCTGTTTTAGGAATAAGACGAAGTCAAGAAAACTAATATTTTTCCTGATCATCTGCAAAATGTTATAAAGGAATTTTTCTTGCGAGGTGTTATAAGAAAGAATATGCTTATTTCTATTTAATTTTTGTTGTTGCTCATATATAAAATTATTTGTCAATCAAATTTTAACAGGTATAGAAATGAACAAAAAATGGTAAAAGAAATTCTACATGGTAAAATAAATGTGTATAACGTGCGTGCAAAGTCACGTGATGAAAAAGGTTATCATATGAGCTAAAAACAGCACAATTACGTTGTTGTTAGTGGTAAACAGTGAGTGCATTTTTTTTTTTGCGAAGACAGTGAGTGTATTGTTTGCCCTTTCAAAATCATAATTTTGTCTTCAATTTGTGTTATTGTGTCAGGTGTAAGATCGAGTGATCTATCTTCTTCCGTCTATGAGCTGTGCAGTACGAATATTTTAGAGCATCTAAGCTTGGCGCCTCAAACCGCTACTGTACGCCTCAGTAGATGCCTCCATCACTTATAGAGTTATAGGTTAAAAAAACTTACCCAGCGGGCTCCTTAAACCGGCAGCCCCACATTCAGCATAAATCTAAGACGAATAAAGGGAGGACCCGAAGCGCCCAAAAGCACCTGTCACATCAGCCCGGCGCATCATGGCCCGCAACGACCCCACATAAATCCCAAATCTCGACGAACCGTAGACCGCACTCCACTCCACTATCTCTCGCTCTGTCTCCTCCTCTTCCCGTCTGTCGGTCGCCGATGGCGGATCCGACGCCGAGGACGACGTGGAGGAGATCGCATGTTTGTAAGTAACATCGTGTTGCGCCTTTTGGTCTTCGACCGGGGCGGCAACAGCAAAAGCTCATGTTTGACGGCACCTGACGCCCGACGTCGCAGTGTGGGCGAAGTGGGTAGACGCTCGCATCGTGCGCATAGCTTGGGCCGCGCCACAACAATGTAGGTACACTAACCGTCTTCTCCTACTCTACCATTGCCGGAGGGTGTCCCCAACCACCGTTGGGTACTTGTGCCCTCGCTGATGCCTCCGCGGACGAGGACGCTTGACTCCGAGGCATGGGCCACTCACCGTGAACGACGAGAGAGAGAGAGAGAGAGAGAGAGAGAGAGACAGAGAGAGAGAGAGAGAGAGAGAGAGAGGCGCTGGCATCGCGTCGGGCAAGCGTGCGCTAGTGGATCCGGGAGTACGCGCTTCTCGTGTTAGTCCTCCTACGCTCCCTCACATTGGCAGAGACCGACGCGTGGCAGCTCCGCCGCAAAAAAGCCAAAGTGCTCGGGCAAGCCATCAAGCAGTCGGAGTGCAAGACAGCGATGGCCAAGGCAAGGGCACTTCAGCTGGCCCAGGTCAAGGAGCGCGTTGTACGAACGCTGACAATCAGCAAAATCTCCTCTAGTGAGGCCTCAGACGGCAGCGACGGATCCCGCGACGATGACAACAACATCCGTCTGGCTGCGAGCACCTACATGGATCGGTACAACCACACCGACAACCGCAAGGGGAAGGGGCCATCGTGGAAAAGGTGATTTCCTCTGCCATTCTCCGTTTTATCTATGTTTTAGTAGTTTTGAAGTATGAATTTGCGCTGTTCGGTGATGAGCTTTGATCCTTTTGTGTGAGATGACTAATGTTGTTACTAGTAGTGTGTGAAATTCGTTCCTTTGTTTCTATCAAGCCTGTTAATCGTATTCATCTACGTAGCATAGCATTTTTTACATGGATTTGAGGATTCGGATATGAGAGACACAGTTGTGTAAGCAACGAAATAAGAGGTGCCCAGTTAGTGCCTGCGGACGCTCTCGGGCACGTCCACATATGTTTGAGAGGCTAGATTAGATACATTCGGCTAAGGATACTGTAAGAGCATGATGGAGGAACTGAAAAATGTTAATCAAGCACTTGGAAAATGTTAAATGTTTATGGAAAAAATGTTTGTTATACATACAGGAAAATGTTAAATGTGTATGCAAAAAGTTGGTCATGTATTTAAAAAATCGTAAACGTGTATAAGAAATGTTTCTGATGTTCAGGGAAAATTTACAATTGACGTTAGTTAAAAGTATACATAAAAAATCAATTTTCTTGAAAAAAAGACAATACTATATTTTAAATATACATAAAAATGTTCCTAATGTATATGTAAATTGTACATGATGTGCAAAAAATGTTTATTTTGATGAAAAACTGATAACCACATATTTAAAATGATGACAATTTATTCCAAATATTTTAATCTTGTATATTAAATATGTTAAATGTTCCTTAAAAATGTATTAGATATATGCAAAAAAAGGACCATCTGTATGGAAAAAAGTACACATATTTTTTTTAAATGTATATCATATATTTTAACATGTTAAACATGTATATAAAATATGCTTCAGATATGTATGGAAAACGTTGAATGTGTACTGAAAAAATTGTCATGTGTCGAACAAAAAAGAAACCGATGAAAATGAACAAAGAAAAGAAACAAAGAAACCAAAAGGAAAATAAATAAACCAAAAAAATGAAAATGAAAACCAAAGAAATCACTTCAAAAGAATGGACACAGGGAAAGCCAGGAAGCAGAAAAGAAGCAGAAAAACGACGAAACCCGATGAAAGAAACGAAGGAAATGAAGACAAAAAAGAAAAAAAACAGCAAAACCCAAGAAAGAAACAAAGTTAAATGCAAAGAAAAAGGAAACACAGTGAAAACCTTGAAATTAACGAGGAAATGTGATGAAAAAACTAAGAAACATAGGAAAAAAAGGATGAAGACACAGAAAAAACCAAAAGAAGTCATAAAGGAAAAGAAAAATAAAATAAAATAAACTATACCTTTTTTTTTAGAATAACACGCACTTTATTTCGTATCATAATGTTTAGGGGAACACAAAAATGGTCAGGGGGATCATTGGGCCACATATGACGGCCAATATCTAAGGTAGTAGCCATCCTAGCTAACCTGTGTGCCTCTCCATTACGAGCGCGTTGCACGTGAACGAAATCACAACTGAGAAACTTGCACTTCTTCTCCTGTATCTCCTGTAAGATTATACAGTAACTCCCTCAATGCACCTGATTATTTAGGTAATTGATGACTCTCACACAGTCTGATGCTATATGCAATCTGTTAACGACCAAGTCTTTAGCAAGAGCTGAAGCCTCTCTACATGCATAAGCTTCTAGTATTGTAGACTCGGTAATTCCATGGAAAGCAATTGCAGACGCCCCTAGGAACAAGCCTTCTTCATTGCGGCACTACAGCAACAGCTCCTACATTTGAGGATTTTGCCACAGCCCCATCCACATTTAGTTTTGTTTCTCCCGCAGTTGGGAGTATCCATGTTGGCGCTACCCTGCCTGGACTCAGAGCATCTCCAGCCGCGCCCCACAACGGCCTCCCCAGGCGATTTTTTTGCGCCGGCGCAGAAAAAAGGCCTAGTCGCGTCCCCAGGACGCCGAATTCCGCCGGCTCAGTCCGTTTTTGCATCCGGCGATC
>NC_041385.1:809656270-809666793 GCF_002162155.2 Triticum dicoccoides
CGCAAGAGAAAAGCGTTCCTGGGGCCACATTGGCAGGCGAAAAGTCAAGCCACCCGTCCACATTCGCCTCCTACCCCCGCGCTCGGCCGCCACCCTGCGCCACCCTACCGATCCCGGTGCCGTTCACCGCCCACTGCAGCTAGGTAGACTATCTCCTGCCGAAAAAAGAAGGGGTTTCGCCGAGGCAGCCTGTCCGCCGCAGTCCGGCCAGAAATGACATGTTATGAAATTTGAGTTTTTATTTGTTAAACTATATAATTTGTATTGGACTATTCGCTGAAGTATTTGATTTATGTGATGAAACACGCCGAACCATGCCGAACCATTCCGAATTATGTGACGAAATAATTGATTTCTATTTGTATGCGAAAATTCAAGTTGAAACACGCAGATCCGCGCCGAATATGGGCCGATTCACGCAGATATCGGGTCGTTTTTGGACATAATTGGGCCGAACACTGGGCCGAAATCGGCGCCTGGGGGCGACCTGGGGGCGATGGCTAGGTGCCGAACCGCCCGCAGCCCCGAGTTTATCGCCGGCTCACCCCCAGGCCGCTCTTTTTCGGCGACCTGAGGGGCCAAAAGGCTGGAGATGCTCTCACGCTCATGGTGCTGGCCCTGTGCTGCTTCACTGGAAGTTGTTGAAGTTCTTGAAGATACCGCTCAAGGAACAGATGTGTGGTCAAGGGGCTCTAAAATTCGTTTTCATGGATAGCTTTCCGCCGCGCCCACCAAATCGCCCAAAGCCTTGCCAGAACCGAGATAAACTTGTCTTTGCGCAACGTATTACACAAGCCATGCAGCCAGAGTTTTGGGTCCGTGGTCTCATCACCATAGACTGGAAGCAGCGAGTCATCGTCATCATCTCGGAGTGACCAAACGCTCTTCGACATATTACAGTCCAGGAGTGCGTGTCTCCAAGTATCGTTGGCGGCTTGGCATATTGGCAAGATCGCGTCATGGGTCATGTTTCGCCTCTTGCGTTCCTTGGCCGTTGGCAGGGACGACCTTGCAAGTCTCCAGGCAAAAAGTCTCAGCTTAGCTGGAACTTTAACTCCCCACAGCTTCCTCCATTATTCTCCTGCTGGGTCATGTCTGAAGGTTCTGTCCGACCACACAGCCATCCTTCCCGCCTGAACTTCGTCTCTACTAGCAACCTGTAGCAGGATCTCACTGAGAACACCCCTGACTTCTCATATTGCCATGCATAGAAATCCTTCTGGGTTTTATAACTTAGTGGGATCTGACGAATAATATCAGCATCATTGGTAGCAAGTTTTCCACTAGAACTTGTTCATTCCACGTGAGCAGGATCGCCGGGCGCAATGAAAACCCTCAGCTGGAACTGCCGTGGTATGGCCAGTGCCGCGGCAGAAAGGGCTCTTCTGGATATCCAGAAGCAGTGGGGGCCGGATGTGATCTTCTTGTTCGAGACGCATCTGAACACGGCTAGGGCAAACAAACTTTTGAGGAAATTAAAGATGGACCGTGTGGAGGTGGTAGAAAGTGTGGGGGCAAGTGGCGGACTACTCCTGCTACTCCCTGGCGTAGCCCGGTTGTTATCCACATAAATGATAAAACAAAAAACTTCATTGATGCGATGGTTGGAGGACCAATGGAGGAGAAATGGAGATTTACTGGGTTCTATGGTGAACCTAGATGGGAGGACAAACACCTGACATGGGGCTACCTACGGGGTCTGCACCAGCAAAGACAGATTCCATGGGTGGTCGTGGGGGATTTTAACGAGATCCTGTACTCTCACGAGAAAGAAGGCGGTGCTCCCAGGCCAGTCAATATGATGCAAAACTTCAGAGATGCATTGGTGGAGTACGAGCTCGAGGATATGGGGTTTACAGGTGATCAGTTCACTTGGCGCAGACGTAGGTTGAGGGAACGCCTAGACAGAGCAGTCTGTAATGGGTCTTTTCATGGGCTGTTCCCAGCTGCAAGGGTGACCAATGCTCCGCATACAAAATCTGATCACCGTCCGGTGGTTCTTGACCTTGAGGGTGCTGCTGGCATGGACCAACTATCATACGTCAAACCAAAGCAGTTCGAAGCACGTTGGCTGCAGGAGGAGGAGGTCATGCAACGTGTTACTGAGGCTTGGGAACATTCTTGCATCTTGGACTCCCTTGCCCAACGCACTGCAGCAGTACACAAGGATCTCCATAGGTGGGATCGTGAAGTTCTGAAAGCCCCTCATCGGCGCTTGAAAGAACTAAAGGAGGAGTGGGATTTGCTGCGGTCGGGGCCGCTTTCTGATGAGTCAGCAGATCGGCAGCGCAGTTTGCTTATTGAGATTGAAGAAACTATGGAGAAGGAAGAAATCTATTGGGTCTAGCGGAGCAGGGCAAACGGTTGAAGTTCGGCGACAGAAACACTAATTTTTTCAACAACTTTGCTTCTGCACGTAAGAAAAGAAATTTTATTCGGCGCTTGATGGATGAAAATGGCAATTGGTTAGAGGATAATGACTCGATGAGGAATATCATAGAGGCTTATTTTAAAAATTTGTTTACCTCTGAGGTTGATGTACCACATATGGATGTGCTTAATAATGTTAAAATGCGTGTGACCCCTTATATGAATGAAGCTCTATTGGCGCCGTACTCAGAGGAGGAGGTTAAACGGGCGTTGTTCAGCATCGGCGATCTGAAAGCGCCCTGGCCAGATGGGCTACATGCGATCTTCTACAAGAAGTTTTGGCACCTTGTGGGCCAAGATTTGGTAAAGGAGGTTTTGGAGGCAGTAAACAGTGGAGTTATACCTACGGGATGGAATACTACCACTATTGTGTTAATCCCAAAGGTGGACATCCCGGAGAAAGTAACGGAATTTAGGCCTATTAGCCTTTGAAACGTAGTTTACAAGGTTATCTTGAAGATGTTGGCAGCAAGGTTAAAAGTCTTTCTTCCGGACATAATCAGTGAGACACAAAGCGCCTTTGTACCAGGGAGGATCATCACGGATAATGTCATTGTGGCGTATGAATGCCTCCATACAATGAAGAAGAAGAAAGGGAAGATAGGAACGCGTGCAGTAAAACTTGACATGCATAAAGCCTACGACCGGGTCGAATGGGTATTCTTGAAGGCAATTCTTGGCAGATTGGGATTTGATGAAAGATGGATTGATCTAATCATGGCTTGTGTGACATCTGTTGAATACAAGGTTAGGTTCAACTCTAATGGGACTGCCGCATTTAACCCAACAAGAGGTTTAAGGCAAGGGGACCCTCTTTGCCCCTACTTATTCCTACTATGTGCTGAGGGCCTCTCGAATCTGATTGCACATGAGGAGGAGGCAGGAAATCTAAAAGGGGTTCAGGTGTGTCGTGATTCCCCTTTTATTTCACATTTACTATTTGCTGATGACTCTTTGATCTTGATGAGGGTTGACTAAGAAAATGCAAACACACTTCAAAGAATACTGAATGACTACTGTTCGGCCTCCGGACAGATGGTGAGTGCAGCAAAATCATCAATTTATTTCAGCCCCAATACTGATGTGGACAATAAAGTGGACGTATGTCAAACTTTGGATATCATGACAGAATCACTCTCGGATAAATACTTGGGTCTCCCCTCCATGATTGCGGTGGACCGAGTGGACTGTTTTAAGCACATCATTGAGAGGATCCAGAAGATGATCAATGGATGGAAGGAGAGGACTATGTCCTATGGTGGTAAAGAAGCTTTAATCAAAGCGGTGGCCCAAGCCATCCCTACGTATGCAATGAGTGTTTTCAAATTCCCGAAAAAAAATTGCAAGGGGATCACTGATGCTATTTCGCATTACTGGTGGGGTGACGGGGAAAACCAACGTAAGATGCATTGGTTCGCTTGGTGGAAGATGTGCATTCCTAAGGATAGAGGGGGCATGGGCTTTCGTGACGTCCATAGCTTTAATTTGGCACTCCTAGTTAAACAGGTTTGCAGGCTTATTGAGCACCATGACTCATTGTGTGCAAGGGTACTCCGTTCAAAATACTACCCAACGGGAGAATTGCTAAATTGTGAGCTCAAGAAGGGGGCCTCTTTTGTTTGGCAAAGCATATGGGCAGGAGCCCAAACTTTCAAGAAAAGGTGTATATGGAGGGTTGGTAATGGTTTGAAGTTGAACATTGGGGAAGATTGCTGGATTCCCAACAGTTCCTCAAGGAGAATTGTGATGCCCCGAGGAAACAGAGTTCTAACTCGAGTTAATGAACTTATCGACCCAGCCTCTGGGGAGTGGGATGAACAGCTTATGAAAGATAATTTTTGGCCCATTGACGCTGATCGGATCTTACAGATCCCTTTGCACCAGGGAGATACAGAGGACTATGTAGCATGGCATTTGACAAGGTCGGGAATTTTCAGTGTACGCTCGGCATACTACAAGCAGTGGGAGGACTCGTATGTCAGTAGCAATCCTAGCTCTATCACAAGTGCTTCAGGTTACCATCCTGTTTGGAGGAAACTATGGAACCTAAAAGTGCCAAGTAAAGTGAAAATCTTCTTATGGCGGGCACTACACAACGCCATCCCATGCTTTGGAGTACTGGCTGATCGGCACATTTCTACATCTGCTCAATGCCCGGTCTGTACGACTCATGCGGAGGATGTGGCACATGCGATCTTTGGTTGCTCCAGAGCCCGGACGATTTGGTCACGGCTTGACTACATGAAATAATACGGATAGCTACCGTGCCGGGCAGATCGGGACTGGAGATACTGGAATTTCTTTTGTGTGAGCCAACAAACCAACAGAGTTATTATGATGTTATTGAATTACCAGAGATGATTGTTGTTGTTGTGACCGCTTGGTATATTTGGTGGCAGAGGAGACAAGTGGAGAAGGGAGAGGAGGTGCAGAACCCAGAACGATCAGCACAAGCGATACGACCTGTTGCTCTAAACGTTGTTCGAGCAGCAACGCAAAAGGAGGTCGTTCCAAGGACGAATATCTGGAAGCGACCTTCATCTGGCCAACTAGTTCTGAACACAGATGCGTCCTTCATAGAAGACAATTATTCTGGATCTTGTGGTGCAGTTATCCGGGACGGCGCCGGTTTCTTTATTGCGGCCTCCACGGCGAAGCTGGAGCATGTAGGTGATGTTGAATCAGCGGAGGCGGCAGCTCTCTTGAGGGCTTGAAGCTTGCTTGGTCAGTGGGAGGAAATTCCATCGTCGCCCGGGCGGATAACATCACAATTGTGGATGCAATGACAAACAATAATGGACACTCTATGGTGGCTGGTCCCATACTAGACGACTGTCGGCAAATTTGTGCAGATTTCGGGAAGGTTCTTTTTGAATTTTGTAGCAGAGAATCAAGCATGGTAGCTCATAGGCTAGCTCAGCAAGGTCGGGATGATCCACCGTCTTTGTGGTTGGACGTCCCAGCTGATTTTATTTTGAATTTACTTGCGGATGATGTAAGTATTATTTGAGAGTTAATAAAGCTAGCCGTAAGGCCTTCCCCTCAAAAAAAAAAAAAGCTCCGCCACCCTCTCTGGTGGGTTTGGAGAAATCGTACTGATTAGGCGCATATTAAAATTTCTGGGTAGCCAATTCTCGTTTCATATGTTTGTGTCCTCCCCATCTCCAATTCGTTTTATCAATCCCGTGCATAAGATGTCCCTCCCCTCATAGCTAGGGTTGGACGCACGAGCGACCTTTTCAGCTCGGCCCGACATAGAAAAAGGCCGAGCCGAGCTGCAAATTTCGGCCCGTTCAGCGACCAAATCAAGCCTGTTTTCGCTCGGTCCAGCTCGGTGGCTCGTTTCAAAGCCCAGTGGTTTTCTTTTGGAAATTTGCAGCCCAGTGTAACGACATAGTAGCCTACACGAGCAGCCCAAGCCCACTAAAGCACCCCGACTACCCAAGCGACTCAAAAAAAACCATAGCGAGTGCGTACACACACTAGTAGAAAACAGGGCATTTGTCCCGGTTGGTGAGGGCCTTTTGTCCCGGTTCTTGAACCGGGACTAAAGGGTCGTTACTAATGCCTCCCCCCTTTAGTCCCAGTTCTAACACGAACCGGGACAGATGGGCCTCCACGTGGCCGGTGCGCCGAGCCCAGGCAGGAGGGCCTTTGGTCCCGGTTGGTGGGTGGTACCAACCGGGACCAAAAGGCATCCACGCGTCAGCATTTTAGTGGTTGGGTTTTTTTAAGGGGGGGTTGGGGTTTTGGGGGGTTAATTTAGGTGTTTCATATATTGTGTTAGCTAGCTAATTAATAGAGAGAAGTGTCCTTTCTTATGTCCGTGCTTGGTCGACGCTACGTACTGTACATAGAGAGGCCCGTGACACGCTAGCTAGTAAGAAAGTGAAGGGAACCATTAAGTACAGAAGTTCGTCATGCATACCGAGAGAAGTGATCGATCGACCTCTCCTTCTCCGAGAGATTGGTCGAACAACAAGTTTTCGTATTATCTATCCGACGCTACTGGCTACATACATATACAATATGTAAGATCTCTTACAATCACCTAGCAATTGAAATCAACTTCCAGGTGGTATTCTCCGGCTTTATTGATGATGTGGTCAAGAAAGAATCCCGCCAATTCCTCTTGAATTGCTTTCATGCGATCTTGTTCTAGGAGTTCATTCCGCATCTGCCACGTCTAATTTGAAGAAGGGGGATAATACATATATGAATGAAACTCAACAGAAATGATGGTGTAATAAACTGAAATTGTGAATATTATTGCTTACGCACTTCATATTGTCTTTTAGAGTAGCCCCGCTTATTTTTCAAAGTCGCGTTGTCGGTGAACTCGCACACGTAGTATCCACAGAAATTATTCCCTTCTTCCTGCCACAAGCACTTTACGAGAAATAGAGGTCAATCAAATTGATAATGAAGCATTATAAATGGCATTGATGAAAGTACAGCTATAGAATCAACGGGAGATGCGCGCAACTAGCTAGCTAGTAGTACTTACTTTCGGGTATGTATATCGCAGCTCCTTCGGCAGTCCCAGAACTTCTGCGGTGAACTATTTCCAAACCCTGCAAGACAAAGAAAATAATTATTATTACTTGAGATATCAGGAAATGAACAAAAAGTTACCGATATGGTGCGATAATGATCGATTGAACTTACTTGTTGAGCAAATTAGTCATGTCCGCATAGGTTTCGGGATCTTTTCGTCTCGAGTCTAAGACGGTTACTACTCCCCGCTCAAGCTTAATCTCCAGAAGAACATAGTGGAAGCTGCGCACGTATGCATAACTCATCAATTACATTACTATAACCTCGCTCAAGTAATAAGGGAAACCGAATATGCACACGACAGTAACACTCACTTGAAGTTGTAAGGAAAGAGTATTAAATCTTTGTTTTGATTTTTGATCAACGATTGTAGCAAGTTGGCCTCGGCCTCTTCGGCGTGCTTTTCAACCTGAATTTCATCTATGATATTTGTGCTAATAAACCCAATATCAAAATTTCTTGTTTTTTGCACTCGACGATCTTCAATCTGCATAATATAGTGAGGATAATTAATTATAAATACATGCAATGAAAGAGCCGAGCTATATATAGAGACTTAATGACAGAAATAGTACTTATAGGCAGTAGCAAAAGACCGTTAGTTTATCGAGGGCCTTTTGATTGAAGAACTCGAAGAACTCCTCAAATGGAACAGTCAATAGATCAATTCCAACGAGGTCGTGCTCCTCTTTAATATTCATATACAAAGCATTCGTCCCCCAGACTCTCTGCAGGTTTTCATGTACCAATTATGTAATCTTCGCATCATCGTTGTTAGAGATTTTTCATCTTTGATTGGAGGCTTCCCGTACTCGTATCTGTGTTCGTCCACCTCCAAGAAATCAAAATGTACATCATCAGGCAGGTAATCTCTAAGATTGTTATAACCGGGCACCGTCCCCAGAGCATTAGCGACGATGTCGCTAGACACATTGAGCGGAGGGCACGATTGCTTTGCTTGTTCGCCGAGCTGGGCAATTTTTTTCCCAACTGCTCGTTCTTTTAACCTTTTATCATTGACAGTACTTCCCGACCAGTTAGCTTCAAGATATGTCTTTGCAGTAATGCGCTCATAGTTGTTTTTCGGCGGAGACTTTGGTGGTTTCCTCAGGGCATCGATAGTGCGCTTTGCTTTCACCGGATATACCTTCTCCTCCGGAGGTGGATGTCTCTTTTCTTTCACCCCTTCAAAGAAGTCGTTCACTTCGGTCTGCATGATCTTCGCATTTTCCTCCTAGGTCCTCTCGTACGGTAACTTCTCTAGAGGTTTGAGAGAAGGACCATATCTGTATTGCCTCACGCCTCTGCTAGTTGTACTGCTAGATGCCGGAGCAGACGGAGCGGTTGCAGCGTCTGTCTTCTTTCGTGCTTGCTTACGAGGCGGACGAGAAGGACTACGACGCGCCGGAGCAGCCGGGGCGGCGGCGGGTCTCCTCCGCCCTTGCTGGCGAGGCAGAGAAGGAGGAGGCTACTGGCTGCTCGGGCGCGCCGACGCAGGCGTAGTGCCGCCACACGCCGGAGAAGGAGGCCGAGTGCCCTGATCGTCACTCGCCGGAGGAGGAGGCGGTGGAGGAGGCGGAATGCCCTGACTCGCCGGAGGAGGAGGAGGAGGCGTCCAGTTCGGAAGCTTGATGAACTCCTTCCGCCATCGGCATGGAGTCTTTAGGGCAGAACCCAGCCGAGTCACCCCTTCACCGATAGGGTGGTCAAGCTGGAGGTCCTCAAATCCCTCCGTTATTTTGTCCGCCGTCACCCTAGCATATCCTTCTGGAATCGGACGACAGTGAAAAGTTGCGCCGGGTTCAGAAGGTCGAACTTGGTCGACAGCCGCCTTGACTTATAAGTTCTGCCATTGCGTCATAAGGTGGCAATTTTGAGCCTCCGTGATATAATCCACGGGGTAGCTAGCAGGAGCCATCAAGACATGCTCCGGCTAAAGCAGCTCGGTGGAAGCCACGCTGCTTCTCCGCTGAGATGGCGTGGTAGCTTCGGGGGAAGCTTCGGCAGGTCCTTTGCTGCGATCTGCTTCTTGTTCCTCTAGCCCTTGTACCCTTTCATGCAGCGCCTGCAGTTGGCTTTGCTCCAGTTTCTTCCTCCTCTCGTGGGTTTTGTAACCCCCTGCGTCCGGAAAACCAACCTTCCACGGAATGGATCCTGGTGTGCCTCGTGTCCGTGTAGGGTGCTCAGGATTCCCAAGGGCCATTGTGAGCTCGCCCTTCTCCCTGTCTGGAACGAACGTCCCTTGCTGCGCTGCATCGATATAGTGCCGAAGCCTGTTGACTGGTGTTTTCAGTTGCTCGTCTGTCCAACGGCACTTCCCTGATACAAGGTCCAAGGTTCCGCCAGCCCCGAAGAACCAAGTCCGGCAATGGTCTGGCCATTTCATTGTCTCTGGTTCGATCCCTTTATCAAGCAGATCATTCTCAGCCTTGGACCACTTAGGCCGGGCTTTGAGGTAGCCACCTGACCCCGTGCGATGGTGAAACTTCTTCTTCGCAGCATTTTGCTTGTTTGTCGCCCACATCTTCTTACTCTTTTCCGATGTCATGTGGGCCACAAATGTGGGCCAGTGATCTCTGATCTTCTCATATTTTCCAATGAATTATTGTGTCTCTTCTTTGTCGACAAACTTTTTCAGCTCTTTCCTCCACCTCCTGAATAGGCCTGCCATCTTCTTAAGAGCACAAGACTTGATTAATTGCTCTTTAACTGACTTCTCCGGATCCTCCTCTAGCGGTAGGGTGAAATTTTCCTTCAGCTCAGTCCAAAGATCATCTTTCTGCATATCATTGACATAAGAGTCCTGAGGGTCTTCCTCCTTAGGCTTATAGCATTGGTGGATTCTGATCGAGATCTTGTCCCTAACAAGAACCCCGCAATGAGCAGCAAATGCGTTCTTTGTCCGGATGGGTTCAATCGGTTCGCCGTCGTGCGCGATTGCTGTGATCTCAAACCTTTCATCCGAGCTCAACTTTTTCTTCAGGCCTCGTCTCCTTACCGAAGTTGTGCTCGATCCGGAGGGCTAGAAAAAAGAAGAAAGACGAGAGTTAATTAATATGTGTACATATACCAAAACAATGAATGCATCAATTAGCTAGTTAGCACAGGCTTAACTAATATATATACTTGGCCAGACTCGGTTCGGTCACTGGAGCTGTCATCACGGTCTCCTTCTTGCACCGTCATTGGGTCAACGGAGCCGTCCTCATGGTCTCCTTCGTGCACCGGCATTGGGTCAAAGGATCGATCATATTCATAGCCTGCTTCTTCACGCTGTCCTTCCAGACCATCGGTGTCGTTCAGAAACTATAAGACGGCATCACTTCCTTCTGCGATTATCTCCCCCAACATCGCTTCTGTTGCTTCGTCTCGGGGGATGTCCATAGTTTCTACAAATATTTACAATATGGCAATTATTATTCAAACATGGCAGATATGGAATCATATTAATTAGTGGCCTCGACGCTGCTTCTCTAGGGTTTGGGATGGCCTCGACAATGCTTCAAGGGGGTAATATCGACAACAACGAGATACAT
>NC_041385.1:809667097-809667932 GCF_002162155.2 Triticum dicoccoides
AGGGGGTATATCGACCCCCCCCCCACGTGTTGAAGTTATCGGGAGGGGTTTATATCGACAACGACGACATACGTACATGGAAAAATAATATTATCGGGGAGGGGGTATATCGACCCCCCCCACACACACGTATTGAAGTTATCAGGAGTTTATATCGACACGACATACATACATGGGAAAATAATATTATCGGGGAGGGGGTATATCGACCCCCCCCCCTCGTGTTGAAGTTATTGGGAGGGGTATATCGACGATGACAGAGGAGAAGATTGAATAAAAAAAGAAGAAAAAAAGAGGAGAAGAAGAAAGGAATAGAGGGAGAATAAGAAAAAATAGAAAATATTCTATTTTTTCTTCTTCTCCCTCTATTCCTTTCTTCTGCTCCTCTTCTTTTTCTTCTTTTTTCCTCTTCTTATTTATTTCTCCTCTTCTTCCTCTCCTCTTCTTCTCCTTTCTTCCTCTTCTTATTTTCCTTTTTCCTCTCCTTCTTTTTCTTCTTCTTCTTCCTTCTTCCATCTTCCTCTTTTCTTCCTTTTCCTTATTTTACTTTTTCCTCTACACTAACCTAAAATGCACTAACCTAAAATCCATATATACTAACAACCTAAATAAAAAATTAATACATATATCAAAAAACATATATAAACAAAAAAATGCAATGAACATTATATTCATACATACATAGCCATATCCATTCATCATATAGCTACCACATACATATATACATTATATATATATGAAAAAAATGCAATGAACAAAAAAATACACATGTATATATGAAAAAAAAGCACACTGAACACAGAGCCCTAACGGCGGCGGCTCACATCGGGGGCGG
>NC_041385.1:809667942-809669092 GCF_002162155.2 Triticum dicoccoides
CGGCGACGACGGGGACGGTGGGGGGCAGGTCGGTGGGCAGGGGCGCGACCGGGCGCGCTCAGGGGCGGCGGACGGCGTGGGCATGGGCTTGGGGGCGGCGGACGGTGGCGGCGTGGGCTCGGGGGAACAGGCGACGGCGGAGGGGCAGCCTGGCGGCGTCGAGGAGATCGGCGTCGTCGGGGGCAACTGGCGATGAAATTCTGAATTTTTGCAAAGTGTTTGCTTATACAGAAAAGCCTTTAGTCCCGGTTCGTGCCTACAACCGGGACTAATGCACCCTTTAGTCCTGGTTGGTGCCACCAACCGGGACCAAAGGCCTCTTTTCAGCAGCACAAAGGGCGAGAAGCGGTGCCCTTTGGTCCCGGTTGGTGGCACGAACTGGGACTAAAGGGCGGCATTGGTCCCGGTTGGTGCCACGAACCGGGACAAAAGGGTGGCATTGGTCCTGGTTCGAGCCACGCTGTGCAAGGCCATTGGTCCCGGTTGCTGCCACCAACCGGGACCAATGGCCTTGCACAGCGGCGCGGTGGTGGGAGTTTAGTCCCACCTCGCTAGTTGAGAGCGTCGACCACCTGCTTATAAGCACTGCTGCCTCCTCTCTCTTGAACTCCTCTGAACTGCAGGCCTATGGGCCTAATCTGACACTGCTTTGCCTGTGGGCCTGCTGGGCCTTCTGCGAACCTGAATCCTGGCCCATGGTCGGGTTTCTAGTCGCATTCAGGCCGTGGGGGCCCAGTAGGCCACACTTTTTTGTCTTTTTGTTTTCTTTACTTATTGTTGCTATTTTTTATTTTATTTTCCAGTTTTTTTGTTTTGTTTTCTGCATTATTTATTTTCTTTTGTTTTTTGCTTTATTTTTTAATTATTTTTGCTTTTAGTTTTAGAAAAATTATAAAGTTTCTGTTAGTGCCATTTGTTTTCAAATTTGAAAACACTTTTTTTGTTTTTTTGTTTTCTTTCTTGCTTTATTTATTTTATTTTTTTTCTACTTACAACAAAATACTTATTGTTGCTATTTTTAATTTTTTTTCAAATTTTTTTGTTTTGTTTTCTGCATTATTTATTTTCTTTTGTTTTTTGCTTTATTTTTTAATTCTTTTTTGCTTTTAGTTTTAGAAAAATTATAAACTTTCTGTTAGTGCATTAGTTT
>NC_041385.1:809669482-809691281 GCF_002162155.2 Triticum dicoccoides
TTTTCTTTGTTGCTTTATTTATTTTATTTTGCTTCTGCTTAAAACAAAATACTTATTGTTTTTATTTTTATTTTGTTTCCAGTTTTTTTGTTTTGTTTTCTGTATTATTTATTTTCTTTTGTTTTTTGCTTTAATTTTAGTTCTTTTTGCTTTTAGGTCAACAAAATTATAAACTTTCTGTTAGTTCCATTAGTTTTCAAATTTGAATAGTTAAAATTTGAATTCTTTGAAATTTGTGTGAATCACAAGTTTGTGATTAACTTTACTAAAAAATGAACATAGATGCGCCTATAGAGAAAATTCAGCCTAAATTGATAATAAATTTCTATGAATTTCAGAGAAGTTCACTATGAATTTAGGTCAAATTCCCTTATAAGGGCATCTATTTTCACTTTGAGAGGAGCTCAACAAGGCAGAGAGGGACGGGCTTATAAACCGGTGTGAGCGCCCTTCGGTTGGCGAGGTGGGACTAAACTCTGAGCGCAACGAGGACCAACCCTTTAGTCCCGGTTTGTGGCACAAACCGGGACTAATGGTCATGGGCCAGGGGCGAGGCGCATTGGTCCCAGTTCGTGCGTGGAACCGAGACCAAAAGGTCCAGACGAACCGGGACCAATGGCCCACGTGGCTGCCCTCTTGAGAGTCTTCTTGGTGAGAACATAGTTGACAAGGAGCGAACCGGGATTAATGGCATTACGAGGGCCGAACCATAAGACATTAAAGCATTTCAAATGAACTCTGAAAAAGTTGAAAGTTGACATGGTATCATAATTTCACCCACATAGCATGTGCATGTACAAAACGGACAATGGTATCATACTCGTCTGTTACAAAGTTGGCATGGTATCATCATAATAGTTGCGGGAGAAAGTCTTCACTTTTTCTTCACTTGTGTCATTTGCTTATTGCACCGTAACCATGGATAATCTTCATCGTTTATCAGAATGCTGGGGTCAGCCTTGACTTTCAAGGGAGGAATTTCATGAAACTTTTCATAATCTTCAGACATGTCTGTCTTGTCCTCCACTCCCATGATGTCCCTTTTTCCTGAAAGAACTATGTGGCGCTTTGGCTCATTGTATGATGTATTCGCTTCCTTATCTTTTCTTTTTCTCGGTCTGGTAGACATGTCCTTCACATAGATAACCTAGGCCACATCATTGGCTAGGACGAATGGTTCGTCAGTGTACCAAAGGATTTTCAGATCCACTGTTGTCATTCTGTACTCTAGGTCTACCTGTACCCCACCTCCTGACAGATTGACCCATTTGCACTTAAACAAAGGGACCTTAAAATCATGTCCGTAGTCAAGTTCCCATATGTCCACTCTGTAACCATAATATGTGTCCTTTCCCCTCTCGGTGGCTGCATCAAAGCGGACACCGCTGTTTTGGTTGGTGCTCTTTTGATCTTGGTCAATCGTGTAAAATGTGTTCCCATTTATCTCGTATCCTTTCCAAATCATAATAGTCGAAGATGGTCCCCTGGACAACAAGTACAGCTCATCACAAACAGTGTTGTCACCTATAAGACGTGTTTCCAACCAACTGCTAAAAGTCCTGATGTGTTCACATGTAATCCAGTCGTCACACTGCTCCGGGTGTTTAGAGCGTAGATTGTTCTTGTGTTCATCGACATAAGGGGTCACCAAGGTAGAGTTCTATAGAACTGTGCAGTGTGCTTGAGACCAAGAATATCCGTCCCTGCATATTATTGAGTCCCTTCCAAGCCTACCTTTTCCAGTCAGTCTCCCCTCATACCGCGATTTAGGGAGACCTATCTTCTTAAGGCCAGGAATGAAGTCAACACAAAACCCGATGACATCCTCTGTTTGATGGCCCATGGAGATGCTTCCTTCTGGCCTAGCACGGTTACGGACATATTTCTTAAGGACTCCCATGAACCTCTCAAAGGGGAACATATTGTGTAGAAATACGGGCCTCAGAATGACAATCTCGTTGACTAGATGAACTAGGACGTGCGTCATGATATTGAAGAAGGATGGTGGGAACACCAGCTCAAAACTGACAAGACGTTGCGCCACATCACTCCTTAGCCTTGGTATGATTTCTGGATCGGTCACCTTCTGAGAGATTGCATTGAGGAATGCACATAGCTTCACAATGGCTAATCGGACGTTTTTCGGTAGAAGCCCCCCCCCCCAATGCAACCGGAAGAAGTTGCGTCATAATCACGTGGCAGTCTTGAGATTTTAGGTTCTGAAACTTTTGCTCTGTCATATTTATTATTTCCTTTATATTCAACGAGAAGCCAGTCGGAACCTTCATACTAAGCAGGCATTCAAAGAATATTTCCTTCTCTTCTTTGGTAAGAGCGTAGCTGGCAGGACCTTCATACTGCTTCAGAGGCATGTCGTCTTTTTCGTGCAAACGTTGCAGGTCCTCCCGTGCCTCAGGTGTATCTTTTGTCTTCCCATACACACCCAAGAAGTCTAGCAGGTTCACGCAAAGGTTCTTCGTCACGTGCATCATGTCGATCGAAGAGCGGACCTCTAGGTCTTTCCAGTAGGGTAGGTCCCAAAATATAGATTTCTCCTTCCAGATGGGTGCGTGTCCCCCAGCGTCACTCAGAACAGCTAGTCCGCCGGGACCCTTTCCAAAGATTACGTGTAAATCATTGACCATAGCAAGTACGTGATCACGGTATGCATGGCGGGCTTCTTCCGGTGACCTGCCTCGCCTTTGAAATGCTTGCCTTTCTTTCGACATTGATGGTTGGTCGGAAGAAATCGACGATGGTCCAGGTACACATTCTTCCTGCAGCTTCCCACGTATATATACTTTCGGTGTCAAGTAAATAGTGCGTGCATGCATGGTATCCCTTGTTTGTCTGTCATGAAAGGTTACTGAGAGCGGGCCAATCGTTGATGGTCACGAATAGCAACGCCTTTAGGTCAAATTCCTCCTGTTTGTGCTCATCCCACGTACGTACACCGTTTCCATTCCACAGCTGTAAAAGTTCTTCAACTAATGGCCTTAGGTACACATCAAAGTCATTGCCGGGTTGCTTAGGGCCTTGGATGAGAACTGGCATCATAATGAACTTCCACTTCATGCACATACAAGGAGGAAGGTTATACATACATAGAGTCACGGGCCAGGTGCTGTGATTGCTGCTCTCCTCCCCGAAAGGATTAATGCCATCCGCGCTTAAACCAAACCATACGTTCCTTGGGTCATGTGCAAACTCAGCCCAGTACTCTCTCTCGATTTTCTCCACTGCGACCCGTCAGCGGGTGCTCTCAACTTCCCGTCTTTCTTACGTCCTCACTGTGCCATCGCATCAACTTGGCGTGCTTGTCACAGCCCTAGAGTTTGTTTGCAAGTAGTTGCATAATCATCCATGCATCATGTCTAAATTTATTGGAAACTTGAAATGGGGATGCTTAAACCCTAGCACCAAATGATTTCAACTAGGGTCAAAATAAAATCTTTTTCATTGAACTCAAAATGCCCTCTAAAAATGTTCAACATTTCTGGTTTGAGGTGAAAGCATCTACCAAAAATGGTTTATATTTTTGCAGGACATATTGGGCTCTGAATTAAGTCATACCCTATTTGCATTTGGGCATTTAAATGCTATAAAATATTTTAAATGCTCAAATAAACATAAACAAAAATGTTTACTGTTAGATATATTCTAAACAGTAGCCATGATTAGTTTCATGAATTTTGGATCTGTTTAAGTATTTTTAATAAAGCCACACAGTTACAGAAAAATAGAAAACAGTAATTAAAATAGAAAATAGAGAGAGAGAGAAGGTTTACCTGGCGCTCCTGGCAGCCCAGCTGGCCCAGCACTGTAGCTAGGCCCAGCCCACCCCACCGCGCGTCGTCTTCCTCGTGCCTACTGGCGTTGCGCGTGGCGCGCGCACAGCCGAGCCGCGGCCACCTCCTGCTAGCCACGCAGCTGCTCCCCATCGCCTTGGACGACACCACGCCACCCCGCAGAACCCCCTCGACCCCCTCACTCTCTGGTTCTCTCTCCCCCTCGCTCCTCTGCTTTCTCTCCCCATGGCCGAGCATGCCCACCGCCGCCGATGTGCACCACCGCGGCCACGGCCATCCCCGAGCCGCCCCGAGCTATCCTCGAGCTCCGCCACCTTGTTCCCCACCTCCTCACCGAGCCACGCGACCGGAAGGGCCCCGAAGCGCCGCCCCGATGCTTTTCTCCTCCTCGGCCGCCGGAGATCCGCCTCGCCGCCCCGCTCGCTCCGATGCTTCCCCGAGCTCGCCGTTCGCCTCGTCGCACCCGCCGTGAGCTCCTGCCCCTGCTCCCCCTCTCCGCTCCCTCTCTCGCACGCCGTAGCGACCACACCGCACTCACCCGGACGCGCCGCCGCCCGCACTCGTCGCCGGTGATGCTCCGGTAACCATTTGGTCCCGGGCATGCGCCCAACGCGCTTCCCGCATCGCGTAGAGCCTCCGTGGCACCTCACCGCGCTCGTTTGCGCACCGCAGCCCCATCCCCACTTGCACCCGAGCTTCGGCCGCCGCCGAGCTCATCGCCGGCACCACTCCGGCCACTCCCCGGCCGCGCCACCACCACAGTTGGATGCGGACGAGCGTCCGCATCCCGTAGCTGTGCTTCGCGCGCCAAACGGCGCCCTGTGGGCAAATCCCGCAGCACGCCGCCGCGTCTGGCCTCGTCGGCGGCTAACCGCCGGCAGGTTTGACCCACTGACCCAGTTTGACCTCGGGTGGGCCCAGTTTGACCCCCCCTGGTTCAATGACAGGTGGGGCCAGCCCTGCTAATTAACTTGGATTAGTACTAATTAAACATTAGTTAGTCTAATCACACTGACACGCGGGACCCACTGGTCAGGTTTGACCTGGACCAGCCCGTTGACCTGCTGACATCATAGTGACGTCATGCTGACGCAATTAACAATTTTCTGGATTAAAATAAATCCAGGAAATTCCAGAAAATAGAATAAACTTCTAAAATTCATATAAAATCAACTGTAACTCCAAATTAAATAAATTATATATGAAAAATTATCAGAAAAATTCAAGGAATCCATCTGTACCATTTTCATGCATGTTTGAACAATGTTTGTCCTCTGTTTTGGACAAAACAAATAAAGTGCATTTAAATAATCATATATGGAGTTGGGATTTGAATCATGTATTCAAACCAACTTCATTTAAATCATAGCTAGGTGCATTAGCCCAAAACACATTCATATTGCCATGTCATAGCATGCATCATATTGTGCATTGCATTGATCGTGTTTCTTCTGTGTTTGCCGGTGTTGTTCCCCCCCGGTAGACGTTGTACCGACGATGTGATCGTTGACACTGATGAAGACTCAATGTTATCTTCAGAAGTGCCAGGCAAGCAAAACCCCCTTGTTCATTCCGATACAATCCTACTCTCTCGCTCCTGCTCTCTTTTATTGCATTAGGACAACAACGATTCATTTGTTACTTGCTGCGGTAGTTGAACCCCTTTATCCTCTGCATGACCTGTCATTGCCACAGTAAATAGATGAAACCCACTAGCATGAGTAGGAGTTGTTTGAGCCATGTTGTGCCTACTCATTCATGTTGTTTGTCATGCCTGCTACTGCTTAGAGTTGAGTCAGGTCTGATTCATCGGGAATGAGTCAGAGGTGTGTGAACATGTCCTGCTGTGTGTGAGCTAAGTGTGTGAACACGATTTGGTAAAGGTAGCGGTGAGAGGCCATGTAGGAGTACATGGTGGGTTGTCTCATTGAAGCCGTCCTTAGGAACTGAGTTCTGTGTTTGTGATCCATGATTCAGCTACTACCATGCATTGGGCCCTGAAATATGACCCCGCTCGACTTCTTATTCACCCTTGTCCTCTGTCCAGGAGTTGCAACTAGTTTCTGGTGTTGTAGGATATGTGTTGGAGGCCGTGGGCAGCGTTGACCCGAGGGGTGGGCTGTGATGCGGTAGATACACCGTGGCACGGTGTACCGGGCGCCCGTTTGGTGTCTCGGGAACCCTGTTCACATCGTTTGGGGCTTTGAGCGAAACCCCGGCCGGATCTTCTTGCGGATGGAACCCGAATAGGTGATAAACCTGGACTAGAGACTTGAGTGTTTAGGTAGGTCGTGGTCTACACCCACGTCGGCTTTCACTTGAAGTCTGAGCACATGTCATGTGCAGACGCTAAGTGGTGGAAACATGTATGAAGAAGTACACCCCTGCAGGGTTAACATCATCTATTCGAATAGCCGTGTTCGCGGTAAAGGACTTCTGGGTTGCTTATATCAGTTCATAGACAAGTGAAAGTGGATACCCTAAAATACGCAAGATAAGCGTGAGTGCTATGGATGGCGTTCTCGTAGGGTGACGGAGCGGATCCATAGTGGTGTATTGATATGGTGAATATGTGGACTCATGTGCGCCACCTCAAAAGAGTTACTTGCAGTCGTAGTTCAGGATAGCCACCGAGTCAAAGCTTGGTTGCTGCAGTTAAACCCCACCATCCCCTTGTTGATAATGATGCATATGTAGTTAGTTCTGATGTAAGTCTTGCTGGGTACATTTGTACTCACGTTTGCCTATTTTATGTTTTTGCAGAGAGACTTCAGTCTCACTAGTAATTCCGCGTGGACTTCGACGTTTAGCTTGTTACCTCAGCTACGATCTTGTGCCCTCGGCAGGATCTGGTAGATAGTCAGGCTTCTCAGCCTTTTTCATTTATAGATGTATGTACTCAGACATGATAGCTTCCGTTTGTGTTTTGACTTGTATGCTCGGAATGTTGGGTCATGAGGCCTATGTTTGTAATATCTCGCTCCTCGGAGCCTATTGTATAAAATGCTTGAGTTGTAGAGTCATGTTGTGATGCCATGTTGTATTTGCACATATCGAGCATATTGTGTGTATGTTATTGAAATGCTTGGTATGTGTGGGTTCTGACTATCTAGTTTTTCATCCTTAGTAGCCTCTCTTACCGGGAAATGTCTCCTAGTGTTTCCACCGAGCCATGGTAGCTTGCTACTGCTCCGGAACACTTAGGCTGGCCAGCATGTGTCCTTCTTCGTTCCTGTGTCTGTCCCTTCGAGGGAAATGTCACGCAATGAATACCGGAGTCCCATTAGCCCGCTACAGCCCAGTTCACCGGAGTCCTGCTAGCCCAGTGCTACAGCCTGGATTCACTCGCTGATGACCGAAATGTTCGTTGTTGGGTCATGTATGCCTGTCCATGTAAGTTAGTGCCACTTTGTGTTCACGACTAGCCATGTCAGCCCGGGTTCTTTGTCATATGGATGCTAGCGGCACTATCATATACGTGAGCCAAAAGGCGTAAACGGTCCCGGGCCAGGTAAGGTGGCACCCGTGGGAATACCGTGCGTGAGGCCGCAAAGTGATATGATGTGTTACATGCTAGATCGGTGTGACTTAGCATCGGGGTCCTGACAGCTTTGGTATCAGAGCTTGACTGCCTGTAGGATTACCAAGCCAAACTGGTCGAAGTTGAGTCTAGAAATGCTTTAGTTATATAAGGGAATTGATTGTGGGATGGAACGTAAGGCTCTTTTTACTCCTTATATCTCATGCCCTTCTGATCTGAGTCATCTTATCTTTCCTGCGGGGTTAAGAAACTAGGCTTTCTCCTCTTCTATTAGGATCGCGTGTTACTAATCTGTAGACTTATAAGATTGTTGGATTTAAGTCTCAGTTCAGTTCCTACTACTTCCGTATGTTAATTGTTGATCTCAAAAACCTTGATATTATGATGATCAAGTGGTTATGCCACCATTTTTCTAGCTTGTCTCAAATATTTTTGAGCATTTACAGTCGTTATGCTGTCCAAGTCATCCCAAGTTTCTTAATAGTCTGAAGCATTTGCAAAATCCCTTCCTCTTGTTCCTGATGTTCCTTTGGGCCAGGTTAATCACACTAATTGCTGAGTTGAGGTACTCTATTGCCTCGACATATATGTTGGAATTATTATTATGACCCTAGGTATCTAGAGTATCACCTAGTAATCCAGCCATGCTTTGTGTTCCCAGTGTGATGATTCTGGCCATCATTCTCGAAATCATCCATTGATGCCATTTAGTTAGTAGGCATTCCACTTATGGGTTTTGAACCCGAGATTCACCCTACTTCATGTTGTTAGTATTTGCTAGTTCCTTCAGGATATTAGTAACCTTTGCAATAGTCCTCGAGGTTTGTGGTATTTCCTTCTTCCAAATACTATGAACCACTTATGGCAGAAGTTCTTTGAACCAAGGATCACCACCAGAGTGCTCCTGATGAGTTCTCGATTCTATGTTGTGACTCTGCCAGATCTACCTTTCTGCATGGGTTATCCGGGAGAATTATGTTGAACTTGTTCGACATACTAACCTATGTATCCACAACTCAGAAAGATATGTGTTCCTTTGAGTTGTCCCTCTTCAGTCGTATTCCGATCTTCGTCTATCAATTGATAGTCAGGAGTAATTGTGCATTCGTGTTATCGATGCTTATTATTTTTGTGGTCCGTCAAGCCATTCTATTCCGGAATGACTAGGAGAAACAAACTCCAGAACCTTATCCATATCCAGGATTGGGTCAAAGTAGTTGTACTCCGCAGATCAAAATGCTAATCCAGCTTCTGGTCTGTTCTACCTTGAAGTATTACCTTCTTTATGTCAGAATGTCATGGGAATTGCACACCATCCTATGAACTCTTGACACAGTGATACTTCCTGCCATCACTATTCATTCCTCGGTTCCGTGTTATAGTAACCGGAACACCGACAAGTGAATCGTGATGTGTGAAATCTGTACCCCTAGCAACTCTGTTGCTTCGTAGTTAAATGGACAATAACCTCATTCTCAGCGTGTTGATTATTGAATCATCATCCTAAGGTTGATCGTGCTTCCTAATCCTTATTTTCGGTGCACCCTCGATCAATGAGCTGGGATTGTGACAATCCCTCGCTCATTTGATCACATCGTCTTGCCCTGAAAAGAAAGATTGTTCTCGAGCTTAGTAACATAGTTGCATACCCCTGAGCTGTTTGGTCAAGCTAAACAACAACTTGGAGAGTTGGAAGATGGAAGCTTGTCTAATTTAGTTCATCTTAAGGGATATCTTGTGTGTGTGTGTGTGTGTTGAAGAAAGATGATATCTTCATTGATTGATCCTCGTGACCAGTTGTTGGACCTATTGTCTTGCCAAAACTTTGATTTGAGTATGGGTTATCCTCAAATCAAATCAGAACCAACGATGTTCGCAATGTTGTCTTACTCGTGGTTGGTCCCTCGAGCATACACCATTATATCGTTTAGGTCTGACCAATGCTATCACTTGTTCACATAATCCTGGAATTCCATTTACATGGAAATCTCGATGACTTGTTGTTGAGCCCATCAGCAGCATTTTGTCTCCTCTATGATTCGTGTTGAACATCCAGCTAGTGTTGGAAACTTTCATAAGCATTATCTTCATGCTCCATTCATGAAGCATATGTTTGGATGAAAGGAGTGACTTCCTCCAATTCATGTGCATTTGGAGCAAGTTGCCGCCGTGGATTCGAGAAAGTCAATGTTGCTTCCTTTGGAATCATCCCAAATCGGTCATGCATACGTGCGAAGTATTCTGTGGTTCGGAGACTTGCAACCTTCATTCTATATGTATTCCTAGCACACCAAGCCACTGATTGATTTGTTCAAAGAGAAGAAGTTTCTTGAGAGCAAGACTTATGCAAGGACTTCGATATCCTTGTTGATGGTTCCCCACCTGAACTCGGTAGTGTTTTATTATAAGACTACCACGTGGTCATGCTTGTCTGAGATAGCGTGTTCGCATGTTTGTAGCAGAACCAGCTCATTTTTTGGAGCGTACTACCGCAGTCCATTCCTCGAGAATCTCACAACGCCATCACGTCGATTTGTGTTACAAACTTTAATTTTCTTTCTAGACTTGATGAGTCTGGAATATTTTGATGCCAACCAGATCTGAATCTCAGGCAGATATGATGGTTGGGATATTTCCCAAGAACTATAATATTGGTCTCTCGATAACCGATAAAATGGATGTCATAGCCAACACATCTAGCTGGAAGACCCATTATTGTAGGCTCCTGATTGAGGAAGTTGGCCACCTCCCCATAAGGATTTCGTAGGATTTACCTCTGTAACTGTTCCTTATGGATTCTATTGCTCCTGAAGTCCGACCTTTTACTTGATGTTCTAGTTATCAAACCATATCTATGAATGGGATACACTAGCACATCAAGGAGAACATTAGAAGCGGAGTGCTAAATGTCTCTTGGTCGATCATCCAGATTTTGGTTCCTTGGCCTCGCTAAGATGAAATCTGAGAAGGTGTTATCTTCCTTTGCATCTGCATCGTCCATCGTTGTTCATCATGGTAGTAAGTTGTGTTGCCAGGATCCTTGACACGGATATTGGTAAAACCTTGATGATTATGGAAATGCTCAAGTTCTTGAGAGCACGCACAAGCGCTAGGTGTTATCATCGGCACTAACTGGATTGCTCTCAGTTTCCTCGGTTATGCTATAACTTTTCAAACAGTGGACTCACTCTCTACTGTTGAGCTTCTCCTCAATTACTAAAATCATCCCTTGTGTGGTTTTCAACAAGGTAATCCACATCATCCATTCTAATCCGAGTATACCATCCTACTCAACCCCTCCAAATGGTCGCTCGAGAATTGCCTTAGGCTAGTATAAAGAGTTTCAATGATCTTTGAATCAAAGGTAATTCTTTTTGCCACTTAAGGGGATATTTGTATGAGTCACCTTCCCTAAAGTGCATCGTTATAGTATCATGGCAACTTAACTCCTCGCTACGTTGACAACCGTTCACCACCTTCTTCAGCGTGAACTTGATGTCTACCTAGTGACCCTCGTCATCCGTTCCACTCCATCCCTTCGGATGAATGCTTCGTATCTCAGCTCGAGAGATGTTCTTACCTCTCACTCCATGAGTTGATCTTGAATACTCGATCTTCAAGGAGATCGTCTTCTGTAGAGTCTCCTTCTGTCGTCATCGTGTTGGATGAAGACCTTGCAAGCAAAGACGTCAAGATTGTTTTGAGTCAACAGATCAACACCTCGAGAAGACAGTTGGATCTTGGAGCTCATGCTATTAGTTTGTGTCCCCTTTGTCTTCTTACCTCACGCCTTGAATCTCGGGGCGAGATTCTTGTTTAGTGGGGGTGAGTTGTCACAGCCCTAGAGTTTGTTTGCAAGTAGTTGCATAATCATCCATGCATCATGTCTAAATTTATTGCAAACTTGAAATGGGGATGCTTAAACCCTAGAACCAAATGATTTCAACTAGGGTCAAAATAAAATCTTTTTCATTGAACTCAAAATGCCCTCTAAAAATGTTCAACATTTCTGGTTTGAGGTGAAAGCATCTACCAAAAATGGTTTATATTTTTGCAGGACATATTGGGCTTTGAATTAAGTCATACCCTATTTGCATTTGGGCATTTAAATGCTATAAAATATTTTAAATGCTCAAATATACATAAACAAAAATGTTTACTGTTAGATATATTCTAAACAGTAGCCATGATTAGTTTCATGATTTTTGGATCTGTTTAAGTATTTTTAATAAAGCCACACAGTTACAGAAAAATAGAAAACAGTAATTAAAATAGAAAATAGAGAGAGAGAGAAGGTTTACCTAGCGCTCCTGGCAGCCCAGCTGGCCCAGCACTATAGCTAGGCCCAGCCCACCCCACCGCGCGTCGTCTTCCTCGCGCCTACTGGCGTTGCGCGTGGCGCGCGCACAGCCGAGCCGCGGCCACCTCCTGCTAGCCACGCAGCTGCTCCCCCTCGCCTTGGACGACACCACGCCACCTCGTAGAACCCCCTCGACCCCCCTCACTCTCTGGTTCTCTCTCCCCCTCGCTCCTCTGCTTTCTCTCCCCATGGCCGAGCATGCCCACCGCCGCTGATGTGCACCACCACGGCCAAGGCCATCCCCGAGCCGCCCCGAGCTATCCTCGAGCTCCGCCACCTCGTTGCCTACCTCCTCACCGAGCCACGCGACCGGAAGGGCCCCGAAGCACCGCCCCGATGCTTTTCTCCTCCTCGGCCGCCGGAGATCCGCCTCGCCGCCCCGCTCGCTCTGATTCTTCCCCGAGCTCGCCGTTCGCCTCGTCGCAACCGTCGTGAGCTCCTGCCCCTGCTCCCCCTCTTCGCTCCCTCTCTCGCACGCCGTAGCGACCACACCGCACTCACCCGGACGCGCCGCCGCCCGCACTCGTCGCCGGTGATGCTCCGGTGACCATTTGGTCCCGGGCATGCGCCCAACGCGCTTCCCGCATCGCGTAGAGCCTCCGTGGCACCTCGCCGCGCTCGTTTGCGCACCGCAGCCCCATCCCCACTTGCACCCGAGCTTCGGCCGCCGCCGAGCTCGTCGCCGGCACCACTCCGGCCACTCCCCGGCCGCGTCACCACCACAGTTGGATTCGGACGAGCGTCCGCATCCTGTAGCTGTGCTTCGCGCGCCAAACGGCGCCCTGTGGGCAAATCCCGCAGCACGCCGCCGCGTCTGGCCTCGCCGGCGGCTAACCGCCGGCAGGTTTGACCCGCTGACCCAGTTTGACCTCGGGTGGGCCTAGTTTTACCCCCCCCCCCTAGTTCAATGACAGGTGGGGCCAGCCCTACTAATTAACTTGGATTAGTACTAATTAAACATTAGTTAGTCTAATCACACTAACACGCGGGACCCACTGGTCAGGTTTGACCTGGACCAGCCCGTTGACCTGCTGACATCATAGTGACGTCATGCTGACGCAATTAACAATTTTCTGGATTAAAATAAATCCAGGAAATTCCAGAAAATAGTATAAATTCTAAAATTCATATAAAATCAACTGTAACTCCAAATTAAATAAATTATATATGAAAAATTATCAGAAAAATTCAAGGAATCCATCTGTACCATTTTCATGCATGTTTGAACAATGTTTGTCCTCTGTTTTGGACAAAACAAATAAAGGGCATTTAAATAATCATATATGGAGTTCGGATTTGAATCATGTATTCAAACCAACTTCATTTAAATCATAGCTAGGTGCATTAGCCCAAAACACATTCATATTGCCATGTCATAGCATGCATCATATTGTGCATTGCATTGATCGTGTTTCTTCTGTGTTTGCCGGTGTTGTTCCCCCCCGGTAGACGTTGTACCGACGATGTGATCGTTGACACTGATGAAGACTCAATGTTATCTTCAGAAGTGCCAGGCAAGCAAAACCCCCTTGTTCATTACGATACAATCCTACTCTCTCGCTCCTGCTCTCTTTTATTGCATTAGGACAACAATGATTCATTTGTTACTTGCTGCGGTAGTTGAACCCCTTTATCCTCTGCATGACCTGTCATTGCCACAGTAAATAGGTGAAACCCACTAGCATGAGTAGGAGTTGTTTGATCCATGTTGTGCCTACTCATTCATGTTGTTTGTCATGCCTGCTACTGCTTAGAGTTGAGTCAGGTCTGATTCATCGGGAATGAGTCAGAGGTGTGTGAACATGTCCTGCTGTGTGTGAACTAAGTGTGTGAACACGATTTGGTAAAGGTAGCGGTGAGAGGCCATGTAGGAGTACATGGTGGGTTGTCTCATTGAAGCCGTCCTTAGGAACTGAGTTCTGTGTTTGTGATCCGTGATTCAGCTACTACCATGCATTGGGCCCTGAAATATGACCCCGCTCGACTTCTTATTCACCCTTGTCCTCTGTCCAGGAGTTGCAACTAGTTTCTGGTGTTGTAGGATATGTGTTGGAGGCCGTGGGCAGCGCTGACCCGAGGGGTGGGCTGTGATGCGGTAGATACACCGTGGCACGGTGTACCGGGCGCCCGTTTGGTGTCTCGGGAACCCTGTTCACATCGTTTGGGGCTGTGAGCGAAACCCCGGCCGGATCTCCTCGCGGATGGAACCCGAATAGGCGATAAACCTGGACTAGAGACTTGAGTGTTTAGGTAGGTCGTGGTCTACACCCACGTCGGCTTTCGCTTGAAGTCTGAGCACATGTCGTGTGCAGACGCTAAGTGGTGGAAACATGTATGAAGAAGTACACCCCTGCAGGGTTAACATCATCTATTCGAATAGCCGTGTCCGCGGTAAAGGACTTCTGGGTTGCTTATATCAGTTCATAGACAAGTGAAAGTGGATACCCTAAAATACGCAAGATAAGCGTGAGTGCTATGGATGGCGTTCTCGTAGGGTGACGGAGCGGATCCATAGTGGTGTATTGATATGGTGAATATGTGGACTCGTGTGCGCCACCTCAAAAGAGTTACTTGCAGTCGTAGTTCAGGATAGCCACCGAGTCAAAGCTGGCTTGCTGTAGTTAAACCCCACCATCCCCTTGTTGATAATGATGCATATGTAGTTAGTTCTGATGTAAGTCTTGCTGGGTACATTTGTACTCACGTTTGCCTATTTTATGTTTTTGCAGAGAGACTTCAGTCTCACTAGTAATTCCGCGTGGACTTCGACGTTTAGCTTGTTACCTCAGCTACGATCTTGTGCCCTCGGCAGGATCTGGTAGATAGTCAGGCTTCTCAGCCTTTTTCATTTATAGATGTCTGTACTCAGACATGATAGCTTCCGTTTGTGTTTTGACTTGTATGCTCCGAATGTTGGGTCATGAGACCTATGTTTGTAATATCTCGCTCCTCGGAGCCTATTGTATAAAATGCTTGAGTTGTAGAGTCATGTTGTGATGCCATGTTGTATTTGCACATAACGAGCATATTGTGTGTATGTTATTGAAATGCTTGGTATGTGTGGGTTCTGACTATCTAGTTGTTTATCCTTAGTACCCTCTCTTACCGGGAAATGTCTCCTAGTGTTTCCACCGAGCCATGGTAGCTTGCTACTGCTCCGGAACACTTAGGCTGGCCGGCATGTGTCCTTCTTCGTTCCTGTGTCTGTCCCTTCGAGGGAAATGTCACGCGATGAATACCGGAGTCCCGTTAGCCCGCTACAGCCCAGTTCACCGGAGTCCTGCTAACCCAGTGCTACAGCCTGGATTCACTCGCTGATGACCGACACGTTCGTTGTTGGGTCATGTATGCCTGTCCCTGTAAGTTAGTGCCACTTTGGGTTCACGACTAGCCATATCAGCCCGGGTTCTTTGTCATATGGATGCTAGCGACACTATCATATACGTGAGCCAAAAGGCGTAAACGGTCCCGGGCCAGGTAAGGTGGCACCCGTGGGAATACCGTGCGTGAGGCCGCAAAGTGATATGATGTGTTACATGCTAGATCGGTGTGACTTAGGATCGGGGTCCTGATAGCGCTCTCCGTTTCTGAACAGACATTTCAACCGTGGTATTATAGGAGCATACCACATCGCCTACGCAGGAACCCTCTTCCTGGGGGGCTCGCCGTCAACATCACCAGGGTCATCTCGTCTGATATTATACCATAATGCACCGCATACCGGGCATGCATTCAGATCATTGTACGCACTGCGGTAGAGGATGCAGTCATTAGGGCATGCATGTATCTTCTGCACCTCCAATCCTAGAGGGCATACAACCTTCTTTGCTGCATATGTACTGTTGGGCAATTCGTTATCCTTTGGAAGCTTCTTCTTCAATATTTTCAGTAGCTTCTCAAATCCTTTGTCAGGCACAGCATTCTCTGCCTTCCACTGCAGCAATTCCAGTACGGTACTGAGCTTTGTGTTGCCATCTTCGCAATTGGGGTACAACCCTTTTTTGTGATCCTCTAACATGCGACCGAACTTCAGCTTCTTCTTTTGACTTTTGCATTGCGTCCTTGCATCGACAATGACCCGGGGGAGATCATCATCATCGGGCACATCATCTGGTTCCTCTTGATCTTCAGCAGCTTCGCCCGTTGCATCATCATCGTGCACATCGTCTGGTTCCTCTTGATGTTTAGTAGCATCACCATATTCAGGGGGCACATAGTTGTCATCATACTCTTCTTCTTCGCCGTCTTCCATCATAACCCCTATTTCTCCGTGCCTCGTCCAAACATTATAGTGTGGCATGAAACCCTTGTAAAGCAGGTGGGTGTGAAGGATTTTTCGGTCAGCGTAAGACTTTGTATTGCCACATATAAGGCATGGACAACACATAAAACCATTCTGCTTGTTTTCCTCAGCCACTTCGAGAAAATCATGCACACCCATAATGTACTCGGAGGTGTGTCTGTCACCGTACATCCATTACCGGTTCATCTGTGTGCATTATATATAATTAAGTGTGTCAAAAATCATTACAGAACATCATGAATAGATAATTAAGTGACCAAATTAATAGAAGTTCATCATCACATTAAAACCAAAGTACATACATAGTTCTCATCTAACAACATAAAGCTCTGCAGAGCATCTAAATTAATTAAACCATAAATTGAAACTATGTAAAACATTTCAATGCGGAAAAAAAATGCGATCATAGTCGCAACCAAGGTAACAACTAATCCAACGGCATAATGATACCAAGCCTCGGTATGAATGGCATATTTTCTAATCTTTCTAATCTTCAAGCGCATTGCATCCATCTTGATATTGTGATCATCGACGACATACGCAACATGCAACTCCAATATCATCTTCTCCTCCTCAATTTTTCTTATTTTTTCCTTCAAGAAATTGTTTTCTTCTTCAACTAAATTTAACCTCTCGACAATAGGGTCGGTTGGAATTTCCGGTTCAACAACCTCCTAGATAAATAAAATCTATGTCACGTTGGTCAGCATAATTTTCATAAACAATAAATGAACCAATAGTTATAAAAAGATAATATATACCACATCCGAATCATAGACAGGACGAGGGCCCACGGGGGCGGATACCAAAATCATCGCACTATATAAGATGCAATAATAAAAGTAAGAAAATAATACAAGTATCTATCTAAACATACAAGTAAGAATATTTTTCCTTTCAGAAAGAATATAAGAACAAGAGGCTCACCACGGTGGTGCCGGCGATGAGATCGGCGCGGGTGATCGACGACGGTGAAGACGGGGACGGGGCGTGACGGACCGCTAAACCTAGACAAATATCGAGGAAAATGGAGCTTGGAGGTCGAGCTTGGAGAGGAGAAAGCTTAAGTAGTGTGGCTCGGGCATTCCATCGAACACCTTGTGTGCATAGGAGGTGAGCTAGAGCACCACCAAGCCCTCTCCCCCTCGGCGGCTAGAAAAAACAGAGCAGTGTGCTCTGCTCTTACGCGAGGGGGTATATATAGATTGGAAAGTAAAACATTTTTGATATCTTTGGTTTATAGATTGGAAAGTAAAACATTGCAATATAGTAGATTGGATACTTATATGATGAAAAATAGACCTGGGGGCCATAGGTTTCACTAGTGGCTTCTCTCAAGATAGCAAATAATAGGTGGTGAACAAATTACTGTCGGGCAATTGATAGAAAAGTGCAATGTTATGATGATATCTAAGGCAATGATTATGAAATACAGGCATCACGTCCGTATCAAGTAGACCGACCCCTGCCTGCATCTACTACTATTACTCCACACATCGACCGACTCTTGCCTACAACTACAATATTAAGATAATGAAGAACAAAGTAACACATTAAGTAAGATGACATTATGTAGAGAAATAAACTCAAGCAATATGATGTAAACCCCATCTTTTTATCTCGATGGCAATAATACAATACAATACGTGCCTTGCTGCCCCTACTGTCACTCGGAAAGTACACCGCAAGATTGATCCCAAAGCTAAGTACTTCTTCCATTGCAAGAAAAACCAATCTAGTTGGCCAAACTAAACCGATAGTTCGAAAAGAATTACAAATATATCAAATCCTGGATATAAGAATTCATAGAAGATTCAAATAATATTCATAGATAAGCTGATCATAAATCCACAATTCATCGGATCTCGACAAACACACCGCAAGAGAAGATTACATCGGATAGATCTCTAAGAACATCGAGGAGAACATGGAATGAGAAACAAAGAGAGAGAAGAAGCCATCTAGCTACTAGCTATGAACCCGTAGGTCTGAGGTAAACTAGTCACGCTTCATCGGAAGGGCAATAGAGTTGATGTAGAAGCCCTCCGTGATCGAATCCCCCTCCGATAGGATGCCGGAAAAGGCCCCTAGATGGGATCTCACGGGTAAAGAAGGTTGCGGCGGTGGAAAAGTGTTTTTGTGCTTGCTTCTGGTGGTTTGGGGATATTTGAGAATATATCGGATGAAGAATTAGGTCGGTGGAGTCACGGGGGGTCCACAAGGTAGGGGGCGCGCCCTACCCCCCTGTGCGCGCCCTCCCCCTTGTGGACGCCTCATGGCTCTTCCGACTTGATCTCCAAGTCTCCTGGGTGTCTTCTGGTCCAAGAAAAATCATCCTGAAGGTTTTATTCCATTTGGTATTCCTTCTCTGCGAAGCTCAAAAGCAACGGAAAAAACAGAAACTGACACTAAGCTCTAGGTTAATAGGTTAGTCCCAAAAAATAATATAAAATAACATATTAATGCCTATAAAACATCCAAAACAGATAATATAATAGGACGAAACAATCAAAAATTGTAGATACGTTGGAGACGTATCAATAACCTCTTACAACTGCTGCTTTGTATCGGGGTTGCGCTCGTGGATGGACGGTCATCCAAGACCTCCTCCAACAACATTTGCAGCATGCTCGACTCTGTATGAAGAAGAACACAGAAAATAGATGCTCCTTCAGTGTCTTTGAGGTGGGCGACATGTTGTTGGTGAAGCTGCAGCCGTACGTTCAAACATCTGTCGCCCGACACGCCAATCACAAGCTCTCCTTCTGCTACTACGGACCATACAAGATCGTCGAGAAGATCAACGAGATGGTGTACAAGTTGCAACTGTCGGAGCATGCAGATGGGAACCCCGTGTTCCACGTCTCGCAACTACGACGCGCTCTGTCCCCAAGTACAAGTTCAGAATAGTAGCTTCCTCACTTCAGCGACCTTCCGCTGGTTCGAATAGCTATCATGGACACAAGATGGAGGAAGAAGAACGGGCGCCTGGTGGAGCAGGTACTCGTCTGATGGTCTGATAGTGCAGCCGTATCTAACATCTGGGTGGACAAAACTGCCTTGTGAGCTGGCTTTCTGACAGCGGAGGCTTGGGGCCAAGCCTCTTCGTAAGAAGAGGGGGATGTCAGTGGCACTGACATGACAGCCCCACTGGAGGCGAGTCAACGGGAGAATCGGGCCACATCCTCGCTGGCAACTCAGCCCACATGTGAGCACCGAGCCAATCCAAGAGTCCACGGCCCAGAGTGAGTGTGTTTCCTGCTCACCTACTTATTCTTCAATCTACGTGTGGCTGAGGCATCGAATGGAACACGGCACCAGCGGCGGCAGCTCTATGTTCTTCCCTATCTCCATTCCCCTCCTCTCCAATTAGTGTAACCGAGGCATGTAATCGCTATTTCTACCTAAATTTGTGAGTGGAACAGCTAGATCGAGAGATATATCAATGGGTTGCTAAGAGCAACTCCAGCCGTGCCCCCAATAGGCCCTCCCTAGGCGATTTTCCCCCGTCGACACCCAAAAAACGCTGCAGTCGCGCCCCCAAGACGCCTAATTACGCCGGCTCGGGCTAGTTTTGGGCCCGGTGATCACAGGCCGAACCCGGCGCACTGCGGGGCGCTAGGGAAAAGCGCACTTGGGGCCACACTATCAGGAGAAAAGTCAAGCCGACCGCCCGGATTCGCCTCCGACCACCCCGCGCTCGGCCGCCACCCTGCCATTCCTCGCCGGAAAAGAGAACAGGTTTCGCTGAGGTAACCTCTCCAATGCCGTTCGGCGTCTTTCTCGGCGTTCCGGCCACGCAGGGTCTGTACATCGGCGGGCGTATGCCGACCACGCCCATAAGGTGTTCGGCGATTTGACTACCTGGCCCGGCGATGGACTCGCACGATGAGGAAGCACTCGCGGCATTGCTGGAGGAGGAAGCCGAAGCCGACGTCCAGAAGGAGGAGCATCTCATTGTCCTCACCGGCCTCGCCGGCCTACTCGCGAGCAATGAAAAGCCGCGGCGAGGTGGCTCGGCGCCGGGGCGGATGAAAGCAAAAAAACAGGCATCGTTTGGAAGGCTACTGCATGCTCTACCCTGACTAATTCGCTGACGCTCCATTGCACGGCTAGAAAACATTTCGGCGCCGTTATCGGATGAGTCGAAAGCTTTTCCTCGGGATTGTGAATTCCATCCGGGAGTTCGACAGCTACTTCAAGTGCAAGAAGGATTGCACCGGCACACTTGGATTCACCTCAATCCAGAAGTGCAGGACAACTATGAGGATGCAGGGTAGTGGTGGCAGTGTTTGGACCGCAATACTTGCGAACATCCAATGCGGAAGACACTGCTCGGATCCTAGCACAGAATGCAGCAAGAGGATTTCCTGAGATGCTTGGAAGCATCGATTGCATGCATTGGAAATGGAAGAATTGTCCATTTGCTTGGGAGGGGTTGTACAAAGGCGCCAAAGGCGGTTGGAGTGTGGTACTTGAGGCAGTGGCCACACAGGACCTTTGGAGTTGGCACTCTTTCTTTGGGATGCCAGGAACTCACAATGTCGTTAACGTCCTGCAGTGCTCCCCTGTCTTTGCCAAGTTTGTTGAAGGTCATTCTCCTCCGATGAACTTCGAGGTCAATGGGCGGCAGTACAACAAGGGGTACTACCTGGCTTATGGCATCTATCCGAGATGGTCGACATTTGTGAAGACTATCTCAAACCCTGTGCCAGGAGGCAAGAACGCCTTCTTTACGAAGGTTCAGGAGGCTTGCAGGAAGGATGTCGAGCGGGCATTTGGAGTACTCCAATCTCGATTTGCTGTTGTCCGGTACCCTGCTCAGACATGGTCGAAAGTTCAAATGTGGGAGATCATGACTTGCTGTGTCATCTTGCACAACATGATAGAGTAAGCAGGAAGAGCGAGTGTTTGACACAGAACCATATTACGGGAAGGGTTCTCTTGCTCAAGTTGATCATCAGCTACCGGCAACCTGGACTGCCTACCTCAATATGCATCAGGAGATCCAGATCCATAGGTGCATCAACAATTGCAACACGATCTGGTGGAGCACCTATGGAGGCTCAAGGGCGAAGCCGGGAACGACGTGTGATGAAATATGAATTTTTATTTGTTGAACTATATAATTTGTATTGAACTATTTGTTGTTGAACTATTTGTTGAACTTTATGATTTTTATTGATTTTCTATGATGACCTATGGAGGCAAAAAAATTATTTATGGATAATTCACGCCGAAACACACCGAACCGCGTCGAATATGGGCCGATTCGCCCCGATATCGGGCCGTTTTTTGATGAAAGTGGGCCGAATAACGGGCCGAAATTGGCGCTTGGGGGCGACAGCTGGGTGCCCAACCACCCCCAGAGCCAAATTTGCCGCCTGCTCGCCCCCAGGCGACGAACTTTATGCCACCTGAGGGGGTCAACGGTTGAAGATGCTCTAACACTGAAGCTTCGTCTGATTAGCGGCGGATTATTTCCGAGGCGAACAAATCTACGGAAGGAAAGTACGTGCGTATACGTGTTTGGATCTATGCTGGTTTGGCGTTTGGACTTGATTTGAAGATTCTGTGCAAACTGTGAAAGTTCTGGACTTGATTTCCCTAAGAGGCAAAGAAAAGACAATGTCGGCTGATCCAACGTAGATAAAAGGCTAAGGTAATAGCCTACTCCAGCTAGATTGCTATTGATGCTGATGATCTCGATAACAAAGGTCATGTTTAACTATATGGTTTCGAGAGATAAAAAATTATGTCTCTTGGACGACCCAGGGACACCCCCC
>NC_041385.1:809691564-809702223 GCF_002162155.2 Triticum dicoccoides
TGTTTTTGGTGGGTCTCCTCCCAGGAGTTGAAAGAGATAGAATATGGTTTTCCATGTATTGCCACTTGGCATTTCATTCAATATATGGTTAACATTACAACTTGTACAGCAAGGGAAATCTCTATGGGATCAATCTACGGGATCCTAGAATCACTACAAATGCTATACGATCAAGATATGATACACATACGATCATATGCCATATATACATTAACATTCGCCCTCAATCTCAACCGGCCACAAGGTTGAGATTGCGTCGTAATTTATCCAACATGATCTTTGTAGCAGGCTTAGTGAAGGCATCTGCAACTTGATCACCGGAGGACACATAACAAACATCCAAAGCTCCTTGCGTCACCTTTTCTCTCACAAAGTGGAAATCCACCTCAATATGGTTTGTCCTGGCATGAAATACTGGATTTGCACTCAGATAG
The DNA here is from genome assembly GCF_002162155.2 of Triticum dicoccoides. Taxonomy (NCBI): domain Eukaryota; kingdom Viridiplantae; phylum Streptophyta; class Magnoliopsida; order Poales; family Poaceae; genus Triticum; species Triticum dicoccoides. The sequence continues at coordinate 809,691,999 of NC_041385.1, forward strand.
GTGGCACCCAAATTATCACACCATAACACCAGTGGTCGTGGTAGGAATACTCCCAGTTCCCTAAGCACAGTTTGTACCCAAGTGACTTCAGCTGTGCCTAACAGTGCCTTGTACTCTGCCTCGGTACTAGATTGTGAAACGGTGGACTACTCTCGAGCACTCCATGAAACCAGATTAGGGCCAAGGAAAACCACAAACCCTCCTGTAGAGCGTCTGTCATCAACACATGTTGCCCAGTGCTTGACCGGCGAATGGAGAGTCCGGTGGCCAAAGTACCCTTAATATACCTCAATATGCGCTTGACCGCCTCCTAGTGCATATTAGTGGGTTGGCCAAATATTGGCACACCTTGTTGATAGCAAAATGAAATATCAGGATGAGTAAGAGTAAGATACTGCAGTCCCCCAACCATACTGCGATAGCGGAAAGCATCATCATTAGTGAGGGGAGTACCAAGATTTGTTGCCAACTTATCAGGTGAGTAACATGGGAGTGGAGACCTCGCAATTCTCCATATGAGCGCGATGAAGAATATCATCAGCGTACTTTCGCTGAGACAACACCATCCCCACTGGATTTTAGGTGACCTCAATCCCAAGGAAGTAAGAAAGACGGCCAAGAACTTTGATTGGAAAAGACCCAGCCAAAGTGCAAAGCAAATGATCCATTGCACGGGGGCAAGAGCCAGCAATAATAATATCATCAATATAGACCAACATGTAAATGACCACAGTTCCTTGCCGAAGAAATAAAGAGGGAGGTGCCGGCCTTGGATGAATGAAAACCAAGTTGTTGCAGCCGAGTACCGAGACGGGAATACCAAGCCCAGGGTGATTGTTTGAGTCCATAAATAGACTTCCGAAGCTTGCAAACATCGTGGGGATACCGAGGAACCTCAAAACCTAGGGGTTACTGCATTTACACGTAAGCGCTGTTGACATCAATCTAACGTAAACACCAGCCCTGTGAAACAGCAAGGGATGGCACAAGCCGAACAATGGCCGGTTTAACAGCCGGACTAAAAGTGAAAACATAATCAACACCATATTGCTGAGTAAACCCACGAGCAACCAGTCGAGCTTTGTACTTATCAAGAGAGTCATCCGACCATTCCTTGAGTTTAAAAATCCACTTACAACTGACGATGTTGGTGCTGGGGGATCGAGGCACAAGCGGCCACGTCTCGGTGCGCTGAAGAGCAGAAAACTCCTCGCGCATGGCAGCTGTCCAAGCATGATCAACAAGGGCTTGCTGATGCGTAGTCGGAACGGAGACAACATCACTAAAATCGCATCGATATGAATTTTAGCAGACATTACCATCCGTGAGAATCTTCGAACGTCGGATGTTGTTCCGGGTGCGTGTGCGAGTATGCTCCAGTGGTGGTGCAGCCGAAGTGGCCGACGACGACGAAGGAACAGCAGCCGCAGGCGAGGACGAAGAAACTGCCGCTGATCCCCCTTCGGTCGCATATGCATGCACATGCATGCGAGTACACTTGGGCGCATCGGGCGCGCCTGGAGCGGGCGCGACTTGCCCAGCTGCCGCTCGCGCGGAGGCCCCTGGCAGGGCTGTGTCGCGCATTAGTTGGGGCGACTGGGCCGCATCTGGCCCATGCAGCGAGGGAGCACCAGCGGACCCAGCGGAAGACAGGAGCAACTAATTAACGAGCGCTCCTTCGGGAGCCTCGCAACGATCAGCGCTACTTGGCGCGCTCACAGCCATTCGCCACGTGTCGCGCTCCGGGCGTCCCTCCGGATTTTATTTTTTTTATTTTTACGCACACGTTTTCGGCTTTTTAAAAGGTTTTTTTTCGGTTTTTTTGACGTTTTAGTTTTCTACCGGTCTTTCCTATCTTTTCGACAAAAAAAAATTTTGTATTTTTTTTTGCGGAAAAGGATACATTTTTTTTCGCGAGAGGCACGGTTTTACTTCCGCCATAGGCACGGTTGTGCTTTCGCGAGAGGCACGGGCGTGCCTCTTTCGGAAAGGGAAAAACGCGTTTTCTGTTTTTTTTCTTCTTTCGCGAGAGGCATGGTTTTGCTTCCGCCAGAGGCACGGTTGTGCTTTTGCGAGAGGCACGGGCGTGCCTCCTTTGGAATGGAAAAAAACGCGTTTTCTGTTTTTTTTCTTTCGGGAGAGGCACGGTTTTGCTTCCGCCAGAGGCACGGTTGTGCTTTCGCGAGAGACACGGGCGTGCCTTTTTCGGAAAGGGAAAAAATGCGTTTTCTGTTTTTTTTTCGCGAGAGGCACGGTTTTGCTTTCGCCAGAGGCACGGTTGTGCTTTCACGAGAGGCACGGGCGTGCCTCTTTCGGAAAAGGAAAAAAAACGTGTTTTCTGTTTTTTTTCTTTCGCGAGCGGCATGGTTTTGCTTCCGTCAGAGGCACGGTTATGCTTTCGTTAGAGGCATGGGCGTGCCTCTTTCGGAAAGGAAAAAAAACCGTGTTTCCGGTTCGGTATTTTCGTCGGTTTTTTTCGTCTGATTTTTTCGTGAAAAAAAAGTTCGTCAAAACCTATCAAAATGGGATCTAGTTTTGAAGATCTCGACGCGAGGAATCCAATGACAAAAGCGATTCGAGATTAGGACGCACGGTTTAAGAGATAAAACATTTTGAATAAACGGATCTACAAAAAAAGGAAAAACTCTCAGGTTGCGACAAGTGGCGCACATGCAGCACACCACTTGTCACAACCTGCGGAAGTTGGAGTGATCTCCGCAAGGAATACTCCTTAATTAATGATTTCGGCGGAAGACCCAACAGCCGATGGTGGTGGAGCGCGGGCTGGGCCATCCGTCTGCCGCGTGACATAGGCTGGCTGGGCTCATGGCGGTGTAGCATGCACCTCGTTTGCGTCGGTCGTGCCGATCGTGGGGGATGGCTGCGCTGCTGCACCTCTAGGATAAGATTTAGGAAACAAAAAACACATATTGTAGTTCCTCACTAGCATCCTGAACTATTGGCTCATCAGCAGGAAAATTCGCGGGAAGATTTAAGAGAGACAAATGGGGACACACACTAGTTGCAAATGGAAAACCTTTTTCATCCAAGACAACATCTCGGGAATATAGATGCGACCAGTGGACTTGTCAAGACACTTATATCCTTTATAAAATGGACTATATCCGAGAAAAACTTACATCTTTGAGCGGAACTCAAGTTTCGGAGAATTATATTTGCGAAGACTAGGCCAACATGCACAACCGAAGACACAAAGAAAAGAGTAATCGGAAGTGGTGCTAAGGAGGCGTGTGAGTGGTGGCATATTTTGAAGGGTCCGGCTAGGCATGCAATTGATCAAATAACATGCGGTGCGAAAAGCTTCATCCCAATAACGCAAAGGAAGATTGGAGTGAGCTAGGAGGGCAAGCCCGATTTCAACCAGGTGATGGTAGTTTCGTTCAGCGATACCATTTTGTTGGGATGTGTGTGGACACGATATGCGATGAGAGATACCAACACGTTGAAAAAAATTATGCAAGCGGTGGTACTCATCTTCCCAGTCAGATTGAACCGAACGGATTTCTGTGTTAAGAAGTGGTTCGACATGGGCCTGAAAATTGTAGAAAACTTGTTCGACATCAGATTTTATGTTTGAGAAGATAAATCCAGGTAAAACGGCTAAAGTCATCAACGAAGCTAACTTAAATTTTAAAACCTCCAGAGGAGGCGAGGGCAGGCCCCCACACATCAGTATGAATAAGCTCAAGTGGTTGCGAAGAAACATGGAAATAATTATTAAAAGGTAATTGATGACTTTTAGTGTGTTGACAAGCATCACAAACAAAAGTACGTGACTAGACGAACAAGGGAGTTTATTTGTCCGAACGACGTACTCAACTACATTATTTGAAGGGTGGCCCAAGCGATGATGCCGAAAAATGCTCGATGTGAAGATGACGATGATGGCCGACCATACGGAATGGGGTAGAGACCATGTCGACTTCTACCGTGAAGGACCCTCCTTGTGTTTTTTTCCTTCACAAAAAAGAAATATTTTTGATATTTCACAAACACTCGGTTATCCGAAACAAGACGGTAAACAGAAAGAAGGTGTTTGTGAATTGTAGAAACATGCAACACATTATTAAGATGGATGGTATCACGTGAGCCAGCTAGTTTAGTATGACCAATGTGAGAAATTTCCAAACCTGCCCGGTTTGCGACTTGAACCTTATCCTTCCCACCGTAGCGCTCGTGCATCGTCAAACGGTCGAGGTCGCTAGTGAGGTGGTCGGTGGCACTGTATCAAGGTACCAGTTGTTGTGGCGATGACCGTATGTCACCATGTTGCCGCTGCGATGCTCGTCCGACTGGTAGGCGTGATTGTAGCGATCGCAACAGTCGGTGGCGTGGTGCCCCTCCAGGCGGCATATCTGGCACCGGGGTGGGTGACGGTTTCGGCCGCCACCGCCACCGTTGTTGCCACGGTTGTCGTTGCCGCGGTTGCCATAGCGGCCGCCATTGCCACCATTGTAGCTGCCGTTCCTACTCCCATGGCTGTTGTTGCTGTTGCGGCTAGCATCACGTGACCCGTTGCCATTGCCATGGCCCATGGCGTTGTTGGCAGATGAAAAATGGCCGCTGTTGGCAGCGTGCTGTTCTTGACGGGCTTCAAAACTGAGAAGATAAGAATAAAAATTGAAGAGGTTCACTTGGCCGGTGAAGACAGAGAGCGCTGCCATGAGCGGGTCGTTCTCCTGTCCCAGCCCCCCGATGATGTGCCCAATGATCTTGTCATCGGACAGTACCTCGCCGACGGAGGCCAGCGCGTGTGGAAGAACTCTGCCGCAGACATGTCGTTCTTCTTCGTCTGCGACAGCTCTGTGCGAAGTTGACGCACGCTGGCCCGGTTTTGAGCGGCGAACATGGCGCCGAGGGCGGACCAGACGGACGCCAAGGAGGTCATTCGTGTCATCTGGGCGAGCACTTCCTACGTCATGAAAGACAGGAGCGCACCGAGCACGGCCTGGTTAGTGTGCCGCGATGGCTCATACTCGGGGTTGGGCACTGAGTGTGCAGCGTCGCCAGTGCCCTAGACGATTGTCTTTGGTGGCGCAGGGATGAACCCCGCCGAGGTAGCCGAAGAGGCCAGCACCGGTGAGGTTAGGTATCTGTGCTTTCCACAATAGGAAATTGGCGTGGGTGAGCCGGAAGGTGACGAGTCCGGCGAGCGACGGCATGGTGATGGTGGGGCGGGAGACGATCGCGCCGGTGGTGGTGCAGGCCATGGCGAGATGAGATCAGCCTCTGTTTTTTTTTTTTGAGGATCAATCTGGCTCTGGTTTACCAAGTTGAAAGAGATGGAATATGTTTTGCCGTGTATCGCCTCTTGGCACTCCATTCAATATATGGTTAGCATTACAATTTGTACAACAAGGTAAATCTCTATGGGATCAATCTACAGGATCCTAGAATCACTACAAACGCTATACGACCAAGATGTGATACACATACGATCATATGCCATATATACATTAACACCAGGCCGGGTCGTACCCTCTTTCTGTGGCCGGGTCTCGCCCCTGGGGAAGGTCCCCAACAAGATGCGCGGGCCTATTTCCTTAGCTATAGCCACCCATATGTAGCTTGGTATGTTTTTTATTGTATGTAGGTATATGCTAGAATGGTACTGCTAGGCAAACATGTCAAACTTGAAGTTCCAACTCATATCCACTTGGTAGGCAAAAAAAAACACAATGGTCACTTGGTGATGTTATACTGTGTGGTAGTTCGGTGCTAAAGGCTCATGAATGGTGAAGTTATACCTATTGGGATTGTTCGTTCCTGCTAAAAGAAGAAAAGAAAAAGCTGGCATCGGAAGGGGCGTTGAGATGAGCGAACCCACATACACATGGATGGCCGGAGGTGATAACCATCCAGAAGTTGGGCTTCGACTGGGAGCATAACCCCGCAGCGCATATAACCAGTAGAAGATCGGGCAAGAACCCGGCCTACTTAACTTTCATGCCTCTTTTAACACGACCCCTCGATCGGAGATGTCATGTCGTGTTACACGCATCTCTTTTGGGCCACTTTTTACTCTTAAAGTGGACAATCAATCAACCGGAGAAAGTCGGTCGTGTTAAAGAATATGCAGGTTCGAGAGCCCAAACCCCAGAGCCCGCCCCCAAATGCCAGCCCGCCCTCCGGAAGCTGGAGTCACAGGCGTGCACCACCACCCCCGGCTAGTGCACAAAACGAGAGGCAGGGCTATATCCTGGTGCACGCCGTCCACGGCTAGCGGTATGGTACTATATTTATTTTAGCGCCGACGGGAGGCTTTCAACGCCCGAGCGATGCCTGCCTTGCGGTGCAGCTAGCGTCGCTGCATCGTGCGGGCTCGCCGAACTGTGCCGGCGGCGGCGGGGATAGTACGCCGCCGACGAGGCCGTTCTGCAGAGCAGGGAACAACTCGTCGCCTAATACGCCGACAAGAAGGACGGCTTCGTCATCACATGCAAATCACTGTAGGAGCAGTTATGCGACATAATGTACATGCCACTGCTGCTAATCTCCTACTCCCTCTGTACCGAAATAGTTGTCGCTGGAGTAGTTTCTCCAGCGACAACTATTTCGGTACAGAGGGAGTACTGATCATGGCGTTTCTCTGTGCCCTTGTGAGTCTTGTGACTCAAATAATCTCCTTGCCGATGAATGTGACTTCGATTTCTCGGTTGAGATTTCAGACGTGACACGTGAGAGTTACCAATTTGAGGACATGATTAGTGCTATATACTTGGGGGTAAGCAAACTATCTGAAACAGGCACCTACAGAGTAAACAACATTCAGATCATCCCCAAGATTTTTTTTGAGGCACGATCATCCCCAACATACTTGTAGAACATCACCTCTCCAACATACTGTGCCTTTTTCAGAATTTTTACAAACATTCAAGCATAGTTTTCTCTTAGCTTCACAGGTTCCATTGGATATTAATTTTTCATGCCTCACCAAACAAGGGAGTAATCTTTATATATAATATAAGTTGTTTGTATTATGATTTATGATTTTCTATGAACAATTCAAGATGCCCCAATGATCATGCGAGATCAAATGGTGCATATAGTTTTACTTACGTGGACAAACATGGCATTTTTCTGGCTGCTTTCGTAATACTTCCTCTGTCCCGAAATAAATGACTCAACTTTACACTAACTTTGCTAAAGTTAGCGTAAAGTTGAGTCACTTATTTCAGGACAGATGGAGTATATAATAGATAGAACGCACGATATAGGCCTTAGTAGTTAGGAACCCAGTGGATTTTTGGATTGTTGGGCAAACAAGATTCACAAGAAAAGGTTGGAAAACACAATGGTCCAAGTGCAAGTAATGAAAGAATGCATACTATTATTAAAGGGTGTAGGTAAAAGTAAAGAACATTGTAACAATAAAAAAATGAAAACCCCAAGGGGAATCACGAGTTTATTTGTAATTCTAAAGGGCCAACAAAGTTTCGATCACTGGTCTGCTTAGCCACCCTAACGATGAAACACGCGAGCTCCTTGTGATCTCGTTGTTGCCCATGGTCTTAAAATCGTTGTGTAATGTCCCGTTACACCTGGCGGGAACTAGAATGGCCTCACAGATCAACACTAGTCTTTATTGCGCACTTTGTCCTCAGTCATGCATACCCAGGACCAATTTCCCTGTCGCCCACGCATCCTAGAATTACTCCATGCCAAGCATGCTTAACTTTGAAGTTATTTTCGAATGGGCTTCCGGAAAAGAATGAATTCCTTATTGATATGAGTAATCTATCATTCCTATTAAGCCAGGCTCTCATACGCTGGCACCCAACCTCACTAATGTTGCATGAACTTCTCCTGTTAATTCTTCACCTAAGCATTGTAAACCGCTTTCCTTTAGTCCGGGGCCATACAAAATGCAACATATGACTTAACGACCAGATGACTTTGGTGGCGGTGGAGGGCTCGGTGCCAAGTGGCGGAAGGCTTGGTATTGATGGTGGTCGTGGAGTCCTTGAGATAAGTGGTTGATGACTTGATAACCTCGACATGGGAGGTGTTGTCTTCTTGGTCTGCCTTGCAAAAGAGAAATTTACCTTGGCGGTGGCGTGCAACTGAGAATGGGGGCAAGCCATTACGGTGTGTTCTGTGGTCTGTAGCATGATCATGAACAGAACCGTGGCACTTCTGGTTTGCTGACTGTACTAGTGCTTCATTCAGCTGCTGGTTGTTGTTTCCCTCGTTTGCCTTCAGTTTGCTGCACACACACGTTATGTGTGCAAACGAATAATTATTTTGCTTCTATGAAATGAATTGAAATTGTGTCCAAAGGCCTCCTGTATATCCCGTAAATAATATGTTTGGTTTGTTGAGATTTTTATTTATTTATTTATTTAAAAAAGGAAGATTACCCCCGGCCTTTGCATCTGAGCGATGCATGCAGCCATTTTATTAATTATTCTTAGAGACCTTACAAAGCATTACATCAGTAAGCCTGAAACCACCATCTTGGCGACACCTGTCGCTACCCCTATCCCTTGATGCAGGGTCGAATGTCCGAGTCTAATACCAAACAAACATTGCACCAAAACCAAACATGTAGTGCCGTTTGCCCCATCTCAGCCACATACAGGTAATGCGTCACACACCTGTCCGGCGTACTCACCGAGGCTACCGCAACCGTCATCCACGTAAAAATCATCAGAGCAGATACCAACGCAAAGACCTTGCCAGGTCAGCTGTCGACGCCACCATGACGCCAGACATCGCCACCGCCATGCGCTCGTCCATCCAGCTACATATGTCGTCGATGTTCAGCTGCACCATGCCGCCAATACTCGTCGTCATTGACGCGGTAGAAACAACGGCGCACCTCCTGGCAACCTCCACACTGCCGCCGCTGCTGGAGCTACGCAGAGGCCATCACCCATAGCATCTCTCCGCCGAACAGTAGAACCTCGCAAGACGGCGCCTCCATGGAGGGTACGACGCAAAGAACGCCGCCGCCGCCCAATCCAGACGAATTTTGGACTTTCGTCCGGGAGGGGTTCGGAGATGGATAGGTTAGACCTCAACATCGCCTCCACGGAGGGTAACAACATCGAGAGACGTCGCCCATGCCGGACCGAACAAGCCGATCAAAGTTTCCTCCGGTCCCATCCTATACCACTAAACCTCCGTCGGCTCAGCTGACCTGAATTTTACATTATATTAGTCTATTAATGAATGAAGTCCACTGATGGTTCCACTAAGAAAATGAAAACAGAGAGCGTCTAAAATTCTCCTGAAATTTATTTATTTATTTCCACACAAGAGTGATAGTATGTGCCATCGGTCCCCTAATAAGAAACTAAACATTGTTGCTCTTAGGATTGTGGCATTCTCAACTCGCATAGTGCATTCATCGGCAGCAAACTCATTCGAGTAAAAGTTATGTACTACCATGATTAGAAGTACGTACCATTGGGTAATTAATTTTGCCGGCGTCACCATTGGTCACCGCGGCAATTAATGCTGAATCGTGGTGTCAAGCAGAGACTTTGTCTTAGTTTGCACCTGCAGAGGCATGTCAACTGCTTGAGCTGTAGCGCAACCAGAGTTCGGTGCATCAGCTGGCATCTGGATCTCTCGTCTTGGAGCTAACACTAGGCTATAAATGGCCATTGTGAGCACCCAGCGTCTTACACAGAACCACCAGCACCAGCCACAGTCCATGGCGATGATGGCCAAGCTCGCCATTGTGCTTGCACTGCTCGGCTGTGTGCCGCGTACATGTGAAGCGGGGTTCGGCCATCCTTTTTTTTTTCTAAGTCTAAACACGCTTTATTTATTACTCAAACAAGTTCATGGGGATACAAGATATGTTTGGAGGGTGTAACAGCCACACATGGCGTCCATAATCCAAACCGAAAGCATGCTTAGCGAGGCTATGTGCCTCAATATTGGTTGCTCTCCCTTCAAAGATGAAGGTGCAACTATCAAAAGTAGCCGAAGTTTCCACAATCTCCCTGGTAGTGCTAGCGTATGCTCCCCCGGCGCGATTCTTGATGTCTTTCACTACCCCTTGGCAGTCGCTAGCGACGATGATGCGAGCAAGGCCCAGGTCCGCTGCCAGTGCAAGCGCCTCGCGGCATGCCAGCGCTTCCAGCGTCGCCGGATCCGTTACTCCATGTATCTTTATAACCGAAGCTCCCAGAAAGTTATCCGAACCTGACACCTCCTCCTCCGTCGACATCTAGCCCCCATCGGCCCACCC
>NC_041385.1:809702504-809704807 GCF_002162155.2 Triticum dicoccoides
GTATGGTCGCTTTTTCTGAGACGCTATTTGTCTTCGTCTCTAAGCATATGAACACTAGGAAGCTAAAGACGCTTCTTAAGACGTTTATAGGGCGTCACAAACTTTTGCTTATAATTGGCCATTTAGAAAATAGGTATATATTTTAAATTAACTTAGAGACGATTTGTGAGACGTTTTATATGCGACTATAATCCCTCAGCGTGTGGGTCTCGTTGCCGGCCATTTCTCTTTTTAGGCGTGGACTATCAAAGAGTTTTGTGCAAAAAAAAAAACTTATATTATAAGGTAACGAGTAACTAGGCCGTTGGCCCATGAGCCCAAACACATGAGCGATGTGGTGTCTGGTCAGGCGTTCCCTTCCTCGATTCCAATCTTTTCCCCAACCTAGCACTCTCCTGCCTCTCCCTCGATCCCTCCCCTCCCCTCCATCCGGCCATCTCACTCCCCTGCCTCGGCCTCCGGCGCCCAGCCCTCTCCTCCGTGGCTCCGCCAGGCGCCAGGCCTCCAGTCTGCCTCCGGCCTCCCGAGCGCGGCGGCAGCCGGCAGCCGGCAGCGCCCTCCAGGCTCCAGCCACCGTCCTCGGGCCTCCCCGGCGAGGCGGCAGCACCATCCAGCAGTCCGGCCTCCGTTCCTCAACAGCCACAATGTACTGCATCTATTCTTTCCCTCCGTTTCTATTTTCTAAACTAATTTGAAGATTATTGATTTATTTGCTGCGTATGATCATAAATTATTGCTGCTTACTAATTACTATGTGATTAATTTGCTGCCTACTATGTTGAGTGTTGTTAGTTTTGTTAGATGTGCCTTGTGGTAAACAGTAGTGGTGGTGCAAAGGCAATGTTGAGTGTTGTTGGTTTTTCCAGATGTGCCTTGTGGTAAACAATACTGGTGGTACAAAGACAATGCTGAGTGTTGTTGATTTTATCAGTTGACTAAACAGGGGTAATGTTGAGTGCTGTTGCTTTTATAACTAGTACATGCCTCACGTCCTGAATTTGTTACAGACAACACCGTAGAAAGTTCAGATCACCATAGATAGAGACAAGAGCTATGCCTTTTGTTTGGACGGCTGTGTACATTGCAAGCATCAGTTCTTGAGATTGGTAGTATTTCTCTTTCCATAGAAAATTTCTTCAGATTATTATTATTTCTCTTTTTATAGACAAATCCTCGTATTTTTGGAACCAGTTCATATTTATTCTGTAAATCTGCATTTCGGTATGTACATCAATAGCGAAAGAGCAAAGATTTCATGTATAACCACATCCATTCAAGTATTTTCTCTACATCGACTTTCGTTCAGCTGCAGATCCATCATTCAGTTACAGCAAAACACCTACAAATTTATGCTGGGTGCGCTATAGTGGCTATATAATTAATGGTTTCAGGTTTCATACTATCAGTCGCGAGACAGGACACGTGACACAAAATAGTGGTGTCATGAACCTTGCTGAAAATGGCGTGTCCTATTATGGTCGGTTATCTGACATCTTCGAATTGTCATACAAAGATTACAAGGTGGTCTTCTTTAAATGTTATTGGTATGATGTTCATCACAAAGCTGGTATTATAAGAGATGAGTTTGGATTCACTCATGTGAACTTCTCCCGAAAAATACATACAGGGGAGAAGTTAGAGGATGAACCTTTTGTATTTTCTTCCCAAGTGGATCAGGTCTTCTATATCCAAAATCCGAGAAGTGAGAATTGGAATAGCATGGTGAAATTCAAACGTCGTGATATTTTTGACATGGGTGGAGAACCATCTTCAGATGAAACAGAGTAGTCTTTGTGTTTTTAGCTTGTTATCTGCAGCTAAGATATAGGTTGAGCAATTGTCATCCATGCTCCTAGGTATAATTAACATAATTATTCTAGCTGGGTGGATCTTCTTCGGAATGTATGTTACTCTGTGATGAACGAGCCTATGGTCTTTTTTTTAATGTGTATGTTCCCTTTTGTTATGAATGAGTTGTATGGCTGTCCGTTTAGTTCTTTGAACAGTTTTTTAACTTTCACTGAAAGTACTACTGCTAAATTTTGGAACCTTCTAATGAAGTGTGCTTCAGGTTAATTTGTCCTGATTGGATGCTTCTTTGTGCTAGTTTATAGAAAATGAAAGTAGTCTAGTCAATATTTCAATAATATTTTACAAGTGCATGACATCGACTTTGCACGATTCACATCCCAGTTAACCAGAAAAAATTATAGTCAACAAAGATGGAGAAACTGGAAAATCATAAAAATCAAACGCAGTAAGGGATATTTGGTACATTTCTTTTGTTATTCTTAAAATCCTGG
>NC_041385.1:809705178-809742222 GCF_002162155.2 Triticum dicoccoides
GGGATCTTGAAAAAAACATGAATTTGTAAAAGATTCATGCCTTCTCAAAATGTTCATGAATTTGAAAAAATTTCACCAATTCAAAGAAATATAATCACGAACTAGAAAATTAATTAAAAAAATATTCATGACCTTTAAAAACTTGGGAGTATTTGAAAAAGTTTCGTGAATTTGAAAATGGTTTGTGCTTTCAAAGCTTTTTTGCAAAAAAAATTGATTTTTCACAAATTAGGGAACAGTTCACAAATTCAAGAAATGTTGTGAACTTGAAATTATTGTGAATTTAAAAAATGTTCATGGTTTGAAAAAAATATTCATGAATTAAATTTTTTTGGGAATTCTAAACAAAAGTTCACAAATTTGGAAGAACCTCAAGAATTTGAAAAATAGGAAAGAAAGGGAAGTAGAAAAAATAGAAAGGAAAAATAAATAAAAATTAAAACAAAAGGTAAAAAATAAAAGATACAGGGGAAAAAAGGAAACCAGGAAAACATAGTAAAACCTGGTCGAAATAAACCTAAAGAAGATAAGGATAACCAACTTTAAAAAGCTAATAAAGCTTCTAGATGCTTCCTAGAACCCAACCAAGGAAGCTTTGGGGGGCCTCGAAACCCGGGAGCAAGAGGGAGGTTCGCGCTTGTGCTTTAGTTGGGCCGGTTATTTGTAACAAAAGCATCATGTCGCGAGATGCTGCAACCGGCCACGCCGAGAGCTGGAAATGGTGACGGTGGCACTGCTAGACGCTCGAGCTAGCCACACGGTTTGCTGGAATCGGTGTGGCAGGTTTATTTCGGACCAACTGTATTTTTTGCTCCAACCGGAGTTGGGTATGGACTACGACCGGCGGCATGAGATGTTGGAAATGAGTGGCGGCGCGGTGCTTCAAATGAGGCACTACGTTGATCACTCCTACAAGGTTAAATGAACACGGGGACTGTGAAGCCTACTCCGGTCGATGCGCCACACTGTAGTAGTGTCGGTCTGTCTGCCCTGGCTATTTAAGCACGACGCCAACACCAGCCAACAGACATGTTGAGGAGGAGCCCCTCTCCTATGATGAATCTGCCGAGACCAAACTGGACGTTGCATCAAAAAGGAGCCACCCCCTCGCGCAACATGTTTGCCCATTTCGACCAACTGACATCACCACTTTGTCGCAACTGGCATGACAAAGTCGTGAGGAGGAGGAGCCCTCCCGGATGCCTCCTCCATTACCTCTACATAACGATGACACATCGTCACCCAGCACCCTGACGTCGGCTAAGAGGATGGCACAGGAGAAGGAGTGGTGCAATGATGTGCCACGTTTGCAATTCTTCACCTAAGCATTGTAAACCGCTTTCCTTTAGTCCGGGGCCATACAAAATGCAACATATGACTTAACGACCAGATGACTTTGGTAGCGGTGGAGGGCTCGGTGCCAAGCGGCGGAGGGCTTGGTATTGATGGTGGTCGTGGAGTCCTTGAGATAAGTGGTTGATGACTTGATAACCTCGACATGGGAGGTGTTGTCTTCTTGGTCTGCCTTGCAAAAGAGAAATTTACCTTGGCGGTGGCGTGCAACTGAGAATGGGGGCAAGCCGTTACGGTGTGCTCTGTGGTCTGTAGCATGATCATGAACAGAACCGTGGCACTTCTGGTTTGCTGACTGTACTAGTGCTTCATTCAGCTGCTAGTTGTTGTTTCCCTCGTTTGCCTTCAGTTTGCTGCACACACACGTTATGTGTGCAAACGAATAATTATTTTGCTTCTATGAAATGAATTGAAATTGTGTCCAAAGGCCTCCTGTATATCCCGTAAATAATATGTTTGGTTTGTTGAGCTTTATATTTATTTATTTATTTAGAAAAGAAAGATTACCCCCGGCCTCTGCATCTAAGCGATGCATGCGGCCATTTTATTAATTATTCTCAGAGATCTTACAAATTATTACATCAGTAAGTCTGAAACCACCATCTTGGTGACACCTGTCACTACCCCTATCCCTTGATGCAGGGGTCAAATGCCCGAGTCTAATACCAAACAAACATTGCACCAAAACCTAACATGTAGTGCCGTTTGCCCCATCTCAGCCACATACAGGTAATGGGTCACACACCTGTCCGGCGCACTCACTGAGGCTACCGCAACCGTCATCCACATAAAAATCTCCAGAGAAGGTACCAATGCAAAGACCTTGCCAGGTCAGTTGTCGACGCCACCATGACGGCAGACATCGCCACCACCCTGCGCTCTTCCATCCAGCCGCATCTGTTGTCGATATTCAGCTGCACCATGCCGCCAATACTCGTCGTCATTGACGCGGTAGAAACAAGGGTGCACCTCCTGGCAACCTCCATACCGCCGCCGCTGCTGGAGCTAGGCGGAGGCCATCACCCATAGCATCTCTCCGCCGAACAGTACAACCTCCCAAGACGGCGCCTCCATGGAGGGTACGAAGCAAAGAACGCCGCCGCCGCCCAATCTAGACTAAATTTTGGACTTTCGTCCGGGAGGGGTTCGGAGATGGATAGGAGAGACCTCAACATCGCCTCCACAGAGGGTAACAACATCGAGAGACATCGCCGATGCCGGACCGCGGGTACCGTGGGACACCTCCGATTAAGCTGCGCAGTCGTCATCTTAGGTCTTCACTTCTCGTTCCTCATTCATGGTGGTGGTGGTGTGTGTGGCGTCGACAGAGTCCGTGTACGGAGTGGTACACGCGCCGTCGAAAACGTGGCCTTTGCTTCGGCCACGACCGCCTACGCCGTCTTGCCTCGTAGGCCTTGAGCGGCGTTGATGTGGTTGTTGAAATAGCATGCATGGTTCCGGGAGTGCGAGGGGTATGCCCCGCGGGGGTATATGTCGAAAGGAGAAGAATAAATGGATGGACATGCGACACATGGTGTGCACACATCCGTCGATGACCTCATACCCCCGCCGCCAAATAGCGGAGGAAGTCGCCACCTTGCGCCGTCCGGTGCGGCCAGCGGCGGCGTGTGAGCCGCGCGCCAATGAGCGTGTGCCGCTGACACAGAGTGCCAACGGTGATGCCGAGTCCACCTCCACGGCGGATGCATCCGGACCAGGCGCCGCTAGACATGAGCGGACCCCGACACGTGTGACACATGTTCATGCCGACGAAGGGGGAAGTCGCAAGATACGCCTAAGTGTGTCCCGGCCGCAGTCGGATGATGTCTCCGCCGCCATAGTTACGACTAGTCATCGTGACTCGTCGCCGCACCACCTCGATGGTTACGACAAGTCGTCAACTCGTCGAGCGCCACGGCGCCGCCAGCGCGTCGAGCACATCATGTCGTCGAGTCCCGGCCAGCCCATGGCGCCTCCATGGACCGGCGAGACAGCGGTGAAGGAGACCTCGCGATGCGGCGGAGGCTTGCCCAGGCGCCACCGATGGTGTAGGTAGAAGGGGTGGCACACTGGATGGCGCTGAGTCAAACGATAAGTGTCGAGAGTCCCAGCATGATGGTGATGCAGGCGGACTCGACGGTGGAGGGTGCACCGGGGACCGTGCATGGATGGTGGCCCCGATACGTCGCCGTCTTGCATGGAGGGTGCACTGGGGGTCCCTCATAGGCGGCAGCCCCGGCACGTCGTCGCCGATGGTGAATCCGGCGTGAAGGAGTTATCGGGGGCTGCACATGAAGGGCAACCCCGGTGCATCGTTTCCGCTGATGGGTCTGGCGTGAAGGATCACCTGGGGCTGCACACGAAACTACAACCCCGACGCGTCGTTGCCTGTGGTGAGTCCAGCGTGAAGGGGTCGCCGGTGTCTGCCCAAGAAACGACAACCCTGGCGCATAATCGTCGTGAGCGGCGGGCTCGTCGGAGGGCAACCCCGACGTGTCGTCACCGTTGGTGAGTCCGACACGATGGTGCTGTTGGCGGAGTAGGCGGTGCGGGGTGCACTAAGGACCGTGCATGGACGGTAGCCCCGGTACATCGTCGTCTTGCGTGGAGGGTGAAGGAAATATGCCCTAGAGGCAATAATAAAGTTATTATTTATTTCCTTATATCATGATAAATGTTTATTATTCATGCTAGAATTGTATTAACCGGAAACTTAGTACATGTGTGAATACATAGACAAACAGAGTGTCACTAGTATGCCTCTACTTGACTAGCTCGTTGAATAAAAGATGGTTAAGTTTCCTAGCCATAGACATGAGTTGTCATTTGATTAACGGGACCACATCATTAGAGAATGATGTGATTGACTTGACCCATTCCGTTAGCATAGCACTTGATCATTTAGTATGTTGTTATTGCTTTCTTCATGACTTATACATGTTCCTATGACGATGAGATTATGTAACTCCTGAATACCGGAGGAACACTTTGTGTGCTACCAAACGTCACAACATAACTAGGTGATTATAAAGGTGCTCTACATGTGTCTCCAATGGTGTTTGTTGAGATGGCATAGATCGAGATTAGGATTTGTCACTCCGATTGTCGGAGAGGTATCTCTGGGGCCTCTCGGTAATGCACATCACTATAAGCCTTGCAAGCATTGTGACAATGAGTTAGTTGCGGGATTATGCATTACGGAACGAGTAAAGAGACTTGCCGGTAACAAGATTGAACGAGGTATGGTGACACCGACGATCGAATCTCGGGCAAGTAACATACCGATGACAAAGGGAACAACGTATGTTGTTATGCGGTTTGACCGATAAAGATCTTCGTAGAGTATGTAGGAGCCAATATGAGCATCCAGGTTCTGCTATTGGTTATTGACCGGAGATGTGTTTCAGTCATGTATACATAGTTCTCGAACCCGTAGGGTCCGCACACTTAACGTTCGATATGATGATTTTGTATTATATGAGTTATGTGATTTGGTGACCAAATGTTGTTCGGAGTCCCGGATGAGATCACGGATATGACTGGTGGGGGGAGGCGATATTGAGTGCATGTCATGTTCTAAACCGAGTTCCCACAAAGAATAAAGAGATAACTCCATTCGAGGAATGAGAGAAGAAAAGATTAAAACTCTCTTATATACGAACATGGGGTTGTTTGGCGAAAGTTAATGTGCCAATTCCAAAGAAGCGGAAGCTTGGACCAAAAACTATGGATTGTGTTTTCCTGGGATATGCTTTTCATAGCATTGGTTATAGATTCTTGGTTGTAAAATCTTAGGTACCTGACATGCATGTCGGTACGATCATGGAGTCGAATGATGCGACTTTCTTTGAAGAATCTTTCCCATGAAGGATATGGCTACCTCATCTAATCACGAGATACCTAGTTCATCGAATCAGGAACCAGATACAATTACTGAACCTGCCATTTCGATGGAACACTTTGAAAATCTTGTGGAGAAGAACAATGAAGCTCCTACTAGGAGCAAGAGACAGAGGACTGCAAAGTCCTTTGGTGATGATTTTCTTATGTATCTCATAGATGACACACCTAGTTCTATTTTAGAGGACTATGCATCTGAAGATGCTGACTACTGGAAGGAAGCAGTCCATAGTGAGATGGATTCCATCTTGGCAAATGAAACTTCGGAGATAACTGAGCGTCCTTATGGGTGCAAACCTATAGGGTGCAAATGGGTATTCAAGAAGAAGCTTAGACCTGATGGTACTATCGAAAAGTACAAGGCACGGCTCGTGTCCAAGGGTTATACCCAAAAGGAAGGTGAAGACTTCTTTGATACTTACTCACCTGTGGCTCGACTGACCACTATTCGAGTTCTACTTTCACTAGTTGCCTCACATGGTCTTCTCGTTCATCAAATGGATGTAAAGACTGCTTTGCTAAATGGAGAGTTGGAAGAGGAAATTTATATGGAACAACCAGATGGGTTTGTACTAAATGGTTAGGAAGGAAAAGTGTGCAAGTTGTTGAAGTCTTTATATGAACTCAAGCAAGCACCCAAACAGTGGCATGAGAAGTTTGAAAGAACTTTAACAACTGCAAGCTTTGTTGTAAACGAAGCTGACAAATGTGTGTACTATCTCCATGGTGGGGGAGAGGGAGTTATTCTTTGCTTGTATGTTGATGACATACTGATTTTCGGAACAAATTTGAAGGTTATTAAGGAGGTTAAGGATTTCCTATGTCGTTGCTTTGAGATGAAGGATTTAGGAGTGGTTGATGTCATTCTGAACATTAAGTTGTTGAGAGACGATGATGGTGGGATTACATTGCTTCAATCTCACTATGTGGAAAAGATCTTGAGTCGCTTTGGCTATAGTGACTGCAAGCCCTCTCCAATACCATATGATGCTAGTGTGTTGCTTCGAAAGAATTGAAGAATTGCTAGAGATAAATTGAAATATTCTCAGATTATTGGCTTGCTTATGTACTTAGTCAGTGCTACACGACCTGCCATCTCTTTTGTTGTTAGCAAACTGAGTCAGTTTGTCTGAAAACCAGGAGATGTGCATTTGAAAGCTTTAGAGAGAGTTTTGCGTTATTTGAAAGGCATTGCGAATTATGGAATTCACTACACTGGGCACCCAAAGGTGCTAGAAAAATGAGAAACTCCGGAGTTATTGCATTGGATTATATCCAAACGTCTAAAAATCTGGCAGATCCTTTTACTAAGGGTCTATCACGTAATGTGATAGATAATGCATCGAGGGAGATGGGTATGAGACCCATGATATGAGTTGTTCATAGTGGTAACCTATTATTTGTGATCGGAGATCCCGTGAATTAGATGTGGAAGACAAGCTATTGGTCAACTGGGAGGAGAGTGCCCTTACTGTTAAAATACCACTCCATGAAGATGCAATACTCTCCTAATCTGCATGGCAGGTTGATGTATATCTTAATGTGTTCTAAGTGGCTCATTGAAGCAGAGATCTTGTCCTGCAGAACATCTTTTGAAGAACGCACCTATATGAGTCTGATTGTTAAACGTCGCAATCTATGAGAGTAGGGTTCTCTCTAGTAAACTCATGAAAGGTCTCGGAGTATGACGCATAAGCTCCACCCGCGGGGAAGACCCACGGCAGCCACGTATCAGTCAAGGCTTTGTGTCAAGCTAGATTCACAGAAAACTTGCAGTTCAAGGCCCAGTCCACTCTTCAACTTGCTTACTAGTGTAGCATAGAGTTGTAGGTGGAAGTTCAACTTAACAGTCTCCACTGCATTATCGGTATATAAAACAGTGTTTTGGAACCAAAGACAAATTTTGTGTGCCTCTGGGATCTGGTGGGGGATTGTTGGAATTCTTTTCTATTTTGGGCCAGCCCAATAGCAGTTTCAGAAATTCCTAATAAATCCTAGAGGCCCACGCAGCCCATTCGTGCAAGGCAAGAGGTGGAACTAAAGTTTAGTCCCACATTGCTAGTTTAGAGGGAGTTGAACCTCTTTATAAGGGAGGCTCTTTCTCCACATGTATGAGCATGAGAACAAGAGGGACATCCACGCGCGCTCCTCCTCCGCCCCCCGCCTCGCCACACCACGCCTCGTCACGATGCGGCACGGGTTGCGGGAATGAGCTGAGCCGATGTCTAAAATTTTGCCACGCACGATGGGTATAGGAACGGTCACACGGGAGCTGAAACGTTTTGCTGTAGTGGAGACTGAATACGAACGGCGCACCTCTTCGTGTGTTGCTTGTTCATTTAATCTCCCTTCGTTGCTTCACCTCCCGTCGCAGCCTGTTCGCGTCCTTCTCTTGTGCCTATATAAGAGAGGTCGCTCCTCTCAAGAGTGACACACCAGAAGATCCTCTTCCTCTCGCCACAGAGTTCCTGAGCACTGCGCTGCTGCTACAATCTTCCCCATCCCGGCTTGCGGCGTGCACCGCAGGTCAGGACAGTAGGCCTCCGAAACCGCACCTCTTTGAGTCCTGTACGGGAGAAGGGTGACAAGGTTGTTGGGGAGCACTCTGTGCGACTACTGACTGACTCCTTCATCATGGACGCCCCAGACTCCGACGACTACTTCCCCGATGACGACTTCTTCCCCGACGTCGACAACCTCCTCAACGACATGGCTGGCGAGGACACCGACCCCAAGTCCAGTTCTACTGCTGCTACTGTCCTGTATGTGTTCTTCTTTCTATTGGATGTCCTGCCACAGTTTCTCATACTAGTACTTGCCCTAGATATGCTAGGTTCTACTTCATATATGCAACTAGCTCTACTGTCTGCTATAGATATGCTAGGCTACGATTCATATATGCAGAAGCTATTTACCTTCTCTCTGTCAGATCGCATGACTTGTTTTATCTCTACTATATTAGTCATGTTTTATCTAGTATTTCTGTTAATAAAATCATTTGGTAAATTTCTCATATTTCCAACAATCCAAAAACCTTATTATAGGCAATTTACACCAAGTGGTTTTGCTGCTTCCATGAGACCTCCTATGTTTGAGGGTATCCACTATAAGAGGTGGCGCGTCAGAGCAGTCTTATGGTTTCAGACCATGAGTTGCTATGACGCCACTCTTGGCAAACCTGAAGGAGAGCTTGATGCTCAACAGGCACAAGCTTTTCAAAAAATGGATACTCTGTCTAAGGCTGCTCTCTTGGGTGTTCTTGGTGAGAACATAGTCGATGCTTATGCTTTAATTGATAATGGAAAAGATACGTGGGATGCACTCGAGGCCAAGTTTGGGGTCTTGGATGCTGGCACTGAGCTGTACATCATGGAGCAATTCCATGATTACGGGATGACTGAAGAGCGCTCCGTGGTTGAGCAAGCTCATAAGATACAGTCATTTTCTAGATAACTTGAGCACTTCAACTGTATGCTACCTGACAAGTTTGTTGCCGGAGGTATCATCAATAAGCTTCCTCCTTCGTGGAGGAACTTTGCTACCTTACTAAAGCATAAGAGGCGGGAGTTTTCCGTTCCGGATCTCATTGGTACTCTTGATGTGGAAGAAAAGGCGAGAGCAAAGGACACACGTGCACGCGGTATTGAGGGAGGATCTAGTGCCAATCTGGTACAGAAGAAGAACTTCCAGCTCCACAAGTTCAAGAACAATGGAAAGTTTGATTGTAAAGAAAAGTTTGATGGGAAGAACAAGGTTGTGCAACACATGAACTTCAAGAAGAAGAATGACAAGAAGAAAGGTGTTTGTCATGTGTGTGGGGATCCTGATCATTGGGCTGCTAGTTGCCCTAATCGCTGTGACAAGCATCATCATGGGAAAGGCGGCAAGACCGCTAATGTTGTCATTGGAGACACTGAGATGAAGGATGTTGGGTATGGTATATTTCCCACTATTCTTTCAGTATGTCATTCTCCTGATTGGTTGATTGACACGGGTGCTAATGTGCATGTATGCGGTGATATTTTCATGTTTTCGTCTTATCAGACCGCAGGGACTTCCACCGTGCTGATGGGCAACAGTTCAAGTTCATATGTTCGTGGTGTTGGCACGGTCGATCTGAAGTTTACTTCGGGGAAGATCGTGCGGCTAAAGAACGCGCATTATGTCCCCTCCGTCAATAAAAGTCTTGTTAGCGGATCTCTTCTATGTAGAGATGGCTACATGCTTGTCTTTGAGTCGAATAAATTTGTAATATCCAAGTATGGAACCTTTGTTTGGTAATGGCTATGAGTCAGGAGGCCTGTTTCGTTTATCCTTATCAGACGTTTGCAATAAAGTTTTTAATCATGTTTGCAACAATAGTGAATCAATTGTGTAGCATTCACGTCTTTGTCATGTTAACTTTGGTTGCATGTCGCGACTAGCGAAGTTGAACTTAATCCCTAGTTTCACCACTATCAAGGGATCCAAGTGTCAAGTGTGTATGCAAGCTATGCAACCTCGTAAGTCTCATGTGACTGCGGAAACGAGAAATCTTGTACCACTAGAACTTATACATTCAGATCTATGTGAAATCAATGGTGTTTTGACAAAAGGT
Organism: Triticum dicoccoides; assembly: GCF_002162155.2. Classification (NCBI taxonomy): domain Eukaryota; kingdom Viridiplantae; phylum Streptophyta; class Magnoliopsida; order Poales; family Poaceae; genus Triticum; species Triticum dicoccoides. The sequence continues at coordinate 809,715,029 of NC_041385.1, forward strand.
GGAAAGAATTATTTCATGACGTTCATTGACGAGTCCACTAGATACTACTGTGTGTATCTTCTGAAATCTAAGGATGATGCTTTGAACTTTTTCAAGATCTATAAAGCTGAAGTGGAAAACCAACTTGATCAGAAAATCAAGAGGCTTAGGTCTGACCGTGGTGGAGAGTATTTTTCCAATGAATTTGATGCTTTTTGTGCGGAACATGGTATAATCAATGAGAGGACGCCTTCCTATTCACCTCAGTCAAATGGGGTGGCCGAAAGAAAGAACTGTACTCTAACAGATTTGGTTAACGCCAGTTAGACACATCGGGTCTCTCCAAGGCATGGTGGGGGGAGGCAATATTTACTGCATGTCATGTTCTAAACCGAGTTCCCACAAAGAATAAAGAGATAACTCCATTCTAGGAATGGGAGAAGAAAAGATTAAAACTCTCTTATCTACGAACATGGGGTTGTTTGGCGAAAGTCAATGTGCCAATTCCAAAGAAGCGGAAGCTTGGACCAAAAACTGTGGATTGTGTTTACCTGGGATATGCTTTTCATAGCATTGGTTATAGATTCTTGGTTGTAAAATCTGAGGTACCTGACATGCATGTCGGTATGATCATGGAGTCGAATGATGCGACTTTCTTTGAAGATATCTTTCCCATGAAGGATATGGCTACCTCATCTAATCAGCAGATACCTAGTTCATCGAATCAGGAACTGATATGTCTCCAACGTATCTATAATTTTTGATTGTTCCATGCTATTATATTACCCCTTTTGGATGATTATGGACTTTATTTTACACATTTATACCATTTTTGGGACTAACCTACAAACCGGAGGCCCAGCCCGTATTACTGCTTTTTGCCTATTTCAGTATTTCGAAGAAAAGGAATATCAAACGGAGTCCAAACGGAATAAAACCTTCGGGAGCGTGATTTAGCGTGATTTTTGGTACAAACGTGATCCAGAGGACTTGGAGTGCAAGCCAAGAAGCAGCCGAGGCGGCCACGAGGGTGGAGGGCGCCCACCCCTCCTGGGCGTGCCCACCTGTCTCGTGGGCCCCTCGAGCGGCCACCGACGTACTTCTTCCTCCTATATAAGCCTACATACCCCGAAAACATCCAGGGAGCCACCGAAGAAATATTTCCGCCACCGTAACCTTCTGTATCCGCGAGATCCCATCTTGGAGCCGTCGCCGGTGATCTGCAGGAGGGGGAATCCACCACGGAGGGCTTCTACATCAACACCATAGCCCTTCCGATGAGTTGTGAGTAGTTTACTACAGACCTTCGGGTCCATAGTTATGAGCTAGATGGCTTCTTCTCTCTTTTTGGATCTCAATACAATGTTCTCCCCCTCTCTTGTGGAGATCTATTCGATGTAAAATATTTTTGCGGTGTGTTTGTCAAGATCCTATGAATTGTGGGTTTATGATCAAGTTTATCTATGAATAATATTTGAATCTTCTCTGAATTCTTTTATGTATGATTGAGTTATCTTTGCAAGTCTCTTTGAATTATCGGTTTGGTTTGGCCTACTAGATTGATCTTTCTTGCCATGGGAGAAGTGCTTAGCTTTGGATTCAATCTTGCGGTGTGCTTACCCAGTGACAGAAAGGGTTGCAAGGCACGTATTGTATTGTTGCCATCGAGGATAAAAAGATGGGGTTTATATCATATTGCTTGAGTTTATCCCTCTACATCATGTCATCTTTCTTAATGCATTACTCTGTTCTTATGAACTTAATACTCTAGATGCATGCTGGATAGCAGTCGATGTGTGGAGTAATAGTAGTAGATGCAGGCAGGAGTCGGTCTACTTGTCACGGACGTGATGCCTATATACATGATCATGCCTAGATAATCTCATAATTATTCGCTTTTCAATCAATTGCTCGATAGTAATTTGTTCACCCACCGTAATACTTATGCTATCTTGAGAGAAGCCACTAGTGAAACCTATGGCCCCCGGGTCTATCCTTTATCATATAAGCTTTCAATCTAGTTTTATTTGCATCTTTATTTTCTGCATCTATATTATAAAATACCAAAAATATATTTATCTTATCATATTATCTCTATCAGGTCTCACTTTCGCAAGTGGGCGTGAAGGGATTGACAACCCTTTTATCGCGTTGGTTGTGACTTCTTTGTTTGTTTGTGTAGGTTCGTGGGACTTGTGAGGAGCCTCCTACTGGATTGATACCTTGGTTCTCAAAAACTGAGGGAAATACTTACGCTACTGTGTTGCATCACCCTTTCCTCTTCAAGCAAAACCAACGCAAGCTCAAGACGTAGCACGAAGGATTTCCAGCGCCGTTGCCGGGGAGGTCTTCGCTCAAGTCAAGACATACCAAGTACCCATCACAAACTCATCTCCCTCGCATTTACATTATTTTCCATTTGCCTCTTATTTTCCTCTCCCCCACTTCACCCTTGCCGTTTTATTCGCCCTCTCTTTCCCAATCTCCTCTCTTCTCTGCTTGCCTTCTTCTTCCTCTCTCTTTCACTTGCCTTTTTCTGTTTGCTTGTGTGTTGGATTACTTGTCGCCATGGCGCAAGATAATACCAAATTGTGTGATTTCTCCAATACAAATAATAATTATTTCCTTAGTACTCCAATTGCTCCTCTTAATGATGTTGAGTCTTGTGAAATCAATGTTGCTTTGTTGAATCTTGTTATGAAAGATCAATTCTCCGGCCTTCCTAGTGAAGATGCCTCTACCCATCTAAACAACTTTGTTGATTTGTGTGAGATGCAAAAGAAAAAAGATACGGATAATGATATTGTTAAATTGAAGTTATTTCCGTTTTCACTTAGAGATCGTGTTAAATTTTGGTTTTTGACTTTGCCTAAAAATAGTATTGATTCTTGGAATAAGTGCCAAGATGCTTTTATCTCTAAGTATTTTCCTCCCGCTAGGATCATCTCACTTAGGAATGATATTATGAATTTTAAACAACTTGATCATGAGCATGTTGCCCAATCTTGGGAAAGAATGAAATTGATGATTCGCAATTGCCCTACTCATGGTTTGAATTTATGAATGATCATACAAAAAAATTATGCCGAATTAAACTTTGCTTCTAGAAATCTTTTAGATTCAGCCGCTAGAGGCACGTTTATGGAAATCACTTTCGGAGATGCTACAAAACTTCTTGATAATATTATGGCTAATTATTCTGAATGGCACACCGAACGATCTACTAGTAAAAAAGTGCATGCTATAGAAGAAATTAATGTTTTTAGTGGAAAGATGGATGAGCTTATGAGATTTTTTGCTACTAAGAGTTATTCTATTAATCACAATGATATGCCTTTATCTACCTTGATTGAGAATAACAATGAATCTATGGATGTAAATTTGTTTGGAAGGAATAATTTTGGAAACAATGCTTATAGAGGAAACTTTAATCCTAGACCGTTCCCTAGAAATTCCTCTAATAATTATGGAAATTCCTACAATAATACTTATGGTAATTTTAATAAGATTCCCTCTGATTTTGAAAGTAGTGTGAAGAAATTTATGGTCTCTCAAAAGAATTTTAATGCTTTGCTTGAAGAAAAATTGCTCAAAGTTGATGATTTGGCTAGGAACATTGATAGACTTTCGCTTGATGTTGATTCTCTTAAACTTAGATCTCTTCTCCTAAGAATGATATCAATGAGTCTCTCAAAGCTATGAGAAGTTCCATTGATGAATGCAAAGAAAGAACCGCTAGATTGCATGCTAAGAAAGATAGCTTTGTAAAGGCGTGTTCTTCTAGTTTCCATGAAAATAATGATGAAGATCTTAAAGTTATTGATGTGTCCCCTATTAGATATTTGTTTTGCAATATGAATCTTGATAATAATGGGACTGGAGATGAGTCAACTTTATTTAGAAGGCGTCCCGAGAATTCGGAGTTTTTAGATCTTGATGCTAAAATTGGTAAAAGTGGGATTGGAGAGGTCATGACTTTAAATATTATTGAACCCACTATCTAGGATTTCAAGGAATTTGATTATGATAATTGTTGTTTAGAAAGTTCTATTTCCTTGTTACAATCCGTTGTTAATTCTCCTCATGCTTATAGTCAAAATAAAGCTTTTACCAAACATATTGTTGATGCCTTGATGCAATCTTTTGATGAAAAACTTAATTTGGAAGTTTCTATACCTAGAAAACTTAATGATGAATGGGAACCTACTATAAAGATTAAAATCAAAGTCTATGAGTGTTTTGCTTTGTGTGATTTGGGTGCTAGTGTTTCCACGATTCCGAAAACTTTATGTGATATTCTAGGTTTCCATGATCTTGATGATTGCTCTTTAAATTAGCACCTTGCGGATTCCACAATTAAAAAGCCAATGGGAAGAATCAATGATGTTCTAATTGTTGCAAATAGAAATTTGGTGCCCGTTGATTTTATCGTTCTTGATATAGATTGCAATCTTTTTTGCCCTATTATTCTTGGTAGACCTTTCCTTAGAACGATTGGTGCGATTATTGATATGGAGGAAGGGAATATTAGATTCCAATTTCCATTAAATAAAGGCATGGGGCACTTTCCAAGAAAGAAAGTCAAATTACCTTATGAATCCATCATGCGAGCTACCTATGAATCAAGTGCCAAAGATGGCACTACTTAGATCTATCTTCGCTTTTATGCCTATCTAGGGGCGTTAAACGATAGCGCTAGTTGGGAGCAACGCAATTTTCTTTGTGTTTTTTGTTTTTGTTCCTGTTTAGTAATAAATTTTGCATCTACTTTCTATTTAGATGTGTTTTCATGTTTTATTTAGTGTTTGTGCCAAGTAGAACCTATAGGATAACCTATGATGATAGTTGATTTGATTCTGCTGAAAAACAGAAACCTTGCGCTCACGAGAAACAATTCAGTAAATCACAGGAACGAGATTTTGCATTGATTCTTTTTTATGCTGTTCAATAAACAAATTGTGTAGGACTTCCTATTTTTGTAGTATTTTTAAGGTTCCAGAAGTTTGCGTTAGTTAGAGATTCCTACAGACTGTTCTGTTTTTGACAGATTCTGTTTTTCGTGTGTTGTTTGCTTATTTTGATGCATCTATGGCTAGTATGTAAGGGTATGAACCATAGAGAACTTGGAATAAAGTAGGTTTAACACCAATATAAATAAAGAATGAGTTCATTGCAGTAGCTTATGCGGTGGTTTTGTTTTCTTTCACTGGCGGAGCTTATGAGATTTCCTGTTGAGTTTTGTGTTGTGAAGTTTTCATGTTTTGGGTAAAGATTTGATGAACTATGCAATAAAGGGTGGCAAAAGCCTAAGCTTGGGGATGCCCAAGGCACCCCAAGATATTCAAGAATAGCAAAAATCCTAAGCTTGGGGATGCCCCCGGAAGGCATCCCCTCTTTCGTCCTCGTTCATTGGTAACTTTACTTGGAGCTATATTTTATTCGCCACATGATATGTGTTTTTCTTGGAGCGTCGTGTATTATATTAGTCTTTGATTTTTGGTTTACCACAATAATACTTGCTGTAACACACCTTTTGGGAGAAGCCCACTCGGTTGAAATTTATTAGAATACTCGGTTGAAATTTATTAGAATACATCTTGAGTTGTAAATAAATAAAAGTGATGATTTTCATTATTAGAGCATTGTCCCAGTGAGGAAAGGATGATGAAGACTATGATCCCCCCACAAGTCGGGATGAGACTTCGGACTTTACAAAAATAAAAAAAAGAAAGGCCAAAAAAAGGCCAAAGAAAAAAAAGAGGAAAAGAAAGAAAAAAAAGAAAAAATGAGAGAAAAAGAGAGAAGGGACAATTGCTACTATCTTTTTTCCACATTGTGCTTCAAAAATAGCACCATGATCTTCATGATAGAGAGTCTCCTATGTTGTCACTTTCATATACTAGTGGGAATTTTTCATTATAGAACTTGGCTTGTATATTCCAATGATGGGCTTCCTCAAAATTCCCTAGGTATTCGTGAGCAAGCAAGTTGGATGCACACCCACTTAGTTTCTTTTGTTGAGCTTTCATACATTTATAGCTCTAGTGCATCTGTTGCATGGCAATCCCTACTCACTCACATTGATATCTATTAATGGGCATCTCCATAGCCCGTTGATACGCCTAGTTGATGTGAGACTATCTTCTCCCTTTTGTCCTTACAACCACCACCATAGACCACCATAGTGCTATGTCCATGGCTTGCGCTCATGTATTGCGTAAGAGTTGAAAAAAAGCTGAAGCGCGTTAAAAAGTATGAACTAATTGCCCGGCTCGTCATCGGGGTTGTACATGATGGGAGTATTTTGTGTAATGAAAATGAAGCATGGCCTAACTATATGATTTTGTAGGGATATGCTTTCTTTGGCTATGCTATTTTGATAGGACATGATTATTTGTTAGTATGCTTCGAAGTATTATTATTTTTATATTTTATAAACTTTTATCTTGAATCATTTGGATCTGAACATTCATGCCACAATAAAGAAAATTACATTGAGAATTATGCTAGGTAGCATTTCACATCAAAAATTCTGTTTTTATCATTTACCTACTCGAGGACGAGCAGGAATTAAGCTTGGGGATGCTTGATACGTCTCCAACGTATCTATAATTTTTTATTGTTCCATGCTATTACATTACCCCTTTTGGATGATTATGGGCTTTATTTTACACATTTATATCATTTTTGGGACTAACCTACTAACCGGAGGCCCAGCCCGTATTACTGTTTTCTTGCCTATTTCAGTATTTCAAAGAAAAAGAATATCAAACAGAGTCCAAATGAATGAAACCTTCGGGAGTGTGATTTTTGGAACAAACGTGATCCAGAGGACTTGGAGTGCAAGCCAAGAAGCAGCCGAGGTGGCCACGAGGGTGGAGGGCGCGCCCACCCCTCGTAGGCGTGCCCCCCTGTTTCGTGGGCCCCTCGAGTAGCCACCGACGTACTTCTTCCTCCTATATAAGCCTACATACCCCGAAAACAACCAGGGAGCCACCGAAGAAATATTTCCGCCACCGTAACCTTCTGTATCCGCGAGATCCCATCTTGGAGCCGTCGCCGACGTTCTGCCGGAGGGGGAATCCACCACGAAGGGCTTCTACATCAACACCATAGCCCTTCCGATGAGTTGTGAGTAGCTTACCACAGACCTTCTGGTCCATAGTTATTAGCTAGATGGCTTCTTCTCTCTTTTTGGATCTCAATACAATGTTCTCCCCCTCTCTTGTGGATATCTATTCGATGTAAACTCTTTTTGCGGTGTGTTTGTCGAGATCCGATGAATTGTGGGTTTATGATCAAGTTTATCTATGAATAATATTTGAATCTTCTCTGAATTCTTTTATGTACGATTGAGTTATCTTTGCAAGTCTCTTCGAATTATCGGTTTGGTTTGGCCTACTAGATTGATCTTTTTTGCCATGGGAGAAGTGCTTAGCTTTGGGTTCAATCTTGCGGTGTGCTTACCCAGTGACAGAAAGGGTTGTAAGGCACGTATTGTATTGTTGCCATCAAGGATAAAAAGATGGGGTTTATATCATATTGCTTGAGTTTATCCCTCTACATCATGTCATCTTTCTTAATGCGTTACTCTGTTCTTATGAACTTAATACTCTAGATGCATGCTGGATAGCAGTCGATGTGTGGAGTAATAGTAGTAGATGCAGGCAGGAGTCGGTCTACTTGTCACAGACGTGATGCCTATATACATGATCATGCCTAGATAATCTCATAATTATTCGCTTTTCTATCAATTGCTCGACAGTAATTTGTTCACCCACCGTAATACTTATGCTATCTTGAGAGAAGCCACTAGTGAAACCTATGGCCCCCGGGTCTATCCTTTATCATACTAGTAGAATGCCCGTGCCTTGTCACGGGCTTTTCAAATATTTTAAGGAGTTATGTAAACAATTATTATGTACAATTTCACATGTAGAGAAAAGATAGTACGACCACAATCGTATAAGAGTTTAAACCACTTCCCTTGCAACGCATATTGATAACAAAAAGGCAATTTGACAATGAATACAATATAGAATGATGATCCAATTAAAAATCAGTTACAAATTAAGATCTATTTAATGCTCTTAAGAAATTCTTGCACAATATCAAAAATTTGAGCAAGTATAATAAAAACGTCTTCCTCAACTCATACATGTCATGCACAAGCAATATATGCAGTTGGCACGAATAATTCAAGTCGAAGGTCTTAAATGTATAACAGAGAATACTCGTCGTACAAATTGGGTTTACTAATTCTTTACCATTCCATGTGAGCATAAAAAAGGAGCTAGACAAATCTCTCCAATTTTGTAAATTAATGTTATCTCGAATATACTGATAATACAATTTGGTCCCAATGCATGGAAATTTGAAAGGAGTGCCTAAGCGAACTAAATTTTTTTTATGTTTTAGTCAAAATCGCTTGCCGTTGTTCTTCCTCCAAATGTTTTCCTTCTTTCATCATACCAGATACTAATGGCGCACCAGTGGTGTGCCATTAGTAAAAAAAATTAATGGCGTGCTACTAATGGCGCACCGGTAGTGCGCCATTAGTAGGCAAAACCGGTGCGCCATTAGTAGGCCTTTTCCTAGTAGTGCGGAAGCCTCGAGTAACATCCTCCGGTGCTGGACCTTCAAAAATGATTACTACACCAACAAACATAAGCATCAAACAGTAAGCTATTTAGTAATAGGATTTTCACACTATACCGGTGTTGGGGGTGGGAGAGAAGTAGAGCTCCAGGAGGCATCCTTTGTGGAGAAACCATTGGAGTGTTGCCCCAGGTTGGCATAATTAGTACTTACACAACTCCTGATAAAGCACACGATAATTTGTAATCCAATCCAATTCATTTCATAATGGGCGGTGGCTCTATCAAACAATAACGTCCCCGTTCCAGGTGTGCCATAGAGCAGAACGCACATGAATGAGTATAGTAGTTAGGAGGGCATCTCAGGATGGAGATAACTGTATCGTTGTATCCCTGAGCTAACTGCATAATATGGTACTTCAAAGCACATTTTTCTTCAAACTTCCCTGGCGGCTTAATACTAACACGAAGAAACATTTACAGATAAAGCAGAGGCGTAAATTCACCTTCTCCACGATGATCCTTCACCATAAAAGGTCCAGTTTTTACTTCCCGGACTCTAGCACCATTAAAAACATTTATTGAACCTAGGTACTATGACAATTGCATACATGTAGCAGAGAGGTATATTCTCAATGATCGGTACCAATGCTCCTATGAAACACCATATAAGCTTGACTATCTTTTGTACGGAAGATTCAGACACTTGAAATCTGAAAATTAGTGTAGTCCAGGAAAGAAAGGCACTGAAATGTACATCTATATATGATATCCAGAGAGCTCAAAAATAGTAAATTACTGCATGGTTGGTTGCAGGAGGTTGATATTTTCCTCACTGTACTCTAAATAGAGAAATAGGCAGCAGTGTGATTAAAAAGACAATATATCAAGTCACCAGTACAACATGGACATGATTTTTTTAGTTGTTCCAACTAACAAAAAATGAGCTTCTTGAACAGGTGAAGAATTTCTGACAGAAAAGGAGATAAGGACAAAGCAAACTGGAATGAGCCTTGATTAGGTAGAAGGAAACCCCAAACAGAGTTACTACAATCTGAAAAGGTTCTAGGTTGGCACAATCCTATTCAGATACCGGGACCAACTTGCGAGGATTCACCTATCTCGATATATATGGCATAAAACATTAACTACATGATTATTTTCCCATTAAGTTCTGTACACAACTTACAATAAAATAGCTCAGTTCATCTACACTAATTTTTGCTCAGATCGATGGCGGTATATGACAGAATGGTACACATAGCCTAAGCAAGAGTATTGAGAATAATCCAAAGTGGGAGGCAATACACCAACCATTAATAAACCAAGAATAGTCAAAAAATTAAGAGCATGTGCCATATTCATACCAAATGGAGAAAGATTGAAATGAGAAAATGTTTTTCTATGAAGGAATAAAATTAAGACAACATGAATGGATAAAGTAAGAGGATTGGTCCTTTGTAAAGAAGAACTGGGAAGGAAGTACAAATCTAACCTTGGAATGAGGATTGATTATTCTTGTCTATCATCCCAACAAAGCATTTTCTCAAAGCTTTCTCTGCAATGTAGCGCGCTAGCACTCTACAATGCAAAAAAAATAATCATGAATTTATTAGTATGTGAATGTGAATAAGATAAATAATATGAAGTCATGTATATGCATTAGATACTTGCTAGTGCCTGTGCCACCATCACCAGAATCCTTTAGTTAGGTTCAGAATATTTACTTTGAGTTGTAGCAGTCATCATCTATGCATAACCCAGTTTTAGGGGAAATACTTAAGAATGATGAGGAAAAAAATATCTATATAAGTAGCTCACATTTTAAAGCAGGCAGGCACACCTATTCCACAGTGGTTTAGTTTTAGGGAGCTTGTAAAACTAAAAGACATAAACTGTTTTAAACATGTACTATCTTTAGAAAGCTTTAGGAATGTAGTGTATTAAGTAAGAGGCAGGAGTTGTGGATGTTTGAAAAATAACCCCTGAAAGAAATATGTGTCTAAACAGATAGGAAATCAAGGTGCTCATGTTACCTTTTGAGGGTAGAAAATCACATGTAAAGCAAGAAGTGAGATATAAGGGATCATATGCATTGATGCTTTTTTATAGGGTGCACTACTAAAATACTATGGTATAGTGTGTACGCAAGTAATGGGCATAAACAATTGATACATGTAGATTATTATGTTAGAAGTATTTAGTATAATCAATCCACAAAAAGTTACTGTTTTCTATCTAGTATAATGTCATACATGGAAACATGAAACTGGTATGGCTACAATCATTTAGACCTCTCTCTCTCTCCCTCTCCATGTCCCCTGATCTCTCTCTCATCATTGGTGATACAACATAAAGAGAAAAGAGAGACTAAAACACATGAGAGCTACATTTTAAATACGTACAGAGAAGTAACTGTGGATGTCAATGTTAATGCAACAAGGAATCTAATGGTTTTCCAATGCATATAAGTAGCCTGATCAACATAGTTTCTGAACATATATGTAACTCATTTTATTGATTAGAGTAGCCATTGTATCAGGCAGTTTTGGATCTTCTGAATCTCAAGCAAAAAGATTGAAAACCAACTATTTCCAATAATTACATATCAAAGAATATCCTATTTCAAATATAGATAAAGTAACATGCCAAAGCAAGCAAATTTAACAAATATGGGAGATTATTTATTTCCACAAGTTGAATGGAGCTCTTGACCAGCATTTTCTTACCATATAAGGAAGTTCATGTCTAGACCTGCGGAAGTGCAAACGTCCAAAGATATAATATTGCGCAAAAGCGGCTAGGAAAGCTTTCATGGAGTACTTGGCGTTTGAAATGTTTAGAGATGAGACATCCAAATATGGACATCACGTCGTATTATCTCAGCCTGTATAAAATGAATTAAAATGTATGAGAAAGATAAAATATTCCTGAGTTTTAGGAAGCTAAGAACCAATTAATATATTTTTGGGCAAGAAAGAAGTGTATAAAATTAGAATAACAGGGTGTAGTACAATCTCAATAAATAATTTAAGCTAGGAAAAAAAGAGTACATAATTCAGTCTGGTGTTTTTATTTCCATTCACAATTCATTGACATCAATTTATCTTCTCTCTTCCTTTGTGCGAGACTGCAGCTACATATTTAAGTCACATATGTACATGAGCTTTTTTACGCACATAACTAAACTAAGATCATGCTTTCGCTTTTAAATCCTGATTGGATGCTAGCATTTATTCCATGGCTCCAACATCAGTTAACCAGAAGGTTTGATACAATACAATCCATCATCGCTGCAGCAGCCGATACAATCAATTTATAATGTAAAATGGATGGATCAAGCACAAAAAGGCCATGAAAATACACACATGCATAGATCCACCACCATTTGGAAAAAAAAAATTCATCCACCACTCTCTGGAAAATTCCTTACTTACCGCGGCTTAGTGGTGACGAACACTTCCGGCCTTGGACATCCTCCAACTCAGAGGTGACGAAAGACCGGCTCATTGTGGAACCGTCGCTCCCAATAGCACAGGAGCTTCCGCGACTCCATCCCCCTCCTGTAGAGTGGCCATTCTTGAGCGGGCCCAAGTTGGCGGCAGCCCCATCACCTAAACAAATTGAACTGTTAATGATCCAAATCATAGGCACCAATAGTAACTCAAAATGGCAGTAACAAATGCACTGATGAATCTGAAGCTATGGAAAGAAACTAGTGAAATTCAAAATAATAAATCTGGGACATCTCTCCGAAGTATCTTAGTATGATCCAGAATGTCCGAGAACAAAAACAATGTTGAAATGGAAATTACCCTAAATCTGCAGGTACATGTTGCTAACAACAAATTGCATGACTTATAAAATACATCAATTATGTCACAAGTTATCAGTACTTCCGAATCATAATGAGTTTCACATTTAGTGTACATGAAGAGTCCAACCAATTAATATATGATCTAGAAAAGTATACGTGCGCATTAACTTAAGTACTCTCAATCAAACTAAGCAATTGACTTCACAAACATGGGATTATAGAGAACCCGGCAATAATAAAGAATGTTTCGGGTTTAAAAATAAGGATGGTCAGGACTAACCGGCGTAAACATGTTTTAGAATGTGTCTCAGTGTCTGAGTATATTCATCATTCGACATCTCCTTGATAGTTTCCAAATTTCCCGTGCATCGCCTAGACAGAGCTTGGGGGAGGCTCTCTTCCTCTCATATGCATCTCTTTCCTGATGAAATTATGAAAGCATATGATAAAACAATGTTAAGAAAATAAAACATTTGCAGACGTCTTTTGTGCAAGTATCTCAACTGTAACTAAGGGTGAGTTGGAAACAACATGTCTCTTACCTTGGTGTCAGGGATAGCTAGCGCCTAGTAAACAAAAATGATTTCAGTTGGAAAACATAATTTCAGGTGAAGTAGCATGATATTTGCAACCAGTCTGATTTGCTTCTATGTATTTTATTGAAGAAGAAAATCTACACCAGCACCATCCAGAAACATGGGAACGAAAAAGAAAATGCAAAAACTGTGTTGGTCATTGCCATAGCTGCAAGTCAATGAATTCTAAGATATTCTCCAACTCAAGAGGTACACCACCGTGCATGCAATGCAAGCTACAATCATTATCATCTCTGAATGATCTTAATTCACAAAAGGAGTCTATTCACCATTAGTTAGTAGAAAGGAGATACAAGTATTATGCGTAAGTAACACGATGGAAAATTAGATGCCAACCATTTATGTGATATTCCAACTTACTATATATTCCAAATTGCAAAAGAAAAAACTTTAGACAAAAGCCTGCACGATTACCGGCTAGATCTCATATAAAAATTTATTCAGAAGCCTAGAGCGGTGATTACTGAATAGTACTAATGCTAGTGTAGAGAGTATTAACTTGTTGTGAAAAGCGGAAGAGGCTATGGCGAAGAGTTTGTTGTGCCCAAAGGGTATGGCATCCTCCCGTGGCCGACAGCGGCGTGCAGTGCCCTGGATCCACCGTCCATAGCGTCCTCCTTGACGCGACAGTTCCCGCCGTCCAGCGCGCGCTCAATGCCTGGGAAAAAAATCCCGACCAAATCAGGATCCAGCGCAAAAAAAAAAACTCCAAAATCAGAGGCGATGCAGGGCAAAATCCATGATGCGACCGTGGCGGCACCAATCTCTGTCGGTGAAGAAAAGAACTGCGCAATCGCGTAAGAAGGGCCAGCCGCTTGACCCGATGCCTGCGAGGTCGTCGCTTTCCTCGACGATACCCTCCATGCGATTAACGCGACCATGCCCTACCGCGGCGTCCGTGGGAATCCGCCATGGAGAAGATCGGGAGCCAACGGCGGCGCCGCTTACTCGAGGGGATCGGGAGGACGGAGGCGGCGACGGGAGGGGATCGAGAGGGCGGCAGCAGCGACGGTAGGGGATCGAGAGGAACGGGAGCCAACCGCGGCACCGCTTACTCAAGGGGATCGAGAGGACGGGGGCGGCGATGGGAGGGGATCGAGAGGAACGGCGGCAGCGACGGGAGGGGATCGAGAGGAACGGCTTGCGGGGTGGTTTTCATGGGGTCCGTGCGTGGGGTGGGGTGAGGTGGGGTGGTGGGGAGGTGACGAAAAAACCCAGCAAAAAAACGGACGAAAGAAAACCAGCGAAAGGTGGGATGAAAATAAACCGCAGAGACTATTCACCAACTGCTCCATTAGGAGTAGAGATAAGCTTTCAATCTACTTTTATTTGCATCTTTATTTTCTGCATCTATATTATAAAATACCAAAAATATGTTTATCTTATCATATTATCTCTATCAGATCTCACTTTCGCAAGTGGCTGTAGAGGGATTGACAAACTCTTTATCGCGTTGGTTGCGAGTTTTTTGTTTGTTTGTGTAGGTTCGTGGGACTTGTGAGGAGCCTTCTACTGGATTGATACCTTGGTTCTCAAAAACTGAGGGAAATACTTACGCTACTGTGCTGCATCACCCTTTCCTCTTCAAGGAAAACCAACGCAAGCTCAAGACGTAGCAGGAACCAGTTACAATTACTGAACCTGCCATTTTGATGGAACACTTTGAAAATCATGTGGAGGAGAACAATAAAGTTCCTACTAGGAGCAAGATACAGAGGACTGCAAAGTCCTTTGGCGATGATTTTCTTGTGTATCTCATAGATGACACTCCCAGTTCTATTTCAGAGGCCTATGCATCTGAAGATGCTAAGTACTGGAAGGAAGCAATCCGTAGTGAGATGGATTCCATCTTGGCAAATGAAACTTGGGAGATAACTGAGCGTCCTTATGGATGCAAACCTATAGGGTGCAAATGGGTATTCAAGAAGAAGCTTAGACCTGATGGTACTATCGAAAAGTACAAGGCACAACTCGTGGCCAAGGGTTATACCCAAAAGGAAGGTGAAGACTTCTTCGATACTTACTCACTTGTGGCTTGACTGACCACTATTTGAGTTCTACTTTCACTAGCTGCTCGCATGGTGTTCTCGTTCATCAAATGGATGTTAAGACTGCTTTCCTAAATGGAGAGTTGGAAGAGGAAATTTATATGGAACAACCAGATGGGTTTGTACTAGATGGTCAGGAAGGAAAAGTGTGCAAGTTGTTGAAGTCTTAGTATGGACTCAAGCAAGCACCCAAACAGTGGCATGAGAAGTTTGAAAGAACTTTAACAACTGCATGCTTTGTTGTAAATGAAGCTGACAAATGTGTGTACTATCGCCATGGTGGGGGCGAGGGAGTTATTCATTGCTTGTATGTTCATGACATACTCATTTTCGGAACAAATCTGAAGGTTATTAAGGAGGTTAAGGATTTCCTATCTCGTTGCTTTGAGATGAAGGATTTAGGAGTGGTTGATGTCATTCTGAATATTAAGTTGTTGAGAGATGATGATGCTGGGATTACATTGCTTCAATCTAACTATGTGGAAAAGATCTTGAGTCACTTTGGCTACAGTGACTGCAAGCCCTCTCCAACACCATATGATGCTAGTGTGTTGCTTCGAAAAAATCGAAGAATTGTTAGAGATCAATTGAAATATTCTCAGATTACTGGCTCGCTTATGTAATTAGCTAGTGTTACAAGACCTGACATCTCTTTTGCTGTTAGCAAACTGAGTCGGTTTGTCTCAAAATGAGGAGATGTGCATTGGAAAGCTCTAGAGAGAGTTTTGCGTTATTTGAAAGGCACTTCGAATTATAGAATTCACTCCACCGGGCACACAAAGGTGCTTGAAGGGTGTAGTGACTCAAACTGGATCTCAGATGCTGATGAGATAAAGGCCACGAGTGGTTATGTATTCCCTCATGGAGGTGGCGTTGTTTCTTGGAAGTCTTGCAAGAAGACCATCTTAACGAGGTCAACAATGGAAGCAGAACTCACAACACTAGATGCACCTACGGTCGAAGCAGATTGGCTTCGTCGGCTCTTGAATGACTTGTCGGTTGTTGAGAAATCTGTACCGGGTATCCTTATGAACTGTGACAATCAAACTGTGATCATGAAAGTGAGAGCTCAAAGGATAAAATGAAGTCATCAAGACACATTCAGAGAAGGTTAAAATCTGTCAGAAAAATGAGAAACTCCGGAGTTATTGCATTGGATTATATCCAAACGTCTAAAAATATGGCAGATCCTTTTACTAAGGGTCTATCACGTGTGATAGATAATGCATCGAGGGAGATGGGTATGAGGCCCACGATATGAGTTGTTCTCAGTGGTAACCTATTGTTTGTGATCGAAGATCACATGAATTAGATGTGGAAGACAAGCTGTTGGCAACTGGGAGGGGAGTACCCTTACTGTTAAAATACCACTCCATGAAGATGCAATACTCTCCTAATCTGCATGGCTAGTTGATGTATATCTTAATGTGTTCTAAGTGGCTCATTGAAGCAGAGATGTTGTCCTGCAGAACATCTTTTAAAGAACGCACCTATATGAGTCTGATTGTTAAACGTCGCAATTTATGAGAGTAGGGTTCTCTCTAGTAAACTCATGAAAGGTCTCCGAGTATGACGCATAAGCCCCACCCGCGGGGAAGACCCACGACAGCTTCGTATCGCTCAAGGCTTTGTGTCAAGCTAGATTCGCAGAAAACTTGCAGTTCAAGGCCCAGTCCACTGTTCAAGTTGCTTACTACTGTAGCATAGAGTTCTAGGTGGAATTTCAACTTAACAGTCTCCACTACAGTACCGGTATATAAAATAGTGTTTTGGAACCAAAGGAAAATTTTGTCTGCCTTTGGGATCCGGTGGGGGATTGCTAGAATTTTTGTCTATTTTGGGCCAGCCCAATAGCAGTTTCAGAAATTCCTAATAAATCCTAGAAGCCCACGCAGCCCATTCGTGCAAGGCAAGAGGTGGAACTAAAGTTTAGTCCCATATTGCTAGTTTAGAGGGAGTTGGACCTCTTTATAAGGGAGGCTCTTTCTCCACATGTATGAGCGTGAGAACAAGAGGGACATCCACGCGCGCTCCTCGTCTGCCGCCCGTCACACCGCGCCACGCCGCATCGCGCCGCGTCGCGGGTTGCGGAAATGAGCCGAGCCGATGTCTAACTTTTTGCCACGCATGACGGATATACGAACGGTCACACGGGAGCTGAAACGTTTTGCTGTAGTGGAGACTGAATACAAACGACGCACCACTTTGAGTCTTGTACGATAAAAGGGTGATAAGGTTTTTGGGGAGCGCTCTACGCGACTACTGACTGACTCCTACGTCATGGACGCCCCCTCTAGGGCCGGCCTCCTCCTCCTCCCTCCTTTATATACGTGGGCAGGGGGCACCCCAAAGGCACTCCAAGATTTTTCTTAGCCGTGTGCGGTGCACCTCCTCCATAGTTGCACACATCGGTCATATCGTCACAGTGCTTAGACGAAGCCCTACGCTGATAACTTCATCATTACCGTCAACACGCTGTCGTGCTGGCGGAACTCTCCCTCGGCCTCAACTGGATCAAGAGTTCGAGGGACGTCACCGAGCTGAACGTGTGGAGATCGCGGAGGTGGCGTATGTTCGGTACTTGGATCGGTTGGATCGTGAAGACGTTCGACTACGTCAATCGCGTTACTAAACCTGCTTTCGGTCTATGAGGGTACGTCGACAACACTCTCCCCTCTCTTTGCTATGCATCATCATGATAGATCTTGCGTGTGTGTAGGAATTTTTTTAAAATTACTGCGTTCCCCAACAAAGGGTGCGCCAGGGTTGCGCATGGCCGGCAACCGCGGCACGTCGTCGCCACCCACGCGGGAGTCATCACCATCGGGGGCGTCGTCTTGAAGGGAGAGTGCGTCGGGGCTTCTGCCGGAGCGGTAGCACCGACACATCGCTAGAAGAGTCGTGGACAACCACGGCGCCATCGTCTTCAGCGAGAATCCCCGGGGTTGCGTATTAACGGCACCCCCGACGTTGCCTTCTTCATCGGCAAGCGATAGAGCCGACGGCTGGCTCCGTCTCCGGCCGTGCGGCACAGCTCCGGCGGCCACCATTGAGATGTGCAGATAGAGGAAGGGAAGAGATTAGTTCAGAGCTCACCTTGAGAGAAGATGGTCGGCATGGCGTCGATCACCACCACCAGCTCGCGATGTGCGCACAGGCTGGTAGAGGAGACGGCCTTCGGTCGGGCTGCGTACGGAGAGTCTCGGCCGCCAGCACAAGCTCCCGCCGTATGGCCGCGTGCGTCGCGTCCTCCTCCCCTGCTGCATGCTGGATGTGGTGCTGCGTGAGGGATGGATCTCCCTGGCGGCTCTCGTGGCTCCTCCCCCCTCGGCAGATGGATGATGTGGTGGTATTTATAGAACGGGACTTGCCTGCTCCCCGCGCCTACACCCATCCGTGCTCCTGCGTACGTAGCTTGATTTGATTGAAACAAAATAAGGCCCGTTCCACCTTTTTAAAATCAGGGGGAAGAAAAAGAGATGATTAGATTAGAAAGGAAAAAGGGAAAAAAAAACAACCGTAGGATAAAGTGGGAGCACGGATGAAAGTCAAACCGGATCCCTATTTATAAAAGTTGAAGAAGAGGTAGCGCTGTTCCGATTTTCCTGGACCGGATATGGATGAAACGTTGTTTAAGATCAACGTGCCATTGCTCCAGCCCCTCCTCCAACTAGATGATTTTCTTGATCGGTTGCAACAGCTCTGGGCTGTACGCACTACTTGGCCGAGGAGTTTTGAGGCTGTTTAAATCTTCCTTCGTGACTTATCTTATAGTTGTTCTTGGCACGTACGTCTACACATAATGGAAATAATCATCCTCGCTCGTACGTGCCTGGGCATATGACTGCGGGTGGACTCTGCTGGGACGGCCATCGCGTATTTGAGTACATATATACGCGTACGTGCCGGCCGGCCGGGCGCTTATTTGGTTATGTACGTGTGTTGCCGGACGGTGCACTGGTGCGTACACGTATGATGGTACATATACAAGGCCATGCTACCATCCTATATATACATTATTTTTTTTGCAAACCATCCTATATATACTTGGCCAAACACGCATGCATGTGTGGGTACGTCGAGGAGCACGCGCACGCATGCACCACTCCATCGGATGCACCACGCCCGTGCGTGGCATTGCACTCGTTTTATTATTATTATTATTCTCTATCATGCCGTGCATAAATACTTTGGACATAGCTCGGACAAAACCGCGTCAAACAATACTATCATTGATCCTCCACCACGACCATCGTCCTCACCTAGCCGCCCGCGCCCACAACGATATTAGCAAGACCAGGGCCGGGCGGACAAAATCCGGATCCCTGTGCCAAACTAAAAAATGGGGCCCTATCTCACTAAAAAATGACCTAACGAACAATTATAATATGTATATTAATTAAATTTTCTTCTTCTGCTTTTTTCTTGCGCTTATAGGCACCCGACTGATGTTTCCCATGATGACTCAAATCTTTATTATTAAAACACGAGATAAAGAAGATGAGTAAAATAAAATTGAATTTATAAGTAGCATATATCGATGGGAGGTCATGCGTCGATGTTTGGGAATTAGACGAACGGTCTAACTCACCTAATTTTCGGTCGTGTGATCTTTAACCGAGGAGGTAAGAAGTAAGAACCAATCTCTAATGAAGTAATGATCCCTGTCAATAATTAATTAGAAAATCAAGAATTCGGATTTAGGAGTAGGAACCAAAGTTAACCAAAAAGAATTACTCACTAAGCACCTGAAGGCTAGCGTCGGTCATCAATTAATCCAATGAGATGATGTCGACGAGTCTAAAATTTGAGAAAGGAGTCAAGGAAGTCAACAGCGGCACCGCAGCGGTGGCCTGTCGGTTAGTCGGCCTGAATATGAAATCGGATCGGTCTAAGGAGTAAGGACCACGGACCGAGCGAGAGCCTCGGAGGGACGAGGCGGGACGAGGCGTCGACGTGACGACGTCAAGGGCTCCAGGCGTCCAGCCGTCGAGGGCTCCAGCGATCCGATCCCTGTAGGCCGTAGCGATCTAGTGTTTTTTTAGGTAGCGATCTAGTGTTTTTTATGGTAACTTCGGCCAGTAGTGCGTGCGTCGCTCAATCTATCGGCGATCGAGTCCCATCGTTTACCCACACCATCGCAAACGGTGATCAAACGTGTGGATATTGGGGGCCCGGGCAGTGCCCCGACCCACAACCCGCCACTTCTCTTTCTTATCCCTTCGTTTAGCCGCCTCTTCCTCCCTCGCTCATCACCGATGGCAGGCGGTGGATGCACCAGTCTCTATGGCAGCCCGCAGCCATGGGTGCTCTTGTCTCCTTGTCCGCCGGCAGCTGGTTGCACGCCCTCTCCATGGCCGCTGCAGCCAGGTTCATTATCGCCATGGCCAAGCTGCAATAGGCAACGATGGCGGCGAGTTTGTACCTGAATCCAGTGGGATTTGCCGGAATCAGATATTTTGTTTGTTGGATCCACTCATTTGTTTTGCTACAACCCCTTTCTTTTTTCTTCCATCCCCATTCGATTTTTGTTGACCTTCTTCATTTTTTGCTGGAACCGGTGCCCCGGTTTGCTAGAACCAACTGGTGGATGTGCTACATCCGATGTCTAGGGATGCTACAACCAACAAACTTTTGTTGTAACCAACTACTCGAGTTCATTGTTGATTGTTGTTTTGCTGGAACCGACATTTGGTTTTTCTACTACCGGTGACTTCATTTGGTACTGCCGATGAGCTTTTTCTGCTAGAACTGGCACTCTTTTTTGCTACTATCGGCCGAATTTTTTGCTGCAACCGGCGACCCAAGGGAAGTACAATTTTTTGCAACCTCGTCATTGGATGTGCTGCGACCACCGATTGTGGTCGCCGGAGCCGCGGCGGCCACCACTGGAGTTGCGCCCGCCGTCACGAGGAGTTGCAACCACGGGGGACACGCTTCTGCATGCACGAATCCGGTGAGAAATACAGGAGACGAGGGTGGCGACCGGCGGCGAGGACGGTGCTTCGAGGCCGGTCACATGCTTGTCCATAGCGAAGTGACGGGGGTTGCTTTCTTGGTGAAGAAGGAACACGGGGTAGGAGGAAGGATATCACACGGCTACAAAATGCTAAATCATACGTTGCTAGTGCGACCGGCCCAAATTTGGGCTGGCACGCCGGCGCATATCACTGCCCAAATAACAATACTCAAACTCCAACCACACATAGGCACAACACACTGAAAAAAAATGTAACCAATGGGTTCTTTGCAGCAGCAAAGGCGACATCTCTCATCAACCTCCCAACATCTCTTATCCAAACATAACAACCTTCGTTGTTAAGACAGCTAGAGCTTAGCTAAACAACAGGCATCAACATTGGACTCGAGTCATTGCTCAGAGGCTCGTCTCGCTCATCCACTCCAGGGCGAGCGCGCTCCAGCCGCCCCGTTCCCATTCCTCCTACCCCTCCGTCGTTGCCGGGGGACAGCGGCGGCGGAGGACAGCTCCTCCTTCCCAAGCTATTTGGTGATGAGGGCGATAGTTCCGCGGAGGTGCGACCATCTTCCTCGATCCATGGCGACGCGGTGGTTTCTGATGGAGGCGTCTGTGGTGGTGCGGGTTGACATCGCCAGAGGATGGAGGTGGGGTTGGACGTTGCCGGTGGTGGCGGCAGCATCTGGAGCGGATCCGGTCTTGGCGGTGGCGGCAGTGACTCCGGTCCGGACCCGAGCATGGTGGTGGCGGCGTCCACTCCGTCGGGGATAACAGACCAGGTGGTGGATCCTTGTGGCAGCACCGGTGGCACTGGATCTTGGGATCTCGCACCCGGGGACGTCGCCAAGCGCATGTGGCGGCCGAAGCTTCCTTCGGCGTCGACGATGCTTGATGCAGGATCGGGGCGGCAGTTGCCATTGTATGGGCGACGACAACAGCGGGCGCGACGGTGGGTGCTCCCTGTAGTGCCGAAAAATGGGTGGTGGCCCCTCTTTATCAACGGTGGCGAATGCCGGGTCATGTAGGCGACTCGGAGTGTGGATCTTGAGGTGATGACGGCCTTTCTGAGGTTGGTGGTGGTATGGAACATTCCTTCCATCAACAGACCAGGTTCAATTTGGCTCGGTAGGTGCCACATGTCCCTCTTTCGCAGTTGTCGGGTAGTGCCTATCGTCGGCTGGTGAAGCCACCGGTGGATGCGCTACAGGTGGATGCTACGCACAACATCTTATTTGAAGACGTCGTGTCATGCCTGCTACCGGCAGGTGATGCACGGTGGCTCTGGTGGAGGTGTCATGTTTACTCTTTTCCTGTTGGATCAGAGATGGTGCGACAATAGCGGTAGGCAGGCAGTACGCCTTTGTCTTCGGTTGTCTTCTCTAGAGCTTTGTCTTTGTTTACTCATTTTTTTGCCCAAACATCCAAGTCCAACCGCCTCTGCAAATGACATTGCTCTAGGGCCGTCGGATCCACGACGCCAGCAATCACTTGAAGGAAAGCACACTGAAAATTCCAACTCATCACGACTTTTTCAAGCTAGATAGAGACTCAAGCATTATAAGGGGAGTAGGTATACTTGGTCTTCTGGGCTGGACCTATTGATTATTTAGTCTGTACCGACCTCGTCTTCCCTTCGCGCGACCAGGTTGTAGGAGGGAATCCTAGCTCCCACGCATTGCAGGAGCGAAGGAGGCGCCACACACCACCCAAGCCCTTCTAGGCAAGCCCAATAAAGGCATTAATTAGATCACAATCTCGGTCTGTATGGGGTTCTATTGCAAAGCGATGGTCCTCGTTCATTCCCTAAATATCCATTCCACTATTTGTTGTTGTCATCAAGCAGTGCCATCCAGAAATAAGCAAACCATACCCTAAGACTAATTTCCAGGACTTATAAACATTGCTGTGAAGAATTTTAAGAAGACATTGAGCACGACGTCCATTCATATACAAGTTCGTATACATTTAGTGTTAAGAGTTTGAATATGCTGATTAACAAAATAAAAATGCAAACTAAGACATTAATTAGTCACTAGCGCAAATGTACCTTCAGAACTCGACAGGGTATGCATTGTACTACATCAGCAAATGCTTGGAAGGACCCATGCCAGTGGTACATGATCCTTCCTTGCTGCTCGCCCTGGGTAGTCGAACACTCTGATGCAGAAGATCCGTTAACCAAAGAATACTCGCTCCAGTTCCAAAGGATCCAGTAAAGTACAAGCAGTCTCTTCGAACTCCCGGATGATCTGGACCAAGGCAATTTGCAAACAGACCACCATTAAAGAACAAGCTACAACCACCAAGGCTATCGGTCCTCGCCCACTTCCTCTCCCCGGATTGCCATCGGAAAACAGGGTACAACCCGGTTCTAACAGTGAGCTATAGATCACAACGGCACTCTGCAAGCCAGAAAGTCGAAGCATTCGGTTGTGCGCTAAATTTATCACCGAGAAAAGACAATACCACTGAATTGATATCAAGCTTGATAGCAGCGAGACGGTAATTTGGATAAATCAACGCATAGAGGGTGCCTTTCACGCATATCAGACTGTAAACGTGGCAGCCTTCATCCAACCATGCCGATTGCCACTGAGCGTACCAAATGCGACAGTAGTAGATTTTGTGTTGCCACGGGGTGTAGGTGAAGATGAGGTCACTGGAAAATATAACACCTCCAACCCATTCCGGGAGATCGGGTAGGTGTGCTCGCTCTCCTATGAGGACGTGGCGGATGCGGAGCTCGTGGCGGCTGTTGCTGCTGATGTCTTGGATGACGAGCGGCATGGTGCTACAAAGGTGACTCCATATGAGCTGGTATATGGTCAAGAGGTTGTTTTACCAGTGGAAGTAAATCTGAATGCTTTGAGAATAGTCAAGCAAAATGATTTATCAGTAATAGACTATTATAACTTGATGATGGACAATATTGATGAGGTTGTCGATAAACATTTGGCTGCTTTGAAGGCCATAGAGAGAGACAAGTTGAGGGTGGCAAGAGCTTACAATAAGAAAGTCGGGTTGAAGAATTTTCAAGTTGGCGATATCATCTGGAAAGTGATGCTACCAATCGGTTCAAGAGATAGAAAATTCGGGAAGTGGACTCCGAGTTGGGAAGGTAGTTTTAGGATTACAAGAGTAGTTCCCGAAAACTCATATTTGGTGGAACACATACAAGGGACATTGTTACCTCGAGCTGTCAATGGC
The DNA here is from genome assembly GCF_002162155.2 of Triticum dicoccoides. Lineage (NCBI taxonomy): Eukaryota > Viridiplantae > Streptophyta > Magnoliopsida > Poales > Poaceae > Triticum > Triticum dicoccoides. The sequence continues at coordinate 809,739,250 of NC_041385.1, forward strand.
AAGAAGCCTAAGTAGGCAATGGCCAATATACGATTATCTCCCTTAGCACAAACATGGCCAATACATAATTATCACCCTAGAAGACATAAATGGCCCATGGAGTGTTGACATTTTCCTTAGAACAGACACCGTGCATATTATTTTTCGGCATGCATGCTTTGCCGAAAAACAGGGGGGCATGTGTTGACATCAGATTTTGGCACGACATTAACGGCAAAAAAATGGCCTAAAGTGAGAGGGTTTTCAGCATGAAAAGTTTCGCGTCGTCGAGTGGAACAACTTTGAGTTTAGGTTATCATCATCTGACCTCATGTTAGGGGCCGAAACTGTACTCGGAGGGGCAGAATTTAGTGTTTCGAGTGCTTTCGGCCGATTGCGCCTCGAAGACCACCTCATATGAAAGAGCACTCGAATGGGTTCTCTTCGTCTTGTGGAGGCAATTGATTTTCATATATAAATCATCTCGATCCGAATTTGTATGCAAAAATTAGAGGCAATACACTGCAAACTAACCCTGAGCGAAAATATGGTGTGAGGTACCAGAAACATACCTGGGTGATGTATGATGGGTCGCGCAAGTGATTCGTCCCTCAAGACGGCCTTGAATCGAATAACCTTCAACCAAAGAAAGTTTCATCTCAACGATCCAGTTGATTTTGATATATAAATTGTCTCGATCCGAGGTAGTATGCAATCTGAGGAGACAAAACAAGGTCAGTTGTGTTTTCAGTCGAGAAATCCGAGTGAAAGCTTCTCGTTCGAGTAAAAGATTGCCGTCTGGGTGAAAATATTGTATATTGGAATGAAAGTTGCCATCCAAGTAGAAAAGTCTAATAGGATGATCCGATTGAAGGACCCTAACATCCGAGTGAGGAGATTCGAATCCAACTGCTCTGACCAGAAGCTTAAGATGTGCCCGAAAGTTTATCAAGGTGACCTCGGATGGAAAAGTGTTCAACATGGAAGTTGTGCGTACTTTCAAAATGGTCAACTTTGGATTTGGGGTCATCATCATCTGAGATAATATACATCCTGCAACGTTGCTACAAGGCTCGGACAGTCCAGTCAGCTGTATGACCGAGTCCGACTGAAGGTTAAAGATAGTCTCGTGAAGTACTCGAGATGACCTTGTTTGGAAAAGTGATCAACATGAGAGTTTTCTGTCTCATCGACACACACAAATTTGATGTTTGGGCCGTCTTGATCGAAGGTCATATGCAAATTCAATGGCTCGCGCAAGGAACAAGACAGAAGTTTGGGCTATATTCAGACCGAATCCGAGTTGGATTAGAACTAGTACTCTAGGACGTGAATTAATTTAATTTTTCGTGTAAGGAAAGTCTAGATGTATCCCTTGCTTTACGGGAAGTCCAGCTGCCTCTTATATATATTGGAGGTGATGGCGGATTGAACAACACACAATCGACATATCAATATACAACTTTTTCATCTATGTTTTATATCTTCATCGTTTTTCTCTTTCGCTCTTCGCTGTTCCTCGAGTTTGAGAGTTGCGAATCCCGAGGCTATAGGTGCAAGCGAAATGAGCTAGGGCATCCCATAGCCGCCACACTCCCTGACGGGGTCCCTCCTGGGTGTGCGAGGTTTCGGGTCTGCAAAAGCGCCCAGCGACTGTCCTGCGTATCGCACTGTCGATAGGGTCTCCTTCCACGTGGGCGACGATGCATCACCCTCGGCATCGAGGGTACACGTGACGTGTTCGTGTGCGAACAATGTAGAGCTGGTTGGGGTTGGGGAAGGAGGAACCATAGGCGTCTGTTGCGGCAGCAAACCTTGCGACCCTCTGCTACCGCAGCTGCTTCCCTTCGACCACGCGGCTGCTGCCGATGCTGCTTCCCCTCCCCCACAGAGTTGTGCTGCCACCACCACCACAAGGGACACGCCCGCCGATGCCGCAGGGAAGAGGCCCCTCTCTGCTGCAAGGAACGCGCCCTCCGCCTTCCGCCGCCCCCTCCGACAGAAGGAACGAGTTAGCCTGTCGCCACCGCCGCCGCAAGGAACGCGTCGGCCATCGCATGGGACGTTTTGATTTGGGGGATTTGGGGGAGACCCTAGGAATCGTACGGTGACTTCCATTTTGCACATTAGTCCATGGTTGCTATTTCTCCACTGGATACAAACTCGTGAGTGTACAACACATAGGCCTAGTAATTAGCTAGTTGCAATTAGTACATCTTCAGCCACCAAACTGCTTGGCGACAAACTATCTGGTGGCAAACCATATATTTTCTTGTGGTGTCTGTAACGCCCCGGATACAACTTTTAATATTCGTAACTCCGACTCTTGCCTTTTCCGGAGATGCGATATGATTTTTCCTCCGTGGTTGGGTTTTGTCTATTATTTTGCATTTTGTTCTTGTTATGCATCTCATCTCATAGCATCATGCGCATTGCATCGGCATCGTTTTCATAAAACTTGCATCCGTTCGGGTTCCGCCGGTTCTCTCCGTTGTCCGTTCTGAGCCCGACCACACTCGCACGCGCCCGCGGCACCTCCAAAATATTATCTTATAAGTGGCATAAAAATGCTCTCGGAATGGGTTGCAACTTGTCATGCGGTCTTATTATAGTGTAGACAGGCTGCCTGTCGAGTTTTGTCGCATTAGGAGTCCGTTTGTTAGCCCAACCGTTAAACATATAGCGGTACCCTTGTCGGTATCTTCGTCGGACGTTTCGGCCTCCGAAACAGTTGCCGGGCCGCACGTCATCTCTCTCCTCTTAGCCCAACCCTTCTACACAGCCCATCTACCCTCCTACCTAACCCCCCTCGCGTCCGGAACCGCCCGGTCGAGATCGGAGGGCTCCAAAACCCCCCCAAAAACCAAACCCTAGCAAAACTGCTATATATAGCAGCCCCCCTTGTCATTTTTGAGCCTTCTCCTCCCTCCTCCTCGAAATCCGTGCCCCCCAATCATCCTCCTGCCGCAGCCTCCACCCCCCTCCTCGGATTCA
>NC_041385.1:809742380-809746938 GCF_002162155.2 Triticum dicoccoides
GCTCCAGCTCCGCCACTTGGCGCCGCCGCCGCCACATCACACCGGCCAATGAGGCGCCGCCACGTCGCCCTAGCGCCCGCGCCAGCCAACCCCCAGGCGCCACCTGCCCTCCTCAGCCCCCTGTCCACCGCGCGGCCCGCCGGGTTCCAGATCTGGCCCGCCCGGCACGCGACCGCGCCGCCGCAGCCCGCGAGGGCCCGAGCGCCCCTGCGCCTCCCGCTCCCGATCTGGATCGAGGGAGGACCCCTCGACCCCCGAGTCCTCGTCACCGCCGCCCGGCTTCCTCGTCGCCGGCGCGCCTGCCTCGCCTCCCCGGCCACCAGAGGACCGCCGCCGTCCTGCAAGGTCGCCGCCTCCCTGCGCCTCCCTCTCCCTCCCGTCTCTCCCTCTGGTTTCTCTCCCTCTCTCAGGTCTCTCTCTCCCCTTGCAAGAACCCCGCCGCTGCCGCCAGGAACCTCGTCGCCGGCTGGCCTCGCCATCGCCGGGAACGGGTCCGCCACGCCCGGATCCGTCCGGATCAGGCCGGGACCGCCGTCCCATGGCCTCCCCGCGCCTGCCCTCGCCGAAGATGCCCCCTCCGCGCCGCCGTTCTGCCATGGCCTCGCTCGGCCTGGTCGGAGAGACGCACGCCCGCGTGGGCCGGCCTCCCTGTGGGCAGCGCCCCCTGGCCCATCTTCCCCCGTGGCCTCCCTGGCCTCCCCTCCAAACCGACCGGCCTGCTAAGGCCCATGGTGAACAGCACCCCCCAGCCCCTTCTCTGTGTTCAGCCCAGCAGTTTCGGCCCATGTAGTTTTTTTTCTTGCGCTGTGATTTTTCCATTTATCCAGAGTTGGCAGAATTGCAGAAAACCCCCTTTTGTTCATGCATATAATAACTAATAAACTGTGCATCGGATTAAAATAATTTATACATGTAAAATGATCAGAAAATTGTGTAGATTAATAATATGCCATTTTCATCTATGTTAAAAATGTTGAACATGCTGTTTGTGTTTATTTGCATAAATGCCATGTTAAAATGATTTATTTCATAACTAAATAACCGTAGCTCCGAATTAATAAACTTTATATGTAAATGGGGTGGAAAATTGCCTAGTTTAACATGGTCCGCTTTATTTTCCTGTTTAACAACAATAAAATTGTGTTTAGGGAAGAACAGTACCGAATCTAAAATATGCATATGAGGTTTTTCTGGAATTGTTGTTTGTTGTTCCGGCCTCATTTAAACTTGCCTAGATAGGTAGATTAATTATGTTTCACCTCTTGCCATGTTGAACAACATTTAATATTGTTGTGTACCTAAACGAGAGAGAACTAAATATGTCAATGTGGTGTTTCGTCAATATGCAACTCATTGCATATTGATCTCCACTTAACTTGTAATTTTGTTTGTTGCACTTGCCATGCCATGCCTCATTAAACCGGGCATGCATCATACTTGTTTGCGCATCATGCCATGTTTATGATTGAGCGTTTACCATGTTGTTTGCTTCTTTCCGGTATGGCTTCTTCTTGATAGTTCCGGTAACATTGCGATTGTGAGGATTTGTTCGACTACTCCCGTTCGTCTTCTTCATGGACTCGTTCTTCTTCCTTGCGGGATTTTAGGCAAGATGACTGCTACCCTGGATCTCACTACTATCATTGCTATGCTAGTTGTTTCGTTCTATCGCTATGCTGCGCTACCCATCACCTGTTTATCAAGCCATCCCAAATTGCCATGAACCTCTAACCTTTGACACCTTTCCTACGCAAACCGTTGTTTGGCTATGTTACCGCTTTTGCTCAACCCCTCTTATAGCGTTGCTAGTTGCAGGTGAAGTTAAAGATTGCTCCATGGTGAACAGGAATTTGGTTGGGATATCACAATATCTCTTATATTATTAATGCATCTATATACTTGGTAAAGGGTGGAAGACTTGGCCTTTTGCTTGGTGTTTTGTTCCACTCTTGCCGCCCTAGTTTCCGTCATACCGGTGTTATGTTCCCGGATTTTGCGTTCCTTACGCGGTCGGGTGATTTATGGGACCCCCTTGATAGTTCGCTTTGAATAAAACTCCTCCAGCAAGGCGCAACCTTGGTTTTACCATTTGCCTCACCACCACCTATCCTTTCCCTTGGGTCGGCCAACCCAAGGGTCATCTTTATTTTAGCCCCCCCGGGCCAGTGCTTGTCTAAGTGTTGGTCCGAACTGAGCCGCCTGCGGGGCCCCCTCGGGGCAACTCGAGGTCTGGTTTTACTCGTAGCCTGTCTCATCCAGTGTTGCCCTGAGAACGAGATATGTGCAGCTCCTATCGGGATTGTCGGCGCATCGGGCGGTCTTACTGGTCTTGTTTTACCATTGTCGAAATGTCTTGTAAACCGGGATTCCGAGTCTGATCGGGTCTTCCTGGGAGAAGGTCTATTCCTTCGTTGATCGCGAGAGCTTGTCATGGGCTAAGTTGGGACACCCCTGCAGGGTATAATCTTTCGAAAGCCGTGCATGCGGTTATAGGCAGATGGGAATTTGTTAATGTCCGATTGTAGATAACTTGACACCAGATCCGAATTAAAACGCATCAACCGCGTGTGTAGCCGTGATGGTCTCTTCTCGGCGGAGTCCGGAAAGTGAACACGGTTTCTGGGTTATGATTGACGTAAGTAGGAGTTCACGATCACTTCTTGATCATTACTAGTTGACGACCGTTCCGCTTGTTCTCTTCTCGCTCTTATTTGCGTATGTTAGCCACCATATATGCTTAGTCGCTGCTGCAGCCTCACCACTTTACCCCTTCCTTTCCTATTAAGCTTTGCTAGTCTTGATACCCATGGTAATGGGATTGCTGAGTCCTCGTGGCTCACAGATTACTACAACAACAGTTGCAGGTACAGGTTTTGCGATGATCATGGCGCGAGAGCGATGCTTGCTTGCGTTGAGTTCTTCTTCTGCTCCTTCTTCGATTAGGGGATAGGTTCCAGGTCGGCAGCCTGGGCTAGCAGGGTGGATGTCCATTGAGTTTCTATTTGTGTTTCATCCGTAGTCAGATTATGCTCTTATGTATTGTGATGTTGTATTCGTGTGACATTGTATGCCTCTTGTATGTATCCCCATCTATTATGTAATGTTGATGTAATGATATCCACCTTGCAAAAGCGTTTCAATATGCGGGTCTATCCTTGGTGGGACCTTCGAGTTCCTTTTGGATAGGGTCGCATATTGGACGTGACAAGTTGGTATCAGAGCCAGGACCGACCCTAGGAGCCCCTTGATTGTTGGCCGTTGTTGAGTCTAGAAGAAAACTATTTTGAGTCTTAGGATTATATATATCGAAGAGTAGGATTTTTTTTACTCCTCAGCCCCCTTCGTCGCTCTGGTGAGGTCTCCGGACGTAGATGTTTTGTCTTCCTCTCCTCAAATTTCACTAAAAAAAAATTTAGGATCACGCGGGTATCTTGGAATCATTTCGATGGTTTTGTGACGAGAACATTGTTCTTGGTGCCTCCTGTCTGTTATGTGGCTTTGACCCGGGGAGTTGAGCTCCAAGGTGTTGTCGTCACAATTTTATCGTTGCAGTTCTGGAATACCTGAGATTTTCCGACATCAAAAATCTCTTTTATGCAGTTGTTGGTGAGATAACCCCGATAACCCAGTACTAGGGCAAGCTCGGGATTATTGCCATAACTCGTATAACGGATGGTTTTCGAAGGTTGAGGTACACGATTTCCGAAGGTTTCTTGGTTATGTGTTGACGGATGGATACAGCTTGGATGTAGGTATTGTTAGTTTGGGTGAGATATATTGCTTCCCCTGTATCCCCAACACCAGATTGCATAACCAGAAAGTTTCGGGAGTTTTATAGGTGGGAATTCAAGTAGCTCCTAGAATATCTTTTCGACAGATGCATGATATGAGATTGGGGTTCGACGTCTAGTGGTCCGCCTTTCCACGGTCGTTTTACAGTGGTCTCGTTGTGTCTTAAAGAACCCTTGGTGATGCTGGTTCGGGGACACTTCGTATGTCATGTGCACTACCTTGTACATGATGTTGCTGTACACTGGAGCCCGTGTGGGCCCCACCACGAAAACTTCGAAAGAAATCTCTATCTTATGTTTGTTCCGGCTTATTCTGCAAGCCATTTCTTTGTTTTGTTTTATTTGTGGTATTCGAGTTGCTTTGAGTCAAATGTTGAATCCACACCTTTCTTAAATGGTGCTCTCATATTTCCATGGGAGTGCTAATCCTTTTGATCATCGAGATTGTCATGTCAATTCTTTCCAACCGGTGTGCTTCTTTTCAAGTGGATCCGATCATTTCAACATTCGCCAGATCATCTCTCAGTTTCGCAATGTTGTTCGTTTCATCCGTCCTCAAGTTGCCTTTGTTTTCCCGCCCTCCCACCCTTTTTCTTCAAGGACTCAGATTTCTTAACCAAGTATCCTTTTATTCATGTGAAGTCTCTCCACTATTTTCAATCAATGTTCTTATCCGGTGATCCCTCGTGAAGATGCTCACGAGCTTCAAGTTTATTATTCCTCGTCTCTTTTCCTCTCCTGTGGATCCAATTCAAGCTTGCGGTTTG
>NC_041385.1:809747601-809750965 GCF_002162155.2 Triticum dicoccoides
CATGGGAGTGCTAATCCTTTTGATCATCGAGATTGTCATGTCAATTCTTTCCAACCGGTGTGCTTCTTTTCAAGTGGATCCGATCATTTCAACATTCGCCAGATCATCTCTCAGTTTCGCAATGTTGTTCGTTTCATCCGTCCTCAAGTTGCCTTTGTTTTCCCCCCCTCCCACCCTTTTTCTTCAAGGACTCAGATTTCTTAACCAAGTATCCTTTTATTCATGTGAAGTCTCTCCACTATTTTCAATCAATGTTCTTATCCGGTGATCCCTCGTGAAGATGCTCACGAGCTTCAAGTTTATTATTCCTCGTCTCTTTTCCTCTCCTGTGGATCCAATTCAAGCTTGCGGTTTGATCATACTCTTTTCCTTGTTGCAAATGCTTTTCCGTACCGGTGCACCTCTTAATTGTTCACTTCTCTCTATTCTTATCCGGAGTGTTGAAGATATCTCGGAAGATTCGTGTTTCCATTCAAGCCATTTAATTCAACCGGTGCAATCCCCCCTTTCAATCAATTGTTCAACGGTGTTTTCTTTTGAGTGGGCCCTAACCCACAGGTCTTTTCCCAGGATCTTACCTGACTCTTCTAATTATTATGGTGCTATTCCCAAATTCTTTTCAAAGTGTGACGTAAGAATGGATTCCATCAGTCACATGCCTTCTCCAAGATCGCTTTGAAATTCTTTCATATTTGGTTCAACCTTTCTAATTGTCATTCCGGAGTGCCTCAACAATTCATGGTGGTGTTTCTCGTCGTCATTCTTGAATTTTGAAGTCCGAAGAAGATTTCCTCTTAAATCCTGACCCGTTCTTCCAAAGATGCGTAGTTCAAGCTTGATGCCATCCTCTCATAATTGTTTTCGATTGTGAGAATTTTTTTTTCATCCATCCGGAGCAATTCAAGAGTCTTTTCAGATTGATTATCCGTAGACCATCATCTCAGAATTATTCATTCAAGCTTTCAGCTCTCGTTCTCCAAATCATACCGGTGCATCGTTCAAGTATTATCTAATCAGCTCGGGATCTCTGCGTTCGCTTGTATCTAAATTCTCTCAAGTATCTTCGTTCATTTTCAAATTCTTCCCGGTGTTTCTTTATCTTTTCTTCGTTCATTTTCAATTCTTACGATGGTTCGTTCAAGAGTTCTCTTTTCTTGGTTATCATATCAATTCATTCGTTGTTTCCAAATTCCACCGGTGTTTCCATCTATACCTTCTCAAGCTTGCGCTATATCCCTCTTAATTTTTTCTACGAGAATAAGTAGTATGCCAAATCCGTTGCTTGTCATCAATTTAAATAGGTGAAGGATAGGCATGACATAATTCTTATTCTTGTTTCATCCAAGTGATTAATTCCTTCTTCCGGAGATTGTTCATGATGAAGTAATTCTCGGTTCTAGTGTTTCATATTTTCTTTTCGGAGTTCCAAGTTTTCCGCATTATCTCGTCGCGAAGCTCCATCTAAATCATCACAAGGCTCACCTTGTTCTTTCAACCTCTCTTTCTTTCTATCATTCTTTTATTACCGGAGTTCTTCATGGAGGCTCTACATGATGGTTCGTCAAGGATTCTATTCATTCTTCAATTGTTCTTCAAGATTTCTCTCGAAGTTATGACCCGCCAAGCTATACTCAAAAGTAAACATGGTGCTCAACACATGTTTTGTTTTGAGGAGCTCAAGTATTCTTCATCTTGCATTCTGAAGTGCAATTCTTTCTACCTTATCTTTTGAGGCGGTGTTATGTCATTCTTGACAATTCGAGTTTGTGTTTGATGATTCACATGTTGTCAAGAATGAGATATTTTAAATCCATCATTTTCTCTTCGTTCAGGAGATCGTTTCAACCTATTAATCCCTCCATTGGAGTATCTTGGGTTATATTTCACCTAAAGCCTTCCCTAAGGAATGTTGCTGTTGTGGTGATTATAAGTGGTCCAAGTTATCTCTCAATCACCTTGGTGGAAGAAGTTTTTCATCTCGTTGGTGTTATCATTTCTATTATTTGTTTCCGTAGTGGCAGAATTTCGCCTCAATATTGAGAAGTTTTCCATAAGCCCACTACAAGCTTATTCTTTTCGTTGTTGGTTTTCCAACAACCCCGTTGTAACCATCTTGGAAGGGTGCTTTCCAAGCTCATTTGTGGCAGACTGTCATTTTCTTCTCCGTCCCTTTATCCCAACAATCTAACTTCTATTCTTTCGTCCCGAAGGCATTGTGATGTTGCTCTCTTCACTCATCATCTCGATTTGAGGACCGTGTTCTTTCCATGCTTATCCATTTAACCGGAGTGTTGTGTCATCTCTTCAAGTTCTTTCATCTTGTCAAGTTTTGCTTCTCTTTTCAACCGGAGTGCTGTCTGATATCTTTCTTACCCATTGTGTCATTCTTTCAATAGTTCCAGAGGCAGTGTGTTGTTGATTTCATCAAGTATCATCCCATCTTCTCAAGTTCATGTTCAATTCCTTCAATTTACAGTCGGAGTGTTGCCAAATTATATCATTCTTATTCATTCTTATCTCGTTTCAACCAGAGTGGTTTCAATTCCTTCTTGTCCATTGTGCTCGTCATTCATGTCTTTGCAACCTCTTGGTTCTCGTCGTATCCCTTGTTCCTCTTTTCTAACGGAGTGTTTTCAACTTTGCTCATCTTCGTTGTTTTCTTCCTTTCATTTTGCTCAACCTCTCAAGGTTCATGGTTTCACTCGTTTGTCAAAGAAGCAACTAAGTTTACCTCTTATCGTCCTCTTCCTTTTCCCTCCGGTGCCATCCTAGATCTCGGGACGAGATCCTCTTGTAGTGGTGGAGTGTTGTAACGCCCCGGATACAACTTTCCATATTCGTAACTCCGACTCTTGCCTTTTCCGGAGATGCGATATGATTTTTCCTCCGTGGTTGGGTTTTGTCTGTTGTTTTGCATTTTGTTCTTGTTATGCATCTCATCTCATAGCATCATGCGCATTGCATCGGCATCGTTTTCATAAAACTTGCATCCATTCGGGTTCCGTCGGTTCTCTCCGTTGTCCGTTCTGAGCCCGACCACACTCGCACGCGCCCGCGGCACCTCCGAAATATTATCTTATAAGTGGCATAAAAATGCTCTCGGAATGGGTTGCAACTTGTCATGTGGTCTTATTATAGTGTAGACAGGCCGCCTGTCGAGTTTCATCGCATTCGGAGTCCGTTTGTTAGCCCAACCGTTAAACATATAGCGGTACCCTTGTCGGTATCTTCGTCGGACGTTTCTGCCTCCGAAACAGTTGTCGGGCCGCACGTCATCTCTCTCCTCTCAGCCCAACCCTTCTACACAGCCCATCTACCCTCCTACCTAAGCCCCCTGCATCCGGAACCGCTCGATCGAGATCAG
>NC_041385.1:809751340-809804467 GCF_002162155.2 Triticum dicoccoides
AAACTGCTATATATAGCAGCCCCCTTGTCATTTTTGAGCCTTCTCCACCCTCCTCCTCGAAATCCGTGCCCCCAATCATCCTCCTGCCGCAGCCTCCACCCTCCTCCTCGGATTCAGCGCCACCCGCTCCAGCTCCGCCACTTGCCGCCGCCGCCGCCACATCGCCCCGGCCAATGAGGCGCCGCCACATCGCCCTAGCGCCCGCGCCAGCCAACCCCCACGCGCCACCTGCCCTCCTCAGCCCCCTCTCCACCGCGCGGCCCGCCGGGTTCTAGATCTGGCCCGCCCGGCCCGCGACCGCGCCGTCGCAGCCTGCGAGGGCCCGAGCGCCCCTGCGCCTCCCGCTCCCAATCTGGATCGAGGGAGGACCCCTCGACCCCCGAGTCCTTGTCGCCGCCGCCCGGCTTCCTCGTCGCCGGCGCGCCTGCCTCGCCTCCCCGGCCACCAGAGGACCACCGCCGTCCTGCAAGGTCGCCGCCTCCCTGCGCCTCCCTCTCCCTCCCTTCTCTCCCTCTCTCAGGTCTCTCTCTCTACCCTTGCAGGAACCCCGCCGCCGCCGCCAGGAACCTCGTCGCCGGCTGGCCTCGCCATCGCCGGGAACGGGTCCGCCGCACCCGGATCCGTCCGGATCCGGCCGGGACCGCCGTCCCATGGCCTCCCCGCGCCTGCCCTCGCCGAAGATGCCCCCTCCTCGCCGCCGTTCTGCCATGGCCTCGCTCGGCCTCGTCGGAGAGACGCACGCCCGCGTGGGCCGGCCTCCCTGTGGGCAGCGCCCCCTGGGCCATCTTCCCCCGTGGCCTGCCTGGCCTTCCCTTCAAACCGACCGGCCTGCTAAGGCCCATGGTGAGCAGCACCCCCAGCCCCTTCTCTGTGTGCAGCCCAGTAGTTTCGGCCCATGTAGTTTTTTTCCATGCGCTGTGATTTTTTCCATTTATCCCGAGTTGGCAGAATTGCAGAAAACCCCCTTTTGTTCATGCATATAATAACTAATAAACTGTGCATCGGATTAAAATAATTTATACATGTAAAATGATCAGAAAATTGTGTAGATTAATTATATGCCATTTTCATCTATGTTAAAAATGTTGAACATGATGTTTGTGTTTATTTGCATAAATGCCATGTTAAAATGATTTATTTCATAACTAAATAACCGTAGCTCCGAATTTAATAAACTTTATATGTAAATGGGGTGGAAAAATGCCTAGTTTAACATGGTCCACTTTATTTTCCTGTTTAAAAACAATAAAATTGTGTTTAGGGCAGAACAGTACCAAATCTAAAATATGCATATGAGGTTTTTCCGAAATTGTTGTTTGTTGTTCCGGCCTCACTTAAACTTGCCTAGATAGGTAGATTAATTATGTTTCACCTCTTGCCATGTTTAACAACATTTAATATTGTTGTGTACCTAAACGAGAGAGAACTAAATATGTCAATGTGGTGTTTCGTCAATATGCAACTCATTGCATATTGATCTCCACTTAACTTGTAATTTTGTTTGTTGCACTTGCCATGCCATGCCTCATTAAACCGGACATGCATCATACTTGTTTGCGCATCATGCCATGTTTACGATTGAGTGTTTACCATGTTGTTTGCTTCTTTCCGGTATGGCATCTTCTTGATAGTTCCGGTAACATTGCGATTGTGAGGATTTGTTCGACTACTCCCGTTCGTATTCTTCATGGACTCGTTCTTCTTCCTTGCGGGATTTCAAGCAAGATGACCGCTACCCTGGATCTCACTCCTATCATTGCTATGCTAGTTGTTTCGTTCTATCGCTATGCTGCGCTACCCATCACTTGTTTATCAAGCCATCCCAAATTGCCATGAACCTCTAACCTTTGACACCTTTCCTACGCAAACCATTGTTTGGCTATGTTACTGCTTTTGCTCAACCCCTCTTATAGCGTTGCTAGTTGCAGGTGAAGTTGAAGATTGCTCCATGGTGAACAAGAATTTGGTTGGCATATCACAATATCTCTTATATTATTAACGCATCTATATACTTGGTAAAGGGTGGAAGACTTGGCCTTTTGCCTGGTGTTTTGTTCCACTCTTGCCGCCCTAGTTTCCGTCATACCGGTGTTATGTTCCCGGATTTTGCGTTCCTTACGCGGTCGGGTGATTTATGGGACCCCCTTGATAGTTCGCTTTGAATAAAACTCCTCCAGCAAGGCGCAACCTTGGTTTTACCATTTGCCTCACCACCACCTATCATTTCCCTTGGGTCGGCCAACCCAAGGGTCATCTTTATTTTAGCCCCCCCGGGCCAGTGCTTGTCTAAGTGTTGGTGCGAACTGAGCCGCCTGCGGGGCCCCCTCGGGGCAACTCGAGGTCTGGTTTTACTCTTAGCCTGTCTCATCCGGTGTTCCCCTGAGAACGAGATATGTGTAGCTCCTATCGGGATTGTCGGCGCATCGGGCGGTCTTGTTGGTCTTGTTTTACCATTGTCGAAATGTCTTGTAAACCGGGATTCCGAGTCTGATCGGGTCTTCCTGGGAGAAGGTCTATTCCTTCGTTGATCGTGAGAGCTTGTCATGGGCTAAGTTGGGACACCCCTGCAGGGTATAATCTTTCGAAAGCCGTGCCTGCGATTATAGGCAGATGGGAATTTGTTAATGTCCAGTTGTAGATAACTTGACACCAGATCTGAATTAAAACGCATCAACCGCGTGTGTAGCCGTGATGGTCTCTTCTCGGCGGAGTCCGGAAAGTGAACACGGTTTTTGGGTTATGATTGACGTAAGTAGGAGTTCAGGATCACTTCTTGATCATTACTAGTTGACGACCGTTCCGCTTGTTCTCTTCTCGCTCTTATTTGCCTATGTTAGCCACCATATATGCTTAGTCGCTGCTGCAGCCTCACCACTTTACCCCTTCCTTTTCTATTAAGCTTTGCTAGTCTTGATACCCATGGTAATGGGATTGCTGAGTCCTCGTGGCTCACAGATTACTACAACAACAGTTGCAGGTACAGGTTTTGCGATGATCATGACGCGAGAGCGATGCTTGCTTGCGTTGAGTTCTTCTTCTGCTCCTTCTTCGATCAGGGGATAGGTTCCAGGTCGGCAGCCTGGGCTAGCAGGGTGGATGTCGTTTGAGTTTCTGTTTGTGTTTCATCCGTAGTCGCATGATGCTCTTATGTATTGTGATGTTGTATTCGTGTGGCATTGTATGCCTCTTGTATGTATCCCCATCTATTATGTAATGTTGATGTAATGATATCCACCTTGCAAAAGCGTTTCAATATGCGGGTCTATCGTTGGTGGGACCTTCGAGTTCCTTTTGGATAGGGTCGCATATTGGGCGTGACAGTGTAGCTCTCCGAGAAGTTTCACCTAAATTACCACCACGAACTTTATCGGACAAAAAATTACCTCCACTCTGTCCCCATTAATTATTAACCAAGAAAAGTTTGACAACCTACTTGCTGAGACAATCCCTCACATCATACAGGCGAAAGTTTCCAGTTTAGTCACTACTCAGTAGTGTTTTCCTTTGTTGTCTGTGGAACATGAGGAATGCCTTTGTATGTGATTAACAAAGTGTGATAGATTACCTTGAAATATGTGGCTGACTTCATCGACCATGAAATGCTCGAAATGTGTCAAAAGACAAGCTAAAGGCTCGTAACTCGTTTGGACACGTATAAAACAGCAAGGTTGCACCGTTACAACATCACAAATGTACGACAATCGATGCACTTGTGCAGTGGTGGAGCTACATCGCACTTGTTGGACGGGCCAATGACAGGAAACCATACAATATTATAGCATTGGGGCCGAAAGTGTCCTTCAGCTCCTGAGCTCAAATGAGCTTGGGTGAACACTAAATTCGGGAAAAAAAATAAAAACAAATTAAGGAAAAGTTTTGATTTTTTTATGATAAAATTTAACAGAAAACTAAAGAGCCTGCAAATTTTGACTTTGAAATGACAATCGTGGAAGTCGGAACAAAAAAAAGCAGCACTTCAAAATGCTTTTGAAAATGGCATTTTGGGAGCATCAATTTCTTTTTTGCCACCAATTCCACAAATGTGATTTCCAGATGAAATGTTGCACGCACTCAGAAATTGGTCAATGTTTCACGTGAAAAAAATTCAGAAATTTTTCAATTTTTTTACAATTTTACTGTTCATGCAGGCTCATTTGAGCTCGAGCTCAAAATAGCTGTGTCCCCTTAGTGCTTAGTTTTATCCTTTTCTTCAATAATTGCAGTTGTGTTGGACGAGCCACGCGCCAAGTTTGCCCCTATTAGCCTGCACTTGTGCACCACAGGTTGTCTCCCATTGATTTTTGTATTTTGCATCCTGAGTTATACACTCCAAACTTTAATTTTTTATAATTACTTCTATTTTCTTACCTTATACATATTCTAGTGTTTTATCGACTTCAAAATTATCTTATTTTTTAAATATATGTTGGCTTTAAACCAAGCCCGTCTAGTCACATTTCCTTCGCGGAAAGCCTAGCTGGAAAAGAACTTAGCCCATCACCTTTCTCCACAATTTTCTCAATTTTCTATTTTTGAACCATTGTTGGCCTTTCCTGTTCCTCAAATGGCTAACTTGCTACCGCTGCTCTCGCATGGGATGACCAAAGATTGTTAAATCTTAATAATAATAATCCGCAAAATGGTATGTGTCGCTCTCTGTGCTAGCATATATATCGTTATGATCGCCCACTACGCGCCACTAGTAACCTCGCCCATTAGTGGGAGGAAGCAAACTGACAGAGGATGTATATGCCGGTTTTAGGAATCTTTTTGAACCTTCTGCCTTATTTGGGGAAGGTTCCAGAAGGTTTTTTTTCCACCATGTTTTTGTTTTTATTTCAATATGTTCTTTATTTTGATATTTTTCTATTTTTCACTTTTTTGAACTACAATTTTTTAATAAACCACGAATGTTTTTATTTCTGTATTTGTTTTTCAATTTGTGAATATTTATAAAATTCATAAACATTTTTTGCAATCCTGATCATTTTAAAATTTCATGAATATCATTTAAATTTCAATAATATTTTTTAAATTGTTCAAGAATTTCATGTGTAGAAATGGAAAGAAAATATTCATGAATCGTGCCAAGAAATGGTTTTTTATTTAGAACTAATGAAGAAAAATAGAAATGAAAAAGAAAAGTGCAAAGAATCGTGCTGCCTACTGGAGCTAGACATTAAACGCATTTGTGACCAATGGTCTGGCCCACCCCACGCGTATGTGCGTTGCGCACTAGGCGATCTGGCGATAAAATAAGCCATGCGATTTGACAAAGAGAAGGTAAACAACATGTTCATATATGAACCCTAAGTAAACATATCTAGAGCAGACAGTATAGTAGGTTGCATATATGAAATAGAGTCTAACATATCTAGGGCAAATACTAGAACAAGAAACTGTAGGAGAACCTCTAACAGAAAGGGGAGAAACACGTACGAGACAGAAGCAGGAGCAGAGGCACTGGACTTGGGGTCGGTGTCCTCCATGTCGTCGAGGAGGTTGTCGACGTCGGGGAAGTAGTCGTCATCGGGGAAGTAGTCGTCGGAGTCCGGGGCGTCCGTGACAAAGAAGTCAGTAGTCGTGCAGAGCACTCCCCAAAAACCTTATCACCCTTCTCCCGTACAGGACTTAAAAGGTGCGGTTTTGGAGGCCTACTATCCCGACCTGCGGTGCACGCCGCAAGCCGGGATGGGGAAGATCATAGCAGCAACGCAGTGCTCAGGAACCGGTGGCGAGAGGAGGAAGTAGTTCTGGTGCGTCTCTCTGAGAGGAGCGACCTCCCTTTTATAGGCACAAGAGAAGGAGGCGAGAGGCTGCGCCGGGAGCTGAAGGGAACGTGGGAGACGAAATGAACAGGCAGCAGCCGAAGAGGCGCGCCGTTCGAATTCAGTGTCCACTACAGAAAAATGTTTCAGTTTTCGAGTGACCTTTTGTATACCCGTAGTGCGTGACAAAAATTTTGACATCGGCTCGGCTCATGCCCGCAACCCGCGGCGCGTCGTGACGAGGCGTGGCGTGGCGTGGCGAGGCGGGCCGCGGATGAGGAGCGCGCGTGGATGTCCCTCTTGTTCTCATGCTCATACAAGTGCGGAAAGAACCTCCCTTATAAAGAGGTCCAACTCCCTCTAAACTAGCAATGTGGGACTAAACTTTAGTTCCACCTCTTGCCTTGCACGAATGGGCTGCGTGGGCCGCCAGGATTTATTAGGAATTTCTGAAACTACTATTGGGCTAGGCCCAAAAGAGACAAAAATTCCAGCAATCCCTCACCAGATCCCAGAGGCACACAAAATTTGCCTTTGGTTTCAAAACACTGTTTTATATACCGGTACTGTAGTGGAGACTGTTAAGTTGAACTTCCACCTTGAACTCTATGCTACACTAGTAAGCAACTTAAACAGTGGACTGGGCCTTGAACTGCAAGTTTTCTGCGAATATAGCTTCACACAAAGCCTTGACCGATACGTGGCTACCGTGGGTCTTCCCCGCGGGTGGAGCTTATGCGTCATACTCCGAGAGCTTTCATGAGTTTACTAGAGAGAACCCTACTCTCATAGATTGCGACGTTTAACAATCAGACTTATATAGGTGCGTTCTTCAAAAGATTTTCTGCAGGACAACATCTCTGCTTCAAAGAGCCACTTAGAACACATTAAGATATACATCAACCTGCCATGTAGATTAGGAAAGTATTGCATCTTCATGGAGTGGTATTTTTTTAACAGTAAGGGTACTCTCCTTCCAGTTAACCAACAGCTTGTCTTCCACATCTAATTCACGGGATCTCCGATCACAAAGAATAGGTTACCACTGTGAACAACTCATATTGTGGGTCTCATACCCATCTCCCTCGATGCATTATCTATCACATTATGTGATAGACACTTAGTAAAAGGATCTGCCAGATTTTTAGACGTTTGGATATAATCCAATGCAATTACTCCGGAGTTTCTCATTTTTCTGACAGACATTAACCTTCGCTGAACGTGTCTTGATGACTTCATGTTATCCTTTGAGATGTTCACTTTCGTGATCATAGTTTGATTGTCGCAGTTCATAAGGATACCCGGTACAGGTTTCTCAACAACGAGCAAGTCATTCAAGAGCCGGCGAAGCCAATCTGCTTCGACCGTAGCTGTATCTAGTGCTGTGAGTTCTGCTTCCATTGTTGACCTCGTGAAGATGGTCTGCTTGCAAGACTTCCAAGAAACAGCGCCACCTCCATGAGTGAATACATATCCGCTCATGGACTTTGTCTGATCAGCATCTGAGATCCAATTTGAGTCACTATACCCTTCAAGCACCTTTGGGTGCCCAGTGTAGTTCCATAATTTGCAGTGCCTTTCAAATAACACTAAACTCTCTCTAGAGCTTTCCAATGCACATCTCCTGGTTTTGAGACAAATCGACTCAGTTTGCTAACAACAAAAGAGATGTCAGGTCTTGTAGCACTGGCTAAGTACATGAGCGAGCCAATAATATGAGAATATTTCAATTGGTCTCTAGCAATTCTTCGATTCGTTCGAAGCAACACACTAGCATCATATGGTGTTGGAGAGGGCTTGCAGTCATTGTAGCCAAAGCGACTCAAGATCTTTTCCACATAGTGAGATTGAAGCAATGTAATCCCACCATCATCGTCCCTCAACAACTTGATGTTCAGAATGACATCAGCCACTCCTAAATCCTTCATCTCAAAACAGTGAGATAGGAAATCCTTGACCTCCTTAATAACATTCAGATTTGTTCTGAAAATCAATATGTCATCAACATACAAGCAAAGGATAACTCCCTCGCCCCCACCATGGCGATAGTACACACATTTGTCAGCTTCATTCACAACAAAGCCTGCAGCTATTAAAGTGCTTACTTGAGTCAATACAAAGACTTCAGCAACTTGCACACTTTCCCTTCCTGACCATCTATTACAAACCCATCTGGTTGTTCCATATAAATTTCCTCGTCCAACTCTCCATTTAGGAATGCAGTCTGAACATCCATCTGATGAACGAGAAGACCATGTGAGGGAGCTAGTGAAAGTAGAACTTGAATAGTGGTCAATCGAGCCACGGGTGAGTAAGTATCAAAGAAGTCTTCACCTTCCTTTTGGGTATAACCCTTAGCCACGAGCCGAGACTTGTACTTTTCAATAGTACCATAAGGCTAAGCTTCTTCTTGAATACCCATTTGCATCCTATAGGTTTGCACCCATAAGGACGATCAGTTATCTCCCAAGTTTTATTCACCAAGATGGAATCCATCTCGCTACGAACTGTTTCCTTCCAGTAGTCAGCATCTTCAGATGTATAGGCCTCTGAAATAGAACTGGGAGTGTCATCTATGAGATATACAAGAAAATCATCACCAAAGGACTGTGGAGTCCTCTGTCTCTTGCTCCTAGTAGGAACTTCATTGTTCTCCTCCACATGACTTTCAAAGTGTTCCATCAAAATGGCAGGTTCAGTAATTGTAGCTGGTTCCTGATTTGATGTACTAGGCATCTCCTGATTAGATGAGGTAGCCATATCCTTCATGGGAAAGATATCTTCAAAGAAAGTCGCATCATTCGACTCCATGATCGTACCGACATGCATGTCCGGTACCTCAGATTTTATAACCAAGAATCTATAACCAATGCTATGAAAAGTATATCCCAAGAAAACACAATCCACTGTCTTTGGTCCAAGCTTCCGCTTCTTTGGAATTGGCACATTGACTTTCGCCAAACAACCCCATGTTCGTAGATAAGACAGCTTTAACCTTTATTTCTCCCATTCCTCGAATGGAGTTAACACTTTGTTCCTTGTGGGAACTCGGTTTAGGACATGACATGCAGTCAATATCGCCTCCCTCCCCACCATGCCTTGGAGAGACCCGATGTGTCTAACATGGTGCTAACCAAATCAGTAAGAGTACGGTTCTTTCTTTCGGCCACCCCATTTGACTGAGGTGAATAGGGAGGCGTCCTCTCATGGATTATACCATGTTCCGCACAAAAGGAATCAAATTCATTTGAGAAATACTCTCCACCATGATCGGACCTAAGCCTCTTGATCTTTTGATCAAGTTGGTTTTCCGCTTCAGCTTTATAGATCTTCAAATAGTTCAAAGCCTCATCCTTAGATTTCAGAAGATACACATGACAGTATCTAGTGGAGTCATCAATTAACGTCATAAAATACTTCTTTCCACCTTTTGTCAAAACATCGTTCATTTCACATAGATCTGAATGTATGAGCTCTAATGGTGCAAGATTTCTCGTTTCCGCAGTCACATGAGACTTACGAGGTTGCTTAGCTTGCACACACACTTGACACTTAGATCCCTTGACAGTGGTGAAACTAGGGATTAAGTTCAACTTTGCTAGTCGCGACATGCAACCAAAGTTAACATGACAAAGACGTGAATGCCACACATTTGATTCACTATTGTTGCAAATATGATTAACAACTTTATTGCAAACGTCTGATAAGGATAAACGAAACAGGCCTCCTGACTCATAGGCTTTACCAACAAAGGTTTCATACTTGGAAATTACAAATTTATTCGACTCAAAGACAAGCTTGTAGCCATCTCTACACAGAAGAGATCCGCTTACAAGATTTTTATTGACGGAGGGGACATAATGCATGTTCTTCAGCCGCATGATCTTCCCCGAAGTAAACTTCAGATCGACCGTGCCAGCACCACGAACAGAAGCACTTGAATCGTTGCCCATCAGCACGGTTGAAGTCCCTGCGGTCTGATAAGAAGAAAACATGGAAATATCACCACATACATGCACATTAGCACCCGTATCAATCAACCAATCAGGAGAATGACATACTGAAAGAATAGTGAGAAATATACCATACCCAGCATCCTTCATGTCAGTGTCTCCAATGACAACATTAATGGTCTTTCCGCCTTACCTAGGATGACGCTTATAATAGCGATTTGGGCAACTAGGAGCCCAATGATCAGGATCTCCACACACATGACAAACACCTTTCTTCTTGCCATTCTTCTTCTTGACGTTCGTGTGCTGCACAGCCTTGTTCTTCCCATCAAACTTTGCTTTACCATCAAACTTGCCCTTGTTCTTGAACTTGTGGGGCTGGAAGTTCTTCTTCTGTACCACATTGGCACTAGAACCTCCCTCAATACCTCGAGCACGGTTGTCCTTTGCTCTCGCCTTTTCTTCCACATCAAGAGTACCAATGAGATCCAGAACGGAAAACTCCTGCCTCTTATGCTTCAGTGAGGTAGCAAAGTTCCTCCACGTGGGAGGAAGTTTAGTAATGATACCTCCGGCAATAAACTTGTCCGGTAGGATACAATTAAAGTGCTCAAGTTCTCTAGCAAATGACTGTATCTCATGAGCTTGCTCAACCACGGAGCGCTGTTCCGTCATCCTGTAGTCATAGAATTGTTCCATGATGTACAGCTCAGTGCCAGCATCCGAGACCCCAAACATGGCCTCGAGTGCATCCCACATATCTTTTCCATTATCAATTGATGCGTGTGCATCAACTATTTTCTCACCAAGAACACTCAAGAGAGCAACCTTAAACAAGGTATCCATTTTCTGAAAAGCTTGTGCCTGTTGGGCATCTTGCTCTCCTTCAGGTTTGCCAAGAGTGGCGTCATAGCAGATCATGATCGGAAACCATAAGACTGCTTTCATACGCCACCTTTTATAGTGGATATCCTCAAACATAGGAGGTCTCATGGAAGCAGCAAAACCACTCGGGGTAAATTGGCTATAATAAGGTTTTTGGATTGTTGGAAATATGAGCAATTTACCGAATGATTTTATTAACAGAAATACTAGATAAAGCATGGCTAGTATAGCAGTGATAAAATAAGCCATGCGATTTGACAAAGAGAAGGTAAAAAACATGTTCATATATGAACTGTAAGTAAACATATCTAGAGCAGACAGTATAGCAGGTTGCATATATGAAATAGAGTCTAACATATCTAGGGAAAATACTAGAACAAGGAACTATAGCAGAACCTCTAATAAAAAGGGGAGAAACACGTACGAGACAGCAGCAGGAGCAGAGGCACTGGACTTGGGGTCGGTGTCCTCCATGTCATCGAGGAGGTTGTCGACGTCGGGGAAGTAGTCGTCGGAGTCCGGGGCGTCCATGACGAAGAAGTCAGTAGTCCGATGCGGTTTCGAAGGCCTACTGTCCTGATCTGCGGTGCAAGCCGGGATGGGGAAGATCGTAGCAGCAGCGCAGTGCTCAGGAACCGGTGGCGAGAGGAGGAAGTAGTTCTGGTGCGTCTCTCTGAGAGGAACGGCCTCCCTTTTATAGGCGCAAGAGAAGGAGGCGAGAGGCTGCGTGGCAAAAATTTAGACATCGACTCATTCCCGCAATCCGCGTCGCGGCGTGGCTGGGCGGGCGGCGGAGGAGGAGCGCCCGTGGATGTCCCTCTTGTTCTCATGCTCATACAAGTGGGGAAAGAACCTCCCTTATACGAGGTCCAACTCCCTCTAAACTAGCAATGTGGGACTAAACTTTAGTTTCACCTCTTGCCTTGCACGAATGGGCTACGTGGGCCTCTAGGATTTATTAGGAATTTTTGAAACTGCTATTGGGCTAGGCCCAAAATAGACAAAAATTCCAACACTTCTTATTAATACATACTTTTTATTTTCTGAATTTATGTTGTGCGTTTACAAACCTAGAGTACATATTAGTCATTTGTATGAACAACTTCTGTATATCACATGTGTAACTCCTAGTTTAATTACATGGTTTTATCTTTTCATATATCCTAATATGCTTAACTTGCGTAACTATTAGTTTCCAAGACTAGAGTCATAGTAATCTTTTTCCGTTTTGAAATTATTGTTGCATCCAGAAATAAGGATGACAGTCATCCTCCCGGCTCCTCGCCGCTTTGGATCCCTGGCCGTTGGATCTGTCTGCTTGATGCGATTTGAACCGTCCGCTCTCGCCCCGGATTGATCTCAGCCGCTGGATCGAACCGATGACACTATTGCAATGAATAGTTACCGCTCGTTCCTGCCACCGCGTGTAAATTCGTTGCCTCGCCGAGGGCATTTCCGTCATTTCACATGCTTGGAAAAATATCCAATTTGACAGGGTGAGCGCAGGGTCTTCGCTCCTCCCCCACTCGTGCCACACCCTCTCCTCTTCCTCCCGCCTCACTTCTCTCCCTCCCTCCAAACCCTAGAGCCACCCGCGTCTCCTTGCTACGCCACCGTCCAGGTCCAGCCCCACGTCGCCGTCATCTCCTTCGCCCAGCCGGCCGCCGCTGCACCGCACGCCCATGCCGTCTTCCGGGGCCACGACGCGCAGCCGACCGGGACAGGGCCACGGGCTAGGGAGGGAGGCCTCGCCCCCCTCGATCTGGACGGGTCCGCGGCCTGCCTACACCACCGCCAGCCAACCGCCGCGGCGCGCCTTGCCGGTCGGCGCCTCTGCTGCCCCGCCGTCCAGGTCCAGCCCCACTCCCCCGTCACTCCTCCTACGTCCTCTGCAGGTGCTCCCCCATCATTCCTTCTCCATGGTCTACTGCAGGTTCTCTCCTCTCTCTGACCGGTGCTCCATCCATCATCTTGGAACTGCAGGAGACGAATTTGTCATGTTGGGCTCGGACGAGACCGCCATCTTGGCCAGCAAGAGGATGCTCACATGCTTCGTCTTTCTCACCAGTCGGCTCTTATTAACCAATGTTGATGTATCTTGAAGGTAGATTGATTCTTCTTCTGGTGTTAATTTATGTTGTGTTTGTTACATATGTGTTTGAGTGCTAAAACACTGGGGGTTTCAGTTAGGACATAAAAGGCAGAAAACCTTGAGAGTAAAATTTAGACTACCTGCAACTCAACTGAATAAGATGTGCGAGCATGTTTATCATCGGGTGACCAACTTGGATTGGCACTGCTGTTGCACATGTATAATTTTATTCTCTTACTATCTGCTAGCCTGCGATTATTCGCTATGCGCATGTGTCAACGTTGGTTCATGTGGTACTTTGTGACCTACTTGCTTTTCCTTTTGTATGCACAGATTATTTATCTGCTTGAGTTACACTTTTTGGGATGATCTGGGATTAATCGATGTTCAACTGAGAAAGTACGTCATGTATCTCTCTATATGATTATTCAATATCAAGAAAAATTAAGAGTATATATGTGTTGGTACTTAGTTTGTGCAAAAGTAGCTAGATAAGGCTATTTGTTGTAATGGCATCAAGACTGACTTCCTGGTAAAAAATGTCTTACTTTATATGGATAAGATTCAGTACTTAGATATATGGACCAAATGTTTATGCTCAAGTGTGCAATCTGATAGGGAGACTAAAAACTTCAGTATATGTGAGTCCTAAGGGTCTTTCTTTTTGTTTAGCTAAAATTATTTGGCAGCTATATCTTCCCACATTCTTTGCTTTTATTGTAGATCCATTGGATTTTGCACAAAACCTTTGTTATGCTAGATGCTACTAATAAATAAGCTCTGTCTAATTCGCAGAGAGGTGCACACCATCGAGACTTCTGGGAAACACTGCTCTGACCGTCCGGAGGTGTCGCCATCGATGGAAGGGCGCCGTGGAGAGGAGAGCTGGCACCACTTTCTCATCCACCGTGACATTTGATGGCAGTTGTTGCCTCCCCATAGCTCAGTAGGAGGAGCACGAGCAGTGCTGGAAGGAGGACCATGCAGTCTTGGACCAGGTCGCGGCACCAGATGTGGACAATGAAGGCCTCTGCCAGGTGCTCTTGTGATATAAGCATAGTTAAAATTCGTCACATGCTAGAATTTTCTGATCTACCAAATCCAAAATTGCACTTCGTACCTCAAGAATGACCGTAACTTTTCACCATACATGTTACACTACCAGTAGAATTTTACTGTTTTACTCTTATTGTATTGAGGGAAATATATCCTTTAAGTCTTGGGACCATCAGTTTATTTATTTCGATATGCATTACTGTGAGCTACTCTGCGTGAAGGTTCTTGGTGACATATATTTATACAGGTCATAAAAAAAGTAAACGGCCTTAGATGTGTGGTTAGTTAAGGTGATACCATGTTTTTGAGACTTGAGTTAATATTTGATATCATGTGGGATGTTACTTCGGCAATTGCATGAGCACGACGGATTTATAAGTTTCTCACATGCTTGCTCATCTTTGTTGTTTACCTAATTACCAGATTTGGTCTGGGGTGACACTAGTAGAAAAGAGGGCTTTGGTCCACCCTGGGTTAGCCCATTAGTCCCGGTTCAATCTAGAACCGGGACTAATGGGGGCATTAGTCCCGGTTCGTGCGCCCAGCGGCCACGTGGGCCATTTGTCCCGGTTCGTCTGGACCTTTTAGTTCCGGTTGGTGCCACGAACCGGGACTAAAGGGTGCGATGCCCATTAGTACCGGTTCGTGGCACCAAACGGGACTAAAGGTTAGACCTTTAGTCCTGGTTCGAGCCACCAACCGGTACTAATGGGGTTTGAGGCATTAGTACTGGTTCATGGCCCGAACCGGTACTAAAGGTCCCATTTTCAAACTCCACCCCCCCGGTGGATCGCCTTTTCAGTTTTAATAAAAATAAAAGAAAATGATGAAAATGTCAAAAAAATAAAAAAAGAAGTTTCCTATGTGATATGTGGTCTAGTTGTTGAGAAAATTTGCAAATGTGAATTTCGACTTTATTTGCAAAATCTCTCTAGAATTTAGTAAAATGGGCATAACTTGTGCATACTGACTCGGATGAAATAGTTTTTTATATGAAAAATCATCTACTCGAAAAGTTACATCCAAATTTAGGTGGGGAACCCCGAAAAACATTTTCAAAATCCTCAAAAACCTAACAGAAAAAGTTACGGGGCTTTAAGATCTAGAGTGGAAAAAATCGAAAAAATTTCAAACCGTGGTCAAACAATGGTCAAACTAATTATTCTAGAATATTAGTGTTACTAAATAATTATTTCAGTTATTTTGAATTTTGGTCAAATATGGTCAATCTATGGTCAAACTGCGGTCAAACAATGGTCAAACTAATTATTCAAGAAATATTAGTGTTACTAAATAATTATTGTTTTTTAAAACAATAGTTTCAAACTCAAACAGTGAAATGTGTCACTTCATGCTCACACAAAATTCCTGAGGGTTAATATGATTGACATCTTACTATTGTCAGGAAAACAACAAGTGCAGACTTGGAAACGAGGGAGAATAGAACCCGGAAGTTAAGCGTGCTCAGGCTGGGGGAGTGGGAGGATGGGTGACTGTTCGGGAAGTTGGATGATTAGGAATGATGAGGGGTTGATTAGAGATTAGAGGATAAATTGAGCAGTGATGAGGGGTGGTGATTAGAGATTAGAAGTTAAAATAATTCAGAAAACAAAATTAAAAAAAAAATCATAAAATTGGAGCTCCACGTGGCTGCGACCTTCAGTCTTGGTTCCAGTTTGAACCGGGACTAAAGGGGGTAGGCGATGAAGGCATTGGTTATCGTTGTCCATCCTATAGGCTAAGAGGAGAGGCAGATCACTCTCACACTGTCATCTATGCTAGATCCAACTGGTGGCCTACTTGGTTATTGATTTTTTTCTCATTCATTTTGATTCCTACGTCCTATGTACAGGCAAACTCAAAAGGTTGCGTGATATTGTCGTTGGCACTAGCTGAGTATCTTGCTTACATTGTTCTCTCCAGAAAAATTGGAAGAGGCTGTTTCTTCTTTCCTTAGTTGTTTTTGTGTTTGATTTGTTATCTCCTGGTGCTCACCTAGGTCGTGTGTTGCACGTTGCTTTTCTAGGGTTAGGGTTTGTTGTTCAATTGGTGACTACCGCGTTCTGGTGCTCTGTTAGGTTGCCATGATCGGTTGTCCCTGTTGATTGAGGTTACTTTGTGTGTTCCCATTTGGTTCACTCTCTTGCCCCAAGTTTGACCACACACACATGTTTTGCTCGCTGAGATTTAGGCATTATCCCGTTTAGGTAAATGTATACTGGATAGTTATATGACCTTTTTGCTGAACTTGCTTTCTTCAACTAAGGCCTTATATTTTAAATGACAAACCCATAGCAGACTGGCTCGAGAGCAATCATTATGTTATTCTATATTTAATCTGCATCAGATGCTTCATAATTTTGTGTTAAGCCGTACCGAGCCTTATATTTTAATTTTTTTATTTGTCTGAGAAACAGGCCTTCTATTTTAGATGACACCAGACGTACGTAATTGATGCACATGGGCTCAGCTTCTCTATATTGATATGAAGGCTTGGAACGTGTTTCTTTTGTACAATGAAAAGCCCGTTTCTTTGTCCACTACCTTATAAAGGATAACCAGTGCTGACCTAATATTTCTGGTTCCCTTCTACTGTGTGTACAACAGAACCTGGTGGCGCAAGAGAAGATGCCTTCTAGCACGAAGCACCGGTCAGAGATAACCTTGCCAGGAAAGGTACTTGCCTTTCCGTTCTTGTCACCTGCGACCTTTGGAGCTTCACTTTATTTTCAGTTTTCCCACCTCCAATCTTTAAATGTCATCATGTTTCTTCTACAGCAAATTTCCAGCCGCTATGGATGAGGACGAGGTCTTCGACCGAGCCTCGCTTGGATCTACATCATTGGTAAACAAAATAATCCATCCAGATATCCTGGTTAGTCAAACTTCACCGCCCTCTTTGCCGATAGCTTTACTCTCTGTAGATGTCGTGTTCATCCAAAATAAATAAATTAAACAGATAGATAAGATGGTTCTAAACTGTCTTTGTTAAAAAAACCTACACTGTATCTGCATATGTGTGTCTACATTTTTATTCTGGGCGTACTACTCTGATTCCAAAGCACGTGATGAGATAGATGGATCCAAACACTTTATATATGTCTTACTCAATAAAAAATGATGCAGATTGGTCCGGCCACTGTAAGGATGCCAGCCAGAATGATGCGACGGCTTAACATACCCGATGCCATCTACTGTCGAAGGAATACTCACAGGACACAGTCAGTGTCACCGTACTCTTCTACACCTGTCCACCGATTAATGGAATCAATCCACCACAGATGACAGCTACCGATGTTCGCTCTGCCAATCAGGAAGCGGCAGAAGATTCTGCGGCTGTGGCAGCCATCAGGTACATGGAAAATGCTACAAACACTGAAGTGGTGGATCTAAACTATGCAAGGTTCAAAAGGATGCAGCAAGACAATGGTTATCTGAGGCTCAGACTTGACTAGGAGTTTGAGGCGATAGACAAACTTTCTAAAGGTTGCTTAATTGCTGTCAGATACATGTGTGCCTTCTCGGATCAGCTTCACAATGTTATCACACATGGCTTTCCACCTACTCGTGTTATAGACAAAAACACCAATGAAACCCTTATGAATGTTGAAGTGGTGGCGAACAATCTTAAGGACATAAGCAACCATTTAGAGAGAAAAAAACTATACAAGGTCAAAAGACAGGCTAAAGCACGAGAGCATGAGATATTCGCAACGGTACGGCTTACCGTGTATTCCTATTGCTCACCGTGCAAGTTGGATTTTACTAATAACCAATGAAACCTTCCTTACACAGGTCATTCGCCGGTGATGATCAGCAGGTGCCAAGAACAACTTGCAGATGACACTCTTGTTTTTCAAAGCAGAGGAGGAACAAGCTAGAAGGGTGCATGAGTTATTAAATACGTATGAGACGGCAACGGGTCAGTGCACTAACCCGGCCAAGTGCAATGCGCTATTTGGCACGTCTTGTATAGAAAACAATCAGGAGAAGGTTCGTTCAACGCTACAGATTAACCTTGTTACTTTTGAGGAAAAATATTTGGGTCTGCCTACTCCGGACGGACGTATGTCTAGGGGAAAATTTCAGAATTTGCAGTCGAGACTTCTGAAGCGGATCATTGCTTGGGGAGACACGTTGTCACTTGCTGGAAAGGAGACTATGATCAAAGTTGTAGCACAGGCAATACCAACATATATTATGGGGGGTTTTTAAACTTCCGATGTTAGTGTGCGACGGTCTCAACAGGATGGTGCGGAACTTCTGGTGGGGTTCATCTGAGGGCAAGAAGAAAACGCATTGGACGGCTTGGCCGAATATTCTGGCTCATAAAATGAAGGGCGGTTTGGGTTTCAAAGACTTCCGTCTCTTTAACCAAGCCCTCCTGTTACGGCAGGCGTGGCGACTTCTATCTAATCCTAACAACTTATGTGCGCAGGTTCTCAAAGCCCGATATTATCCGGACGGTCGACTGGAGGACATTGTTTTCTCTGGTAACGCATCCCCAACATGGCAGGCCATCCAGTACGGCCTTGAGCTCCACAAAAAGGGGATTGTCTGGCGAGTCAGAGATGGACGGAACATACGCATTTGGCGCGACCGTTGGCTCCCAACGGTACCGACGGCCCAGCCGATCACGCAGCAGGGGACTTGCCGTCTTCGCCGGGTCTCAGAGCTCCTGGATGTGTCCGGCGCCTGGCGTACAGATGTGCTATAGCGGAATTTCCTTCTGGCAGACGTTGCGACCATCACCAACATTCGCACGTCTCCTCGCACCACCGACGACGTCATTGCATGGGCTCCGGAGAAGAACGGTATCTTCACCGTTCGCTCCGCATATCGGCTTGCCATGGACGAGCGCGAGCGTCCACTGGCGACTGCAACGAGCAGGGCACCGAATGGTCGTCGCGCCATCTGGAGGACCATATGAGGGTGCCCTGCTCCCCCAAAGGTACGCGTCTTCGCATGGAGGCTGGTTTCCAACTCACTCGCTACCTGGGCAAATAAATTCTCTCGTCACCTCGAGCTTTCTTACATGTGTCGTCTTTGTGGTGTGGAACGAGAGGATGGCTTCCACGCAATGTGTAGGTGCCCCCTGGCGAAAGAGTTGTGGCATGCTATGGCGCCGGATTGGCCCATTCCCAAGGTGGAGAATATCATACATACAGGTCCGTTCTCACTACTGGAGCCTCTACCTGACACTACACGTATGATAGTCCTCATGGTAATGTGGCGTGTGTGGCATGTGCGGAATGAAATTACTCATGGCAAAACTCCACCTCCAACGGAAGCATCTCGCAGATTTCTGCAAGGCTACATCAACTCCTTGTTGTGCATTCATCAGTGGCCCCAAGGTAACATGGAGAAAGGAAAGATGGTTGTTCAGGTTGGTCTTCTGGCGCCACAAGAGCGCGTACAACAGAAGGTGGAGCTGCGGTGGACGCTACCCCCGGCTGGATGGACAAAATTGAACGTGGATGGCAGCTATGTACCGGCTACAGGAGCAGCTGGTGGGGGCATGGTCTTGCGAACAGACCAAGGGGACATCATCTTCACTGCTTGTAGGTAAAACCGCTCATGTGTTAATGGCCTGGAAGCCGAGTTGGCGGCGTGTAGGGAGGGGCTCGAGCTAGCCCTGCACCGCGCGGATCTGCCCATTATCATCGAGATGGATAGCGTCGAGGCTGTGAACATGTTGAGCGCTTCGACAAGGGATCACTCGAGGAACCGCGTGCTAGTTGAGGATATTAAGAGGATGAAGGATGCTGAGACTAGGGAGATTTCTATCACGTCTATTAGTCGCTCGTAAAATAAAGTTAGCCACGCTCTTGCTGCTTACGGTAGGAGTACCCCCCGTACTGCAGCATGGCTGGGTTCAGGTATACGTGACTTTGTAAACTTGGTTCTGGCAGATTTGCCTCCTTGAGTAATAGAAATTTCCCTTTACCCCGCAAAAAAAAAAAGTTTGACAACCTACTTGCTGAGACAATCCCTCACATCACACAGGCGAAAGTTTCCAGTTTAGTCACTACTCAGTAGTGTTTTCCTTTGTTGTGTGTGGAACATGAGGAATGCCTTTGTATGTGATTAACAAAGTGTGATAGATTACCTTGAAATATGTGGCTGACTTCATCGACCATGAAATGCTGGAAATGGGTCAAAAGACAAGCTAAAGGCTCGTAACTCGTTTGGACACGTATAAAACAGCAAGGTTGCACCGTTACAACGTCACAAATGTAAGACAATCGATGCACTTGTGCAGTGGTGGAGCTACATCGCACTTGTTGGACGGGCCAATGACAGGAAACCGTACAAGGAGAGATGCGGTCCGTCCCTTGGGTGACGGTTAGGTTTCCCTGGTCTGGCGATTCCGTGGCGATCGCCTAGGGCTTACTTCTCTGCCGTCGCCGCCGCACCTACTCAGATCCCTTCTGCGGTTCTCGCGAGTAGCACCCTCGCGCGGCTGATCTGCACCCCGCATCCTAACCCACCCTCCACCCTCAGGCCTTCGGTGTGTTGCTAGGGCGCACCGTCGTACACCACCCCTAACCCTAGTTTCCGGTCTTTGGTTTTGTTCTTGGCTGTGATTCCTGGTTTGACTTTGGTTCTGATGGATCGTGTGGAAGGCTTGATGAAGAGCCTGAAATTGTCTGATCTGGAGAGCAAGGGAAGGAAGATTGCATGGAGGGGAGGGGGGAAGGCAGGGGTTGTGGAACCGCAGGCTCTGGCCAAGTTGCTGTCTGACAAACCAGCCTATGCTGAAGGTATGATCAACTCGCTAGGCAGGATCTGGTGTCCTCTAAGAGGTCTCGATTGCAAGGACCTGGGCGACAATACCTTCATGTTCACGTTCTTCCAGCATTCTGGGAAGAGGAAGGCCCTTTGTGAGGGCCCTTGGATGTTCAACAACTCGCTCCTGGTGGTGGAAGATTTTGATCCAGCGAAGAGTACCAAAGACTATAAGTTTATGATAGTCCCGATCTGGGTGCGGGTCTTTGATCTGCCATTGGGGATGATGTGTCGAGAGGCGGGACTAGCAATTGGAGACATTGTGGGGGAGGCCCTAGAGGTCGATGCAGGATCCGATGGGATGGCGGTTGGCAAGTTCTTGAGGGTGAAGATTCGCATGGACATCACAAAACCCATTATGCGTGGCTTTGTCCTGGAGAAGGAGGACGGCGGGGTACAAGATCATGGTGAAACAAATGCGAGGGAGAAGGAAGGCCACGAGGAGGAGAAATGGTGTAGATTTGAGTATGAATTTCTCCCAGATTTCTGTTACATCTGTGGTATGCTTGATCATGTAGACAAGGACTGCTCCCATAAGCTAAAGAAGGGAGAAAACAAACAATTTGGCCCATGGCTGAAGGCCTTCATTCCTAGAAGTTCGAGTGAGACTAGCAGAGGTAGTTGGAGTGATGGCAGGGGCAAGCTAGAAGGACGAAGCAGTGGGGGTGGCAAAAGCCGCAGCTGGGACCGCTCGGGGGGCCGTTCAGGAAGCGACAGTGATAGCTGGCGGAAGGAGAAATCCGGTGCGAGGCAACAGGTGACGGTGTTGGAGAACCGCGATGCTGAAGTAACGAGCCCTATGAAGAAGAGAGGGGATCCCATGCAAATTGAGGCTCCAGTCAAATCGGGACAAGAGGTGGGGAAGGGAACAGTAGCTACGAAGCAGCTAACTTATGAGAACAGAGAGTATGAGGGAGAACACCAATACCAGGGTGAGAGCAGTGTGATTGTGGGGGGCATACAAGCCCCCGTGCTGCATTCCAAAGATCTAGAGAAGGGAAAGGGAAGCGCTGCTTTGGGAGGGCAGGATGTCGTGGAAGAATCGGTGTGTGAGGGAGGCGATCTGACCGGAGGCAAGGGTAATGGGGGCAATAAGAAGGAAGGCTCCAGGTTCAGAAGGAAGGAGAGGAGGAAGGATTTGGCTGACAGCACCCCTTTGGGTGTGATTCTCAGCACAAAGCGCCGGGGTGAGGAGGGTGAGGGTGATGTGGACGTGACCAATGACGCTAAGAAGCAAAAGATTGGGGAGAGCTTTCCCACCACTCCTGAAGCGGGGCTGTCGGAACAGCGCTGCAGGCCGCAATGAAAGTTATAGCTTGGAACTGCCGTGGGCTTGGGAACCCACGTGCAGTTCGTAGCCTTCTGGAGCTGCAGAAGGCGGAAGCTCCCGACATCCTCTTCCTCTTGGAGACTAAAATGACAGAGAGGGAGGTGGATTTCTTGCGGTGGCGTCTGAATCTGGTGAACATGGTGGGAGTTGACTGCGTTGGTCGTAGTGGAGGGCTTGCTCTCTTCTGGAGGAGAGGGGTGGAGGTTAATCTGAGATGGAAGGGGCGATATCACATTGATGCGGAGGTGGAGCAGGAGGATGGCACGAAGTGGAGGCTTACGGGGGTGTATGGGGAGTCGAGACAGGGCGAGAAGGAGAAGACATGGAGGCTGCTAAGGACCCTGCATGGCCGAAGCAGCTTGCCATGGCTCTGTATGGGTGACTTCAATGAAGTCTTGTTTGCGGGGGAGAAGGAAGGAGGGCCGACTCGGGCCCCGGGGTGCATGGAGGTGTTTCGGCAAACTTTGGAGCACTGTGAACTACAGGACTTGGGTTTCGTCGGTGATCTGTTCACGTGGAGAAATAATTGGACGGTGGCGGAGGGGTACACTCGGGAGAGGTTGGACAGGGCAGTAGCAACTTCAGGTTGGAGATGCATGTTCCCTATGCATAAAATCATAAACGGGGATCCACGGCATTCGGACCACCGACCCATTATTGCAGAATTGAACACTCAATCTCCCATTCAAGTGGATGGCGAAGGGCCCAAGTGCTTCCGGTTTGAAGTGAGGTGGCTGCAAGAGGAAGGTTGTGCGGAGGTAGTGGAAGCAGCATGGAATACGGTGTTTGATACGGAGGGTGGTACGGTGGGAGAGGCTCTAAAACGAGTGGGGGCGAGTCTGCTGAAATGCGACAGGGAGGTGCTGGGAGAACTGAAGCATAGGATCAAATCAGTGAAGAGGCAGCTGGAGAGATGCAGAAGAGGGATCCTAAATCAGCAATAGATCTCTAAGGAACATATGCTCCGGTACAGGCTTGGCCGCTTGGAAGATCAATATAACCTGTACTGACAGCAAAGAGCACATGTAAATTGGCTTAAGTTCGGTGATCGCAACTCGAAGTTTTTTCATGCCCATGCTTCAGAAAGGAGGAGGATTAATACGATTGGAAGGTTGAAGAAGGAGGATGGAAGTGTAGTGGAGAGGAAGGAAGAGTTAGGGCCTTTTATTACTGACTACTACAAAAGTTTGTTCATATCCTCTGCAGGGCACCTAAATGACGATATCTTCCGTCATGTTCCGGCATCGGTCACCACTGATATGAATGAGATGCTGTCCAAACCGTTCGTCGGGGAGGAAATCAAGGTAGCTCTAGAGTCTATGGGGGACCTGAAAGCCCCGGGACCGGACGACATGCCGGCGCTCTTTTATAAGAAGTTCTGGTACAGGGTGGGTGGCAGGGTACAAAAGGAGGTTTTGGAGGTGTTGAACGGAGGAGTGATGCCACCGTGGTGGAATGAAACCACAATTGTGCTTATACCGAAAGTCAAGACCCCGGAGTCTCTCACACAATATCGCCCCATCAGCCTTTGCAATGTCCTGTTTAAGCTTATCTCGAAGGTTCTTGCCAACCGGGTGAAGGTGATCCTTCCGGACTTAATATCCCCATCCCAATCAGCTTTTGTCCCGGGGAGGCTAATCACGGATAATGTTCTGCTAGCTTATGAGATCACCCACCTGATGCATAAGAAGAAGGGGGGACGACAAGGACTGGTGGCAGTGAAGCTCGATATGAGTAAGGCGTATGACCGGGTGGAGTGGGCATTTTTGGAACGAATGATGCTAACTATGGGCTTTACTCGCACCTGGGTTGAGCTTGTGATGCAATGCGTGAGATCAGTGTCCTATCGTGTGAGAGTTAATGGCAAACTAATGGAAGCTTTCCTCCCGCAGCGAGGTCTCCGTCAAGGAGATCCTTTGTCGCCGTATCTGTTTATCATATGTGCCGAGGCGTTCTCGGTTTTGTTACAGCAAGCAGAACAGGATGGTGCGATTGAGGGAGTCAAGATCTGCCCCGGGGCCCCTAGCATCAACCACTTGTTTTTTGCGGATGACTCGCTCATTGTTATGAAAGCGACCGAGGCTAGTGCTGCCCGACTGCAGGAGATTCTTGATCTGTACGAAGCACAGTCGGGGCAAAAGATCAATAGGGACAAGTCGTCGGCTTTCTTCAGCAAGAACACTAACGCCCAAAATAAACGACGAGTTCTTCAGGTCTTGGGTCTCCAAAGATAATCAAAGAATGAACGATACCTTGGCTTGCCTGTGCATCTCGGGGCTGCAAGGTCAAAAGAGTTTGAGTATATAAAGGAGATGATATGGAAAAGAATACATGGCTGGTTGGAGAAACTTCTGTCAAAGGTGGGAAAGGAAACTCTCATTAAGGCCGTCGCCCAGGCCATCCCAACCTATGCCATGTCCTGTTTTGATTTAACTAAGAGTTTGTGTGAGGAGATTAGTGCCATGGTGTGCCGGTACTGGTGGAACCAGCAGGATGGGACGCACAAATGCCACTGGCTTGGATGGGAGAAACTCATGAAGACGAAGCAGCAGGGGGGGCTGGGGTTCAGGGATCTCCATATTTTCAACCAGGCAATGCTTGCGAAGCAAAGCTGGCGGCTGCTCCAACACCCGGAGTCTTTGTGCGCAGCTGTACTCAAGGCAAAATATTTCCCAAACTGCTCCATCCTAGAGGCTCAAGAGCAACCAGGCATGTCCTACACATGGCGTAGCATCTTAAAGGGGAGAGACCTTCTGAAACAAGGCTTGATTTGGCGCATAGGAGACAGATCGCAGGTGGATATTTGGCAGGACCCGTGGCTGCCGAGGGGTGTGATGAGGAGACCAACAACGCAGCAGAGGCAGGCGATCATCTCCAAAGTGAGCGAGCTGATGAACCCGGTGACAGAAGGGTGGGCTGTTGATCTTGTGCACGAACTTTTCACTGAGGGGGATGCCCAGATTATCCTATCCATCCCGGTGAAACCAGATATGGAGGACTTTCCTGCATGGCACTTTGTTAAAAGGGGGTGTTTCTCTGTGAAATCTGCATATCACCTAGGGGTGAGCATAAAGAAAGCGGAGGGCCAACGGGATGCAGGAACTTCTTCCGGACAAGTGCACGTGATGATGAACTGGCAACATATCTGGAAACTTGATCTTCCTGGGAAGGTTCGAATGTTCCTGTGGCGACTAGCTCACAATAGTTTACCAACACGAATGAACATAAAGAGGAAGCACATACAGTTAGATACGCTCTGCCCGATGTGTTCCAGACTTGATGAAGACGGTGGCCACTTGTTTCTCAAATGCAAACTAGTGAAGGCTGTGTGGCGGGAGCAAAACCTGGAAGATGTTCGCTTGCAGCTTCTAGCCTGTCAGGATCCGCATGGCATGTTTGAACAGATCTTCACTCTGCCCCGTAACAAGATATTGCGTGTGGCAGTCCTGCTGTGGGGCTGGTGGACCTCCAGAAACAAGGTGAATTCGGGCGAGGAGCGGAAGACACCCCAGGAGATGAGTGGATTCATTAGCAGACACCTCATGGATTTCGGTATGAGTACAGTGCACCGCTCGCCAGCACCAGCTCCTCCGGTGCAAAAATGGTGCCCTCCTCCATCTGCTATGGTTAAACTGAATTTTGACGCTGCATACAATGGGGAGACAGGCGCTGCAGCGTGGGGTTTGTTGCTAGAAATGAATCTGGACAGTTCCTGGCTGCTGCTGCAGGCAAACTAGAATACGTCAGGAGCCCTCTTCAGGCGGAGGCAAATGCATGCCTGAAAGCAATCGAGGGCGTTTCGGAGCTTGGGGCGCAGCGCATCATTCTTGAGTCCGACTGTCTTACTCTGGTGAATGCACTGAACGGGCGGGAGCACGACGCCTCTGAGCTGGGAGTTCTTTTCAGGGAAGCTAAAAGCTTGTGTATTGCATCCTTTCAGTCGCATGAGTTCATGCACTGCAACCGTATGTGTAATAAGGTGGCGCATTATCTAGCGCAGTTTGGTTTGGGGTCGGACGACCCTCTCTATGTATGGGTGTACGATGCCCCAGACTTTGTATTACCCCTGCTGGACGCCGATTTGGCGGGCCTGGTTTAAGTGAATCCAAGTGGTTCTGCTTCAAAAAAAATGACAGGAAACCGTACAATATTATAGCATTGGGGCCGAAAGTGTCCTTCAGCTCCTGAGCTCAAATGAGCTTCGATGAACAGTAAATTCGGGAAAAAAATAAAAACAAATTCAGGAAAAGTTTTGATTTTTTTATGATAAAATTGAACAAAAAACTAAAGAGCCTGCAAATTTCGACTTTGAAATGACAATCGTGGAAGTCGCAACAAAAAAAAAGCAGCACTTCAAAATGCTTTTGAAAATGGCATTTTTGGAGCATCAATTTCTTTTTTGTCACCACTTCCACAAATGTGATTTCCTGCTGAAATGTTGCACGCACTCAGAAATTGGTCAATGTTTCACGTGAAAAAAATCAGAATTTTTTCAATTTTTTTA
This sequence comes from Triticum dicoccoides, assembly GCF_002162155.2. Classification (NCBI taxonomy): domain Eukaryota; kingdom Viridiplantae; phylum Streptophyta; class Magnoliopsida; order Poales; family Poaceae; genus Triticum; species Triticum dicoccoides. Next base: position 809,777,718 of record NC_041385.1, read on the forward strand.
CAATTTTACTGTTCATGCAGGCTCATTTGAGCTCGAGCTGAAAATAGCTGTGTCCCCTTAGTGCTTAGTTTTATCCTTTTCTTCAATAATTGCAGTTGTGTTGGACGAGCCACGCGCCGAGTTTGCCCCTATTAGCCTGCACTTGTGCACCACAGGTTGTCTCCCATTGATTTTTGTATTTTGCATCCTGAGTTATACACTCCAAACTTTATTTTTTTATAATTACTTCTATTTTCTTACCTTATACATATTCTAGTGTTTTATCGACTTCAAAATTATCTTATTTTCTAAATATATGTCGGCTTTAAACCAAGCCCATCTAGTCACATTTCCTTCCTGGCAAGCCTAGCTGGAAAAGAACTTAGCCCATCACCTTTCTCCACAATTTTCTCAATTTTCTATTTTTGAACCATTGTTGGCCTTTCCTGTTCCTCAAATGGCTAACTTGCTACCGCTGCTCTCGCATGGGATGACCAAAGATTGTTAAATCTTAATAATAATAATCCGCAAAATGGTATGTGTCGCTCTCTGTGCTAGCATATATATCGTTATGATCGCCCACTACGCGCCACTAGTAACCTCGCCCATTAGTGGGAGGAAGCAAACTGACAGAGGATGTATATGCCGGTTTTAGAAATCTTTTTGAACCTTCTGCCTTATTTGGGGAAGGTTCCAGAAGGTTTTTTTTCCACCATGTTTTCGTTTTTATTTCAATATGTTCTTTATTTTGATATTTTTCTATTTTTCACTTTTTTGAACTACAATTTTTTAATAAACCACGAAAGTTTTTATTTCTGTATTTGTTTTTCAATTTGTGAATATTTATAAAATTCATGAACATTTTTTGCAATCCTGATCATTTTAAAATTTCATGAATATCATTTAAATTTCAAGAATATTTTTTAAATTGTTCAAGAATTTCATGCGTAGAAATGGAAAGAAAATATTCATGAATCGTGCCTAGAAATGGTTTTTTTATTTAGGACTAATGAAGAAAAATAGAAATGAAAAAGAAAAGTGCAAAGAATCGTGCTGACTACTGGAGCTAGACATTAAACGCATTTGTGACCAATGGTCTAGCCCACCCCACGCGTATGTGCATTGCGCACTAGGCGATCTGGCGATAAAATAAGCCATGCGATTTGACAAAGAGAAGGTAAACAACATGTTCATATATGAACCCTAAGTAAACATATCTAGAGCAGACAGTATAGCAGGTTGCATATATGAAATAGAGTCTAACATATCTAGGGCAAATACTAGAACAAGGAACTGTAGGAGAACCTCTAACAAAAAGGGGAGAAACACGTACGAGACAGCAGCAGGAGCAGAGGCACTGGACTTGGGGTCGGTGTCCTCCATGTCGTCGAGGAGGTTGTCGACGTCGTGGAAGTAGTCGTCATCGAGGAAGTAGTCGTCGGAGTCCGGGGCGTCCGTGACGAAGAAGTCAGTAGTCGCGCAGAGCGCTCCCCAAAAACCTTATCACCCTTCTCCCGTACAGGACTCAAAAGGTGTAGCTTTGGAGGCCTACTGTCCCGACCTGCGGTGCACGTCGCAAGCCGGGATGGGGAAGATCGTACCAGCAACGCAGTGCTCAGGAACCGGTGGCGAGAGGAGGAAGTAGTTCTGGTGCGTCTCTCTGAGAGGAGCGACCTCCCTTTTATAGGCACAAGAGAAGGAGGCGAGAGGCTGCGCCGGGAGCTGAAGGGAACGTGGGAGACAAAACGAACAGGCAGCAGCCGAGGAGGCGCGCCGTTCGGATTCAGTGTCCACTACAGAAAAATGTTTCAGTTTTCGAGTGACCTTTTGTATACCCGTAGTGCGTGACAAAAAATTTGACATCGGCTCGGCTCATTCCCGCAACCCGCGGCGCATCGTGACGAGGCGTGGCGTGGCATGGCGAGGCGGGCCGCGGAGGAAGAGCGCGCGTGGATGTTCCTCTTGTTCTCATGCTCATACAAGTGCGGAAAGAACCTCCCTTATAAAGAGATCCAACTCCCTCTAAACTAGCAATGTGGGACTAAACTTTAGTTCCACCTCTTGCCTTGCACGAATGGGCTGCGTGGGCCTCCAGGATTTATTAGGAATTTCTGAAACTGCTATTGGGCTAGGCCCAAAATAGACAAAAATTCCAGCAATCCCTCACCAGATCCCAGAGGCACACAAAATTTGCCTTTGATTTCAAAACACTGTTTTATATACCGGTACTGCAGTGGAGACTGTTAAGTTGAACTTCCACCTAGAACTCTATGCTACACTAGTAAGCAACTTGAACAGTGGACTGGGCCTTGAACTGCAAGTTTTCTGCGAATATAGCTTCACACAAAGCCTTGACCGATACGTGGCTACCGTGGGTCTTCCCCGCGGGTGGAGCTTATGCGTCATACTCCGAGAACTTTCATGAGTTTACTGGAGAGAACCCTACTCTCATAGATTGCGACGTTTAACAATCATACTTATATAGGTGCGTTCTTCAAAAGATTTTCTGCAGGACAACATCTCTGCTTCAAAGAGCCACTTAGAACACATTAAGATATACATCAACCTGCCATGCAGATTAGGAAAGTATTGCATCTTCATGGAGTGGTATTTTTTTAACAGTAAGGGTACTCTCCTTCCAGTTGACCAACAGCTTGACTTCCACATCTAATTCACGGGATCTCCGATCACAAAGAATAGGTTACCACTGTGAACAACTCATATTGTGGGTCTCATACCCATCTCCCTCGACGCATTATCTATCACATTATGTGATAGACACTTAGTAAAAGGATCTGCCAGATTTTTAGACGTTTGGATATAATCCAATGCAATTATTCCGGAGTTTCTCATTTTTCTGACAGACATTAACCTTCGCTGAACGTGTCTTGATGACTTCATGTTATCCTTTGAGATGTTCACTTTTGTGATCATAGTTTGATTGTCGCAGTTCATAAGGATACCCGGTACAGGTTTCTCAACAACGAGCAAGTCATTCAAGAGCCGGCGAAGCCAATCTGCTTCGACAGTAGCTGTATCTAGTGCTGTGAGTTCTGCTTCCATTGTTGACCTCATGAAGATGGTCTGCTTGCAAGACTTCCAAGAAACAGCGCCACCTCCATGAGTGAATACATATCTGCTCATGGACTTTGTCTCATCAGCATCTGAGATCCAATTTGAGTCACTATACCATTCAAAGCACCTTTGGGTGCCCAGTGTAGTTCCATAATTTGCAGTGCCTTTCAAATAACACTAAACTCTCTCTAGAGCTTTCCAATGCACATCTCCTGGTTTCGAGACAAACCGACTCAGTTTGCTAACAACAAAAGAGATGTCAGGTCTTGTAGCACCGGCTAAGTACATGAGCGAGCCAATAATATGCGAATATTTCAATTAGTCTCTAGCAATTCTTCGATTCGTTCGAAGCAACACACTAGCATCATATGGTGTTGGAGAGGGCTTGCAGTCATTGTAGCCAAAGCGACTCAAGATCTTTTCCACATAGTGAGATTGAAGCAATGTAATCCCACCATCATCGTCCCTCAACAACTTGATGTTCAGAATGACATCAGCCACTCCTAAATCCTTCATCTCAAAACAGCGAGATAGGAAATCCTTGACCTCCTTAATAACATTCAGATTTGTTCCGAAAATCAATATGTCATCAGCATACAAGCAAAGGATAACTCCCTCGCCCCCACCATGGCGATAGTACACAGATTTGTCAGCTTCATTCACAACAAAGCCTGCAGCTATTAAAGTTCTTTCAAACTTCTCATGCCACTGTTTGGGTGCTTACTTGAGTCCATACAAAGACTTCAGCAACTTGCACACTTTCCCTTCCTGACCATCTATTACAAACCCATCTTGTTGTTCCATATAAATTTCCTCGTCCAACTCTCCATTTAGGAAAGCAGTCTGAACATCCATCTGATGAACGAGAAGACCATGTGAGGCAGCTAGTGAAAGTAGAACTCGAATAGTGGTCAATCGAGCCACGGGTGAGTAAGTATCAGAGAAGTCTTCACCTTCCTTTTGGGTATAACCCTTAGCCACGAGCCGAGACTTGTACTTTTCAATAGTACCATAAGGCTAAGCTTCTTCTTGAATACCCATTTGCATCCTATAGGTTTGCACCCATAAGGACGATCAGTTATCTCCCAAGTTTCATTCGCCAAGATGGAATCCATCTCGCTACGAACTGCTTCCTTCCAGTAGTCAGCATCTTCAGATGTATAGGCCTCTGAAATAGAACTGGGAGTGTCATCTATGAGATATACAAGAAAATCATCACCAAAGGACTGTGGAGTCCTCTGTCTCTTGCTCCTAGTAGGAACTTCATTGTTCTCCTCCACATGACTTTCAAAGCGTTCCATCGAAATGGCAGGTTCAGTAATTGTAGCTGGTTCTTGATTCGATGAACTAGGCATCTCCTGATTAGACGAGGTAGCCATATCCTTCATGGGAAAGATATCTTCAAAGAAAGTTGCATCATTCGACTCCATGATCGTACCGACATGCATGTCAGGTACCTCAGATTTTATAACCAAGAATCTATAACCAATGCTATGAAAAGCATATCCCAAGAAAACACAATCCACTGTCTTTGGTCCAAGCTTCCGCTTCTTTGGAATTGGCACATTGACTTTCGCCAAACAACCCCATGTTCGTAGATAAGACAACTTTAACCTTTTCTTCTCCCATTCCTCGAATGGAGTTAACTCTTTGTTCCTTGTGGGAACTCGGTTTAGGACATGACATGCAGTCAATATCGCCTCCCTCTCCACCATGCCTTGGAGAGACCCGATGTGTCTAACATGGTGTTAACCAAATCAGTAAGAGTACGGTTCTTTCTTTCGGCCACCCCATTTGACTGAGGTGAATAGGGAGGCGTCCTCTCATGGATTATACCATGTTCCGCACAAAAGGAATCAAATTCAGTTGAGAAATACTCTCCACCACGATCGGACCTAAGCCTCTTGATCTTTTGATCAAGTTGGTTTTCCGCTTCAGCTTTATAGATCTTCAAATAGTTCAAAGCCTCATCCTTAGATTTCAGAAGATACACATGACAGTATCTAGTGGAGTCATCAATTAACGTCATAAAATACTTCTTTCCACCTTTTGTCAAAACATCGTTCATTTCACATAGATCTGAATGTATGAGCTCTAGTGGTGCAAGATTTCTCGTTTCCGCAGTCACATGAGACTTACGAGGTTGCTTAGCTTGCACACACACTTGACACTTAGATCTCTTGACAGTGGTGAAACTAGGGATTAAGTTCAACTTCGCTAGTCGCGACATGCAACCAAAGTTAACATGACAAAGACGTGAATGCCACACATTTGATTCACTATTGTTGCAAATATGATTAACAACTTTATTACAAACGTCTGATAAGGATAAACGAAATAGGCCTCCTGACTCATAGGCTTTACCAACAAAGGTTCCATACTTGGAAATTACAAATTTATTCGACTCAAAGACAAGCTTGTAGCCATCTCTACACAGAAGAGATCCGCTTACAAGATTTTTATTGACGGAGGGGACATAATGCATGTTCTTCAGCCGCACGATCTTCCCCGAAGTAAACTTCAGATCGACCGTGCCAGCACCACGAACAAAAGCACTTGAACCGTTGCCCATCAGCACGGTTGAAGTTCATGTGGTCTGATAAGAAGAAAACATGGAAATATCACCGCATACATGCACATTAGCACCCGTATCAATCAACCAATCAGGAGAATGACATACTGAAAGAATAGTGGGAAATGTACCATACCCAGCATCCTTCATGGTAGTGTCTCCAATGACAACATTAATGGTCTTTCCGCCTTACCTAGGATGACGCTTATAATAGCGATTTGGGCAACTAGGAGCCCAATGATCAGGATCTCCACACACATGACAAACACCTTTCTTCTTGCCATTCTTCTTCTTGAAGTTCGTGTGCTGCACAGCCTTGTTCTTCCCATCAAACTTTGCTTTACAATCAAACTTGCCCTTGTTCTTGAACTTGTGGGGCAGGAAGTTCTTCTTCTGTACCACATTGGCACTAGAACCTCCCTCAATACCTCGAGCATGGTTGTCCTTTGCTCTCGCCTTTTCTTCCACATCAAGAGTACCAATGAGATCCAGAACGGAAAATTCCTGCCTCTTATGCTTCAGTGAGGTAGCAAAGTTCCTCCACGTGGGAGGAAGCTTAGTAATGATACCTCCGGCAATAAACTTGTCCGGTAGGATACAATTAAAGTGCTCAAGTTCTCTAGCAAATGACTGTATCTCATGAGCTTGCTCAACCACGGAGCGCTGTTCCGTCATCCTGTAGTCATAGAATTGTTCCATGATGTACAGCTCAGTGCCAGCATCCGAGACCCCAAACATGGCCTCGAGTGCATCCCACATATCTTTTCCATTATCAATTGATGCGTATGCATCAACTATTTTCTCACCAAGAACACTCAAGAGAGCAACCTTAAACAAGGTATCCATTTTCTGAAAAGCTTGTGCCTGTTGGGCATCTTGCTCTCCTTCAGGTTTGCCAAGAGTGGCGTCATAGCAGATCATGGTCGGAAACCATAAGACTGCTCTCACACGCCACCTCTTATAGTGGATATCCTCAAACATAGGAGGTCTCATGGAAGCAGCAAAACCACTCGGGGTAAATTGGCTATAATAAGGTTTTTGGATTGTTGGAAATATGAGCAATTTACCGAATGATTTTATTAACAGAAATACTAGATAAAGCATGGCTAGTATAGCAGTGATAAAATAAGCCATGCGATTTGACAAAGAGAAGGTAAAAAACATGTTCATATATGAACTGTAAGTAAACATATCTAGAGCAGACAGTATAGCAGGTTGCATATATGAAATAGAGTCTAACATATCTAGGGAAAATACTAGAATAAGGAACTGTAGCAGAACCTCTAATAAAAAGGGGAGAAGCACGTACGAGACAGCAGCAGGAGCAGAGGCACTGGACTTGGGGTCGGTGTCCTCCATGTCGTCGAGGAGGTTGTCGACGTCGGGGAAGTAGTCGTCGGAGTCCGGGGCGTCCATGACGAACAAGTCAGTAGTCCTGTGCGGTTTCGAAGGCCTACTGTCCTGACCTGCGGTGCAAGCCGGGATGGGCAAGATCGTAGCAGCAGCGCAGTGCTCAGGAACCAGTGGCGAGAGGAGGAAGTAGTTCTGGTGCGTCTCTCTGAGAGGAACTACCTCCCTTTTAGAGGCGCAAGAGAAAGAGGCGAGAGGCTGCGTGGCAAAAATTTAGACATCGGCTCATTCCCGCAATCCGCGTCGCGGCGTGGCTGGGCGGGCGGCGGAGGAGGAGCGCGCGTGGATGTCCCTCTTGTTCTCATGCTCATACAAGTGGGGAAAGAACCTCCCTTATAAGAGGTCCAACTCCCTCTAAACTAGCAATGTGGGACTAAACTTTAGTTCCACCTCTTGCCTTGCACGAATGGGCTGCGTGGGCCTCTAGGATTTATTAGGAATTTCTGAAACTGCTATTGGGCTAGGCCCAAAATAGACAAAAATTCTAGCACTTCTTATTAATACATACTTTTTATTTTCTGAATTTATGTTGTGCGTTTACAAACCTAGAGTACATATTAGTCATTTGTATGAACAACTTCTGTATATCACATGTGTAACTCCTAGTTTAATTACATGGTTTTATCTTTTCATATATCCTAATATGCTTAACTTGCGTAACTATTAGTTTCCAAGACTAGAGTCATAGTAATCTTTTTCCGTTTTGAAATTATTGTTGCATCCAGAAATAAGGATGACAGTCATCCTCCCGGCTCCTCGCCGCTTTGGAACCCTGGCCGTTGGATCTGTCTGCTTGATGCGATTTGAACCGTCTGCTCTCGCCCCGGATTGATCTCAGCCGCTGGATCGAACCGATGACACTATTGCAATGAATAGTTACCGCTCGTTCCTGCCACCGCGTGTAAATTCGTAGCCTCGCCGAGGGCATTTCCGTCATTTCACATGCTTGGAAAAATATCCAATTTGACAGGGTGAGCGCGGGGTCTTCGCTCCTCCCCCACTCGTGCCACACCCTCTCCTCTTCCTCCTGCCTCGCCTCTCTCCCTCCCTCCAAACCCTAGAGCCGCCCGCGTCTCCTTGCTACGCCACCGTCCAGGTCCAGCCCCACGTCGCCGTCATCTCCTTCGCCCAGCCGGACGCTACTGCACCGCACGCCCATGCCGTCTTCCGGGGCCACGACGCGCAGCCGACCGGGACTGGGCCACGGGCTAGGGAGGGAGGCCTCGCCCCCCTCGATCTGGACGGGTCCGCGGCCTGCCTACACCACCGCCAGCCAACCGCCGCGGCGCGCCTTGCCGGCCGGCACCTCTGCTGCCCCGCCGTCCAGGTCCAGCCCCACTCCCCCGTCACTCCTCCTACGTCCTCTGCAGGTGCTCCCCCATCACTCCTTCTCCATGGTCTACTGCAGGTTCTCTCCTCTCTCTGACCGGTGCTCCATCCATCATCTTGGAACTGCAGGAGACGAATTTTTCATGTTGGGCTCGGACGAGACCGCCATCTTGGCCAGCAAGAGGATGCTCACATGCTTCGTCTTTCTCACCAGTCGGCTCTTATTAACCAATGTTGATGTATCTTGAAGGTAGATTGATTCTTCTTCTGCTGTTAATTTCTGTTGTGTTTGTTACATATGTGTGTGAGTGCTAAAACACTGGGGGTTTCAGTTAGGACATAAAAGGCAGAAAACCTTGAGTGTAAAATTTAGACTACCTGCAACTCAACTGAATAAGATGTGCGAGCATGTTTATCATCGGGTGACCAACTTGGATTGGCACTGCTGTTGCACATGTATAATTTTATTCTCTTACTATCTGCTAGCCTGCGATTATTCGATATGCGCATGTGTCACCGTTGGTTCATGTGGTACTTTGTGACCTACTTGCTTTTCCTTTTGTATGCACAGATTATTTATCTGCTTGAGTTACACTTTTTGGGATGATCTGGGATTAATCGATGTTCAACTGAGAAAGTATGTCATGTATCTCTCTATATGATTATTCAATATCAAGAAAAATTAAGAGTATATATGTGTTGGTACTTAGTTTGTGCAAATGTAGCTAGATAAGGCTATTTGTTGTAATGGCATCAAGACTGACTTCCTGGTAAAAAATGTCTTACTTTATATGGATAAGATTCAGTACTTAGATATATGGACCAAATGTTTATGCTCATGTGTGCAATCTGATAGGGAGACTAAAAACTTCAGTATATGTGAGTCTTGAGGGTCTTTCTTTTTGTTCAGCTAAAATTATTTGGCAGCTATATCTTCCCACATTCTTTGCTTTTATTGTAGATCCATTGGATTTTGCACAAAACCTTTGTTATGCTAGATGCTACTAATAAATAAGCTCTGTCTGATTCACAGAGAGGTGCACACCATCGAGACTTCTGGGAAACACTGCTCTGACCGTCCGGAGGTGTCGCCATCGATGGAAGGGCGCCGTGGAGAGGAGAGCTGGCACCACTTTCTCATCCACCGCGACATTTGATGGCAGTTGTTGCCTCCCCATAGCTCAGTAGGAGGAGCACGAGCAGTGCTGGAAGGAGGACCATGCAGTCTTGGACCAGGTCGCGGCACCAGATGCGGACAATGAAGGCCTCTGCCAGGTGCTCTTGTGATATAAGCATAGTTAAAATTCGTCACATACTAGAATTTTCTGATCTACCAAATCCAAAATTGCACTTCGTACCTCAAGAATGACCGTAACTTTTCACCATACATGTTACACTACCAGTAGAATTTTACTGTTTTACTCTTATTGTATTGAGGGAAATATATCCTTTAAGTCTTGGGACCATCAGTTTATTTATTTCGATATGCATTACTGTGAGCTACTCTGCGTGAAGGTTCTTGGTGACATATATTGATACAGGTCATAAAAAAAGTAAACGGCCTTAGATGTGTGGTTAGTTAAGGTGATACCATGTTTTTGAGACTTGAGTTAATATTTGATATCATGTGGGATGTTACTTCGGCAATTGCATGAGCACGACAGATTTATAAGTTTCTCACATGCTTGCTCATCTTTGTTGTTTACCTAATTACCAGATTTGGTCTGGGGTGACACTAGTAGAAAAGAGGGCTTTGGTCCACCCTGGGTTAGCCCATTAGTCCCGGTTCAATCTAGAACCGGGACTAATGGGGGCATTAGTCCCGGTTCGTGCACCCAGGGGCCACGTGGGCCATTTGTCCCTGTTCGTCTGGACCTTTTAGTCCTGGTTGGTGCCACGAACCGGGACTAAAGGGTGCGATGCCCATTAGTACCGGTTCATGGCACCAAACGGGACTAAAGGTTAGACCTTTAGTCCTGGTTCGAGCCACCAATCGGTACTAATGGGGTTTGAGGCATTAGTACTGGTTCATGGCCCGAACCGGTACTAAAGGTCCCATTTTCAAACTCCACCCCCCCCCCCGGTGGATCGCCTTTTCAGTTTAAAAAAAATAAAAGAAAATGATGAAAATGTCAAAAATTAAAAAAATAAGTTTCCTATGTGATATGTGGTCTAGTTGTTGGGAAAATTTGCAAATGTGAATTTCGACTTTATTTGCAAAATCTCTCTAGAATTTAGTAAAATGGGCATAACTTGTGCATACTGACTCGGATGAAAATAGTTTTTTATATGAAAAATCATCTACTCAAAAAGTTACATCCAAATTTAAGTGGGGAACCCCGATAAACATTTTCAAAATCCTCAAAAACCTAACAGAAAAAAGTTACTGGGCTTTTAAGATCTAGAGTGGAAAAAATCGAAAAAATTTCAAACCGTGGTCAAACAATGGTCAAACTAATTATTCTAGAATATTTGTGTTACTAAATAGTTATATCAGTTATTTTGAATTTTGGTCAAATATGGTCAAACTATGGTCAAACTGCGGTCAAACAATGGTCAAACTAATTACTCAAGAAATATTAGTGTTACTAAATAGTTATTGTTTTTTAAAACAATAGTTTCAAACTCAAACAGTGAAATGTGTCACTTCATGCTCACGCAAAATTCCTGAGGGTTAATATGATTGACATCTTACTATTTTCAGGAAAACAACAAGTGCAGACTTGGAAACGAGGGAGAATAGAACCCGGAAGTTAAGCGTGCTCAGGCTGGGGGAGTGGGAGGATGGGTGACCGTTCGGGAAGTTGGATGATTAGGAATGATGATGGGTTGATTAGAGATTAGAGGATAAATTGAGCAGTGATGAGGGGTGGTGATTAGAGATTAAAGGTGGAGCTCCACGTGGCTGCGACCTTCAGTCCCGGTTCCAGTTTGAACCGGGACTAAAGGGGGTAGGCATTAGTAACGACCCTTTAGTCCCGGTTCAAAAACCGGGACTAAAGGGCCTTACCAACCGGGACTGATGCCCCCTTTTCTACTAGTGTGATGAAGGCACTGGTTATCGTTGTCCATCCTATAGGCTAAGAGGAGAGGCAGATCACTCTCACACTGTCATCTATGCTAGATCCAACTGGTGGCCTACTTGGTTATTGATTTTTTTTCTCGTTCATTTTGATTCCTACGTCCTATGTACAGGCAAACTCAAAAGGTTGCGTGATATTGTCGTTGGCACTAGCTGAGTATCTTGCTTGCATTGTTCTCTACAGAAAAATTTGAAGAGGCTGTTTCTTGTTTCCTTAGTTGTTTTTGTGTTTGATTTGTTATCTCCTGGTGCTCACCTAGGTCGTGTGTTGCACGTTGCTTTTCTAGGGTTAGGGTTTGTTGTTCAATTGGTGACTACCGCGCGCTGGTGCTCTGTTAAGTTGCCATGATCTGTTGTCCCTGTTGATTGAGGTTACTTTGTGTGTTCCCATTTGGTTCACTCTCTTGCCCCAAGTTTGACCACACACCCATGTTTTGCTCGCTGAGATTTAGGCATTATCCCGTTTAGTTAAATGTATACTGGATAGTTATATGACCTTTTTGCTGAACTTGCTTTCTTCAACTAAGGCCTTATATTTTAAATGACAAACCCATAACAGACTGACTCGAGAGCAATCATTATGTTATTCTATATTTAATCTGCATCAGATGCTTCATAATTTTGTCTTAAGCCGTACCGAGCCTTATATTTTAATTTTTTTATTTGTCTGAGAAACAGGCCTTCTATTTTAGATGACAGCAGACGTACGTAATTGATGCACATGGGCTCAGCTTCTCTATATTGATATGAAGGCTTGGAACGTGTTTCTTTTGTACAATGAAAAGCCCGTTTCTTTGTCCACTACCTTATAAAGGATAACCAGTGCTGACCTAATATTTCTGGTTCCCTTCTACTGTGTGTACAACAGAACCTGGTGGCGCAAGAGAAGATGCCTTCTAGCACGAAGCACCGGTCAGAGATAACCTTGCCAGGAAAGGTACTTGCTTTTCCGTTCTTGTCACCTGCGACCTTTGGAGCTTCACTTTATTTTCAGTTTTCCCACCTCCAATCTTTAAATGTCATCATGTTTCTTCTACAGCAAATTTCCCAGCCGCTATGGATGAGGACGAGGTCTTCGACCGAGCCTCACTTGGATCTACATCATTGGTAAAAAAAAATAATCCATCCAGATATCCTGGTTAGTCAAACTTCACCGCCCTCTTTGCCGATAGCTTTACTCTCTGTAGATGTCGTGTTCATCCAAAATAAATAAATTAAACAGATAGATAAGATGGTTCTAAACTGTCTTTGTTAAAAAGACCTACACTGTATCTGCATATGTGTGTCTACATTTTTATTCTGGGCGTACTACTCTGATTCCAAAGCACGTGATGAGATAGATGGATCCAAACACTTTATATATGTCTTACTCAATAAAAAATGATGCAGATTGGTCCGGCCACTGTAAGGGTGCCAGCCAGAATGATGCGAGCGGCTTAACATACCCGACGCCATCTACTGTCGAAGGAATACTCACATGACACAGTTAGTGTCACTGTACTCTTCTACACCTGTCCACCGATTAATGGAATCAATCCACCACAGATGACAGCTACCGATGTTCGCTCTGCCAATCAGGAAGCGGCAGAAGATTCTGCGGCTGTGGCAGCCATCAGGTACATGGAAAACGCTACAAACACTATCGTGGTGGATCTAAACTATGCAAGGTTCAAAAGGATGCAGCAAGACAATGGTTATCTGAGGCTCAGACTTGACGAGGCGTTTGAGGCGATAGACAAACTTTCTAAAGGTTGCTTAATTGCTGTCAGATACATGTGTGCCTTCTCGGATCAGCTTCACAATGTTATCACACATGGCTTTCCACCTACTCGTGTTATAGACAAAAACACCAATGAAACCCTTATGAATGTTGAAGTGGTGGTGAACAATCTTAAGGACATAAGCAACCATTTAGAGAAAAAAAAACTATACAAGGTCAAAAGACAGGCTAAAGCACGAGAGCATGAGATATTCGCACCGGTACGGCTTACCGTGTATTCCTATTGCTCATCGTGCAAGTTGGATTTTACTAATAACCAATGAAACCTTCCTTACACAGGTCATTCGCCGGTGATGATCAGCAGGTGCCAAGAACAACTTGGAGATGACACTCTTGTTTTTCAAAGCAGAGGAGGAACAAGCTAGAAGGGTGCATGAGTTATTAAATACGTATGAGAAGGCAACGGGTCAGTGCATTAACCCGGCCAAGTGCAATGCACTATTTGGCACGTCTTGTATAGAAAACAATCAGGAGAAGGTTCGTTCAGCGCTACAGATTAACCTTGTTACTTTTGAGGAAAAATATTTGGGTCTGCCTACTCCGGACGGACGTATGTCTAGGGGAAAATTTCAGAATTTGCAGTCGAGACTTCTGAAGCGGATCATTGCTTGGGGAGACACGTTGTCACTTGCTGGAAAGGAGACTATGATCAAAGTTGTAGCACAGGCAATACCAACATATATTATGGGGGGGTTTTAAACTTCCGATGTTAGTGTGCGACGATCTCAACAGGATGGTGCGGAACTTCTGGTGGGGTTCATCTGAGGGCAAGAGGAAAACGCATTGGACGGCTTGGCCGAATATTCTGGCTCATAAAATGAAGGGCGGTTTGGGTTTCAAAGACTTCCGTCTCTTTAACCAAGCCCTCCTGTTACGGCAGGCGTGGCGACTTCTATCTAATCCTAACAACTTATGTGTGCAGGTCCTCAAAGCCCGATATTATCCGGACGGTCGACTGGAGGACACTGTTTTCTCTGGTAACGCATCCCCCACATGGCAGGCCATCCAGTACGGCCTTGAGCTCCACAAAAAGGGGATTGTCTGGCGAGTCAGAGATGGACGGAACATACGCATTTGGCGCGACCGTTGGCTCCCAACGGTACCGACGGCCCAGCCGATCACGCAGCAGGGGACTTGCCGTCTTCGCCGGGTCTCAGAGCTCCTGGATGTGTCCGGCGCCTGGCGTACAGATGTGCTACAGCGGAATTTCCTTCCGGCAGACGTTGCGACCATCACCAACATTCGCACGTCTCCTCGCATCACCGACGACGTCATTGCATGGGCTCCGGAGAAGAACGGTATCTTCACCGTTCGCTCCGCATATCGGCTCGCCATGGACGAGCGCGAGCGTCCACTGGCGACTGCAACGAGCAGGGCACCGAATGGTCGTCGCGCCATCTGGAGGACCATATGGGGGTGCCCTGCTCCCCCAAAGGTACGCGTCTTCGCATGGAGGCTGGTTTCCAACTCACTCGCTACCTGGGCAAATAAATTCTCTCATCACCTCGAGCTTTCTTACGTGTGTTGTCTTTGTGGTGTGGAACGAGAGGTTGGCTTCCACGCAATGTGTAGGTGCCCCCTGGCGAAAGAGTTGTGGCATGCTATGGCGCGGGATTGGCCCATTCCCAAGGTGGAGAATATCATACATACAGGTCCGTTCTCACTACTGGAGCCTCTACCTGACACTACACGTATGATAGTCCTCATGGTAATGTGGCGTGTGTGGCATGTGCGGAATGAAATTACTCATGGCAAAACTCCACCTCCAACGGAAGCATCTCGCAGATTTCTGCAAGGCTACATCAACTCCTTGTTGTGCATTCATAAGTGGCCCCAAGGTAACATGGAGAAAGGAAAGATGGTTGTTCAGGTTGGTCTTCTGGCGCCACAAGAGCGCGTACAACAGAAGGTGGAGCTGCGGTGGACGCTACCCCCGGCTGGATGGACAAAATTGAACGTGGATGGCAGCTATGTACCGGCTACAGGAGCAGCTGGTGGGGGCATGGTCTTGCGAACAGACCAAGGGGACATCATCTTCACTGCCTGTAGATAAAACCGCTCATGTGTTAATGGCCTGGAAGCCGAGTTGGCGGCGTGTAGGGAGGGCCTCGAGCTAGCCCTGCACCGCGCGGATCTGCCCATTCTCATCGAGATGGATAGCGTCGAGGCTGTGAACATGTTGAGCGCTTCGACAAGGGATCGCTCGAGGAACCGCGTGCTAGTTGAGGATATTAAGAGGATGAAGGATGCTGAGACTAGGGAGATTTCTATCACGTCTATTAGTCGCTCGCAAACTAAAGTTAGCCACGCTCTTGCTGCTTACGGTAGGAGTACCCCCTATACTGCAGTATGGCTGGGTTCAGGTATACATGACTTTGTAAACTTGGTTCTAGCAGATTTGCCTCCTTGAGTAATAGAAATTTCCCTTTACCCCGCAAAAAAAAGTTTGACAACCTACTTGCTGAGACAATCCCTCACATCACACAGGCGAAAGTTTCCAGTTTAGTCACTACTCACTAGTGTTTTCCTTTGTTGTCTGTGGAACATGAGGAATGCCTTTGTATGTGATTAACAAAGTGTGATAGATTACCTTGAAATATGTGGCTGACTTCATCGACCATGAAATGCTGGAAATGGGTCAAAAGACAAGCTAAAGGCTCGTAACTCGTTTGGACACGTATAAAACAGCAAGGTTGCACCGTTACAACGTCACAAATGTATGACAATCGATGCACTTGTGCAGTGGTGGAGCTACATCGCACTTGTTGGACGGGCCAATGACAGGAAACCGTACAATATTATAGCATTGGGGCCGAAAGTGTCCTTCAGCTCCTGAGCTCAAATGAGCTTTAATGAACAGTAAATTCGGGAAAAAAATAAAAACAAATTCAGGAAAAGTTTTGAGTTTTTTTTATGATAAAATTGAACAAAAAACTAAAGAGCCTGCAAATTTCGACCTTGAAATGACAATCGTGGAAGTCGCAACAAAAAAAAAGCAGCACTTCAAAATGCTTTTGAAAATGGCATTTTTGGAGCATCAATTTCTTTTTTGTCACCACTTCCACAAATGTGATTTCCTGCTGAAATGTTGCACGCACTCAGAAATTGGTCAATGTTTCACGTGAAAAAAATTCAGAAATTTTTCAATTTTTTTACAATTTTACTGTTCATGCAGGCTCATTTGAGCTCCAGCTCAAAATAGCTGTGTCCCCTTAGTGCTTAGTTTTATCCTTTTCTTCAATAATTGCAGTTGTGTTGGACGAGCCACGCGCCGAGTTTGCCCCTATTAGCCTGCACTTGTGCACCACAGGTTGTCTCCCATTGATTTTTGTATTTTGCATCCTGGGTTATACACTCCAAACTTTAATTTTTTATAATTACTTCTATTTTCTTACCTTCTACATATTCTAGTGTTTTATCGACTTCAAAATTATCTTATTTTTTAAATATATGTTGGCTTTAAACCAAGCCCGTCTAGTCACATTTCCTTCCCGGCAAGCCTAGCTGGAAAAGAACTTAGCCCATCACCTTTCTCCACAATTTTCTCATTTTTCTATTTTTGAACCATTGTTGGCATTTCCTGTTCCTCAAATGGCTAACTTGCTACCGCTGCTCTCGCATGGGATGATCAAAGATTGTTAAATCTTAATAATAATAATCCGCAAAATGGTATGTGTGGCTCTCTGTGCTAGCATATATATCGTTATGATCGCCCACTACGCGCCACTAGTAACCTCGCCCATTAGTGGGAGGAAGCAAACTGACAGAGGATGCATATGCCGGTTTTAGGAATCTTTTTGAACCTTCTGCCTTATTTGGGGAAGGTTCCAGAAGGTTTTTTTCCACCATGTTTTTGTTTTTATTTCAATATGTTCTTTATTTTGATATTTTTCTATTTTTCACTTTTTTGAACTACAATTTTTTAATAAACCACGAAAGTTTTTATTTCTGTATTTGTTTTTCAATTTGAGAATATTTATAAAATTCATGAACATTTTTTGCAATCCTGATCATTTTAAAATTTCATGAATATCATTTAAATTTCAAGAATATTTTTTAAATTGTTCAAGAATTTCATGCGTAGAAATGGAAAGAAAGTATTCATGAATCGTGCCTAGAAATGGTTTTATTATTTAGAACTAATGAAGAAAAATAGAAATGAAAAAGAAAAGTGCAAAGAATCGTGCTGCCTACTGGAGCTAGACATTAAACGCATTTGTGACCAATGGTCTGGCCCACCCACGCGTATGTGCGTTGCGCACTAGGCGATCTGGCGATAAAATAAGCCATGCGATTTGACAAAGAGAAGGTAAACAACATGTTCATATATAAACCCTAAGTAAACATATCTAGAGCAGACAGTATAGCAGGTTGCATATATGAAATAGAGTCTAACATATCTAGGGCAAATACTAGAACAAGGAACTGTAGGAGAACCTCTAACAAAAAGGGGAGAAACACGTACGAGACAGCGGCAGGAGCAGAGGCACTGGACTTGGGGTCGGTGTCCTCCATGTCGTCGAGGAGGTTGTCGACGTCGGGGAAGTAGTCGTCATCGGGGAAGTAGTCGTCGGAGTCCGGGGCGTCCGTGACGAAGAAGTCAGTAGTCGCGCAGAGCGCTCCCCAAAAACCTTATCACCCTTCTCCCGTACAGGACTCAAAAGGTGCGGTTTTGGAGGCCTACTGTCCCGACCTGCGGTGCACGCCGCAAGCCGGGATGGGGAAGATCGTAGCAGCAACGCAGTGCTCAGGAACCGGTGGCGAGAGGAGGAAGTAGTTCTGGGGCGTCTCTCTGAGAGGAGCGACCTCCCTTTTATAGGCACAAGAGAAGGAGGCGAGAGGCTGCGCCGGGAGCTGAAGGGAACGTGGGAGACGAAACGAACAGGCAGCAGCCGAAGAGGCACGCCGTTCGGATTCAGTGTCCACTACAGAAAAATGTTTCAGTTTTCGAGTGACCTTTTGTATACCCGTAGTGCGTGACAAAAATTTTGACATCGGCTCGGCTCATTCCCACAACCCGCGGCGCGTCGTGACGAGGCGTGGCGTGGCGTGGCGAGGCGGGCCGCGGAGGAGGAGCGCACGTGGATGTCCCTCTTGTTCTCATGCTCATACAAGTGCGGAAAGAACCTCCCTTATAAAGAGGTCCAACTCCCTCTAAACTAGCAATGTGGGACTAAACTTTAGTTCCACCTCTTGCCTTGCACGAATGGGCTGCGTGGGCCTCCAGGATTTATTAGGAATTTCTGAAACTGCTATTGGGCTAGGCCCAAAATAGACAAAAATTCCAGCAATCCCCCACCAGATCCCAGAGGCACACAAAATTTGCCTTTGGTTCCAAAACACTGTTTTATATACCGGTACTGCAGTGGAGACTCTTAAGTTGAACTTCCACCTAGAACTCTATGCTACACTAGTAAGCAACTTGAACAGTGGACTGGGCCTTGAACTGCAAGTTTTCTGCGAATATAGCTTCACACAAAGCCTTGACCGATACGTGGCTACCGTGGGTCTTCCCCGCGGGTGGAGCTTATGCGTCATACTCCGAGAGCTTTCATGAGTTTACTAGAGAGAACCCTACTCTCATAGATTGCGTCGTTTAACAATCAGACTTATATAGGTGCGTTCTTCAAAAGATTTTCTGCAGGACAACATCTCTGCTTCAAAGAGCCACTTAGAACACATTAAGATATACATCAACCTGCCATGCAGATTAGGAAAGTATTGCATCTTCATGGAGTGGTATTTTTTTAACAGTAAGGATACTCTCCTTCCAGTTGACCAACAGCTTGTCTTCCACATCTAATTCACGGGATCTCCGATCACAAAGAATAGGTTACCACTGTGAACAACTCATATTGTGGGTCTCATACCCATCTCCCTCGACGCATTATCTATCACATTATGTGATAGACCCTTAGTAAAAGGATCTGCCAGATTTTTAGACGTTTGGATATAATCCAATGCAATTACTCCGGAGTTTCTCATTTTTCTGACAGACATTAACCTTCGCTGAACGTGTCTTGATGACTTCATGTTACCCTTTGAGATGTTCACTTTCGTGATCATAGTTTGATTGTCGCAGTTCATAAGGATACCCGGTATAGGTTTCTCAACAACGGGCAAGTCATTCAAGAGCCGGCGAAGCCAATCTGCTTCGACCGTAGCTGTATCTAGTGCTATGAGTTCTGCTTCCATTGTTGACCTCGTGAAGATGGTCTGCTTGCAAGACTTCCAAGAAACAGCGCCACCTCCATGAGTGAATACATATCCGCTCGTGGACTTTGTCTCATCAGCATCTGAGATCCAATTTGAGTCACTATACCCTTCAAGCACCTTTGGGTGCCCAGTGTACTTCCATAATTTGCAGTGCCTTTCAAATAACACTAAACTCTCTCTAGAGCTTTCCAATGCACATCTCTTGGTTTTGATACAAACCGACTCAGTTTGCTAACAACAAAAGAGATGTCAGGTCTTGTAGCACTGGCTAAGTACATGAGCGAGCCAATAATCTGAGAATATTTCAATTGGTCTCTAGCAATTCTTCGATTCGTTCGAAGCAACACACTAGCATCATATGGTGTTGGAGAGGGCTTGCAGTCATTGTAGCCAAAACGACTCAAGATCTTTTCCACATAGTGAGATTGAAGCAATGTAATCCCACCATCATCGTCCCTCAACAACTTGATGTTTAGAATGACATCAGCCACTCCTAAATCCTTCATCTCAAAACAGCGAGATAGGAAATCCTTGACCTCCTTAATAACATTCAGATTTGTTCCGAAAGTCAATATGTCATCAACATACAAGCAAAGGATAACTCTCTCGACCCCACCATGGCGATAGTACACACATTTGTCAGCTTCATTCACAACAAAGCCTGCAGCTATTAAAGTTCTTTCAAACTTCTCATGCCACTGTTTGGGTGCTTACTTGAGTCCATACAAAGACTTCAGCAACTTGCACACTTTCCCTTCCTGACCATCTATTACAAACCCATCTTGTTGTTCCATATAAATTTCGTCGTCCAACTCTCCATTTAGGAAAGCAGTCTGAACATCCATCTGATGAACGAGAAGACCATGTGAGGCAGCTAGTGAATGTAGAACTCGAATAGTGGTCAATCGAGCCACGGGTGAGTAAGTATCAAAGAAGTCTTCACCTTCCTTTTGGGTATAACCATTAGCCACGAGCCGAGACTTGTACTTTTCAATAGTACCATAAGGCTAAGCTTCTTCTTGAATACCCATTTGCATCCTATAGGTTTGCACCCATAAGGACGATCAGTTATCTCCCAAGTTTCATTCGCCAAGATGGAATCCATCTCGCTACGAACTGCTTCCTTCCAGTAGTCAGCATCTTCAGATGTATAGGCCTCTGAAATAGAACTGGGAGTGTCATCTATGAGATATACAAGAAAATCATCACCAAAGGACTGTGGAGTCCTCTGTCTCTTGCTCCTAGTAGGAACTTCATTGTTCTCCTCCACATAACTTTCAAAGCGTTCCATTGAAATGGCAGGTTCAGTAATTGTAGCTGGTTCTTGATTCGATGAACTAGGCATCTCCTGATTAGATGAGGTAGCCATATCCTTCATGGGAAAGATATCTTCAAAGAAAGTCGCATCATTCGACTCCATGATCGTACCGACATGCATGTCAGGCACCTCAGATTTTATAACCAAGAATCTATAACCAATGCTATGAAAAGCATATCCCAGGAAAACACAATCCACTGTCTTTGGTCCAAGCTTCCGCTTCTTTGGAATTGGCACATTGACTTTCGCCAAACAACCCCATGTTCGTAGATAAGACAGCTTTAACCTTTTCTTCTCCCATTCCTCGAATGGAGTTAACTCTTTGTTCCTTGTGGGAACTCGGTTTAGGACATGACATGCAGTCAATATCGCCTCCCTCCCCACCATGCCTTGGAGAGACCCGATGTGTCTAACATGGTGTTAACCAAATCAGTAAGAGTACGGTTCTTTCTTTCGGCCACCCCATTTGACTGAGGTGAATAGGGAGGCGTCCTCTCATGGATTATACCATGTTCCGCACAAAAGGAATCAAATTCAGTTGAGAAATACTCTCCACCACGATCGGACCTAAGCCTCTTGATCTTTTGATCAAGTTGGTTTTCCGCTTCAGCTTTATAGATCTTCAAATAGTTCAAAGCCTCATCCTTAGATTTCAGAAGATACACATGACAGTATCTAGTGGAGTCATCAATTAACGTCATAAAATACTTTTTTCCACCTTTTGTCAAAACATCGTTCATTTCACATAGATCTGAATGTATGAGCTCTAATGGTGCAAGATTTCTCGTTTCCGCAGTCACATGAGACTTACGAGGTTGCTTAGCTTGCACACACACTTGACACTTAGATCCCTTGACAGTGGTGAAACTAGGGATTAAGTTCAACTTCGCTAGTCGCGACATGCAACCAAAGTTAACATGACAAAGACGTGAATGCCACACATTTGATTCACTATTGTTGCAAATATGATTAACAACTTTATGGCAAACGTCTGATAAGGATAAACCAAACAGGCCTCCTGACTCATAGGCTTTACCAACAAAGGTTCCATACTTGGAAATTACAAATTTATTCGACTCAAAGACAAGCTTGTAGCCATCTCTACACAGAAGAGATCCGCTTACAAGATTTTTATTGACGGAGGGGACATAATGCATGTTCTTCAGCCGCACGATCTTCCCCGAAGTAAACTTCAGATCGACCGTGCCAGCACCACGAACAGAAGCACTTGAACCGTTGCCCATCAGCACGGTTGAAGTTCATGCGGTCTGATAAGAAGAAAACATGGAAATATCACCGCATACATGCACATTAGCACCCGTATAAATCAACCAATCAGGAGAATGACATACTGAAAGAATAGTGGAAAATGTACCATACCCAGCATCCTTCATGGCAGTGTCTCCAATGACAACATTAATGGTCTTTCCGCCTTACCTAGGATGACGCTTATAATAGCGATTTGGGCAACTAGGAGCCCAATGATCAGGATCTCCACACACATGACAAACACCTTTCTTCTTGTCATTCTTCTTCTTGAAGTTCGTGTGCTGCACAGCCTTGTTCTTCCCATCAAACTTTGCTTTACCATCAAACATGCCCTTGTTCTTGAACTTGTGGGGCTGGAAGTTCTTCTTCTGTACCACATTGGCACTAGAACCTCCCTCAATACCTCGAGCACGGTTGTCCTTTGCTCTCGCCTTTTCTTCCACATCAAGAGTACCAATGAGATCCAGAACGGAAAACTCCTGCCTCTTATGCTTCAGTGAGGTAGCAAAGTTCCTCCACGTGGGAGGAAGCTTAGTAATGATACCTCCGACAATAAACTTGTCTGGTAGGATACAATTAAAGTGCTCAAGTTCTCTAGCAAATGAATGTATCTCATGAGCTTGCTCAACCACGGAGCGTCGTTCCGTCATCCTGTAGTCATAGAATTGTTCCATGATGTACAGCTCAGTGCCAGCATCCGGGACCCCAAACATGGCCTCGAGTGCATCCCACATATCTTTTCCATTATCAATTGATGCGTATGCATCAACTATTTTCTCACCAAGAACACTCAAGAGAGTAACCTTAAACAAGGTATCCATTTTCTGAAAAGATTGTGCCTGTTGGGCATCTTGCTCTCCTTCAGGTTTGCCAAGAGTGGCGTCATAGCAGATCATGGTCGGAAACCATAAGACTGCTCTCACACGCCACCTCTTAAGTGGATATCCTCAAACATAGGAGGTCTCATGGAAGCAGCAAAACCACTCGGGGTAAATTGGCTATAATAAGGTTTTTGGATTGTTGGAAATATGAGCAATTTACCGAATGATTTTATTAATAGAAATACTAGATAAAGCATGGCTAGTATAGCAGTGATAAAATAAGCCATGCGATTTGACAAAGAGAAGGTAAAAAACATGTTCATATATGAACTGTAAGTAAACATATCTAGAGCAGACAGTATAGCAGGTTGCATATATGAAATAGAGTCTAACATATCTAGGGAAAATACTAGAACAAGGAACTGTAGCAGAACCTCTAATAAAAAGGGGAGAAACACGTACGAGACAGCAGCAGGAGCAGAGGCAGTGGACTTGTGGTCGGTGTCCTCCATGTCGTCGAGGAGGTTGTCAACGTCGGGGAAGTAGTCGTCGGAGTCCGGGGCGTCCATGACGAAGAAGTCAGTAGTCCGGTGCGGTTTCGAAGGCCTACTGTCCTGACCTGCGGTGCAAGCCGGGATGGGGAAGATCGTAGCAGCAGCGCAGTGCTCGGGAACCGGTGGCGAGAGGAGGAAGTAGTTCTGGTGCGTCTCTCTGAGAGGAACTACCTCCCTTTTATAGGCGCAAGAGAAGGAGGCGAGAGGCTGCGTGGCAAAAATTTAGACATCGGCTCATTCCCGCAATCCGCGTCGCGGCGTGGCTGGGCGGGCGGCGGAGGAGGAGCGCGTGTGGATGTCCCTCTTGTTCTCATGCTCATACAAGTGGGGAAAGAACCTCCCTTATAAGAGGTCCAACTCCCTCTTAACTAGCAATGTGGGACTAAACTTTAGTTCCACCTCTTGCCTTGCACGAATGGGCTGCGTGGGCCTCTAGGATTTATTAGGAATTTCTGAAACTGCTATTGGGCTAGGCCCAAAATAGACAAAAATTCCAGCACTTCTTATTAATACATACTTTTTATTTTTTGAATTTATGTTGTGCGTTTACAAACCTAGAGTACATATTAGTCATTTGTATGAACAACTTCGGTATATCACATGTGTAACTCCTAGTTTAATTACATGGTTTTATCTTTTCATATATCCTAATATGCTTAACTTGCGTAACTATTAGTTTCCAAGACTAGAGTCATAGTAATCTTTTTCCGTTTTGAAATTATTGTTGCATCCAGAAATAAGGATGACAGTCATCCTCCCGGCTCCTCGTCGCTTTGGATCCCTGGCCATTGGATCTGTCTGCTTGATGCAATTTGAACCGTCCGCTCTCGCCCCGGATTGATCTCAGCCGCTGGATCGAACCGATGACACTATTGCAGTGAATAGTTACCGCTCGTTCCTGCCACCGCGCGTAAATTCGTTGCCCCACCGAGGGCATTTCCGTCATTTCACATGCTTGGAAAAATATCCAATTTGACAGGGTGAGTGCGGGGTCTTCGCTCCTCCCCCACTCGTGCCACACCCTCTCCTCTTCCTCCCGCCTCGCCTCTCTCCCTCCCTCCAAACCCTAGAGCCGCCCGCGTCTCCTTGCTACGCCACCGTCCAGGTCCAGCCCCACGTCGCCGTCATCTCCTTCGCCCAGCCGGCCGCCGCTGCACCGCACGCCCATGCCGTCTTCCGGGTCCACGACGCGCAGCCGACCGGGACAGGGCCACGGGCTAGGGAGGGAGGCCTCGCCCCCCTCGATCTGGACGGGTCCGCGGCCTGCCTACACCACCGCCAGCCAACCGCCGCGGCGCGCCTTGCCGGCCGGCGCCTCTGCTGCCCCGTCGTCAAGGTCCAGCCCCACTCCCCCATCACTCCTCCTATGTCCTATGCAGGTGCTCCCCCATCACTCCTTCTCCATGGTCTACTGCAGGTTCTCTCCTCTCTCTGACCGGTGCTCCATCCATCATCTTGGAACTGCAGGAGACGAATTTGTCATGTTGGGCTCGGACGAGACCGCCATCTTGGCCAGCAAGAGAATGCTCACATGCTTCGTCTTTCTCACCAGTCGGCTCTTATTAACCAATGTTGATGTATCTTGAAGGTAGATTGATTCTTCTTCTGGTGTTAATTTCTGTTGTGTTTGTTACATATGTGGTGAGTGCTAAAACATTGGGGGTTTCAGTTAGGACATAAAAGGCCTAAAACCTTGAGAGTAAAATTTAGACCACTGTTGCACATGTATAATTTTATTCTCTTACTATCTGCTAGCCTGCGATTATTCGATATGCGCATGTGTCACCGTTGGTTCATGTGGTACTTTGTGACCTACTTGCTTTTCCTTTTGTATGCACAGATTATTTATCTGCTTGAGTTACACTTTTTGGGATGATCTGGGATTAATTGATGTTCAACTGAGGAAGTACGTCATGTATCTCTCTATATGATTATTCAATATCAAGGAAAATTAAGAGTATATATGTGTTGGTACTTAGTTTGTGCAGAAGTAGCTAGATAAGGCTATTTGTTGTAATGGCATCAAGACTGACTTCCTGGTAAAAAATGTCTTACTTTATATGAATAAGAATCAGTACTTAGATATATGGACCAAATGTTTATGCTCATGTGTGCAATCTGATAGGGAGACTAAAAACTTCAGTATATGTGAGTCCTGAGGGTCTTTCTTTTTGTTCAGCTAAAATTATTTGGCAGCTATATCTTCCCACATTCTTTGCTTTTATTGTAGATCCATTGGATTTTGCACAAAACCTTTGTTATGCTAGATGCTACTAATAAATAAGCTCTGTCTGATTCGCAGAGAGGTGCACACCATCGAGACTTCTGGGAAACACTGCTTTGACCGTCCGGAGGTGTCGCCATCGATGGAAGGGCGCCGTGGAGAGGAGAGCTGGCACCACTTTCTCATCCACCGCGACATTTGATGGCAGTTGTTGCCTCCCCATAGCTCAGTAGGAGGAGCACGAGCAGTGCAGGAAGGAGGACCATGCAGTCTTGGACCAGGTCGCGGCACCAGATGCGGACAATGAAGGCCTCTGACAGGTGCTCTTGTGATATAAGCATAGTTAAAATTCGTCACATACTAGAATTTTCTGATCTACCAAATCCAAAATTGCACTTCGTACCTCAAGAATGACCGTAACTTTTCACCATACATGTTACACTACCAGTAGAATTTTACTGTTTTACTCTTACTGTATTGAGGGAAATATATCCTTTAAGTCTTGGGACCATCAGTTTATTTATTTCGATATGCATTACTGTGAGCTACTCTGCGTGAAGGTTCTTGGTGACATATATTGATACAGGTCATAAAAAAGTAAATGGCCTTAGATGTGTGGTTAGTTAAGGTGATACCATGTTTTTGAGACTCGAGTTAATATTTGATATCATGTGGGATGTTACTTCGGCAATTGCATGAGCACGACGGATTTATAAGTTTCTCACCTGCTTGCTCATCTTTGTTGTTTACCTAATTACCAGATTTGGTCTGGGGTGACACTAGTAGAAAAGAGGGCTTTGGTCCACCCTGGGTTAGCCCATTAGTCCCGGTTCAATCTAGAACCGGGACTAATGGGGGCATTCGTCCCGGTTCGTGCGCCCAGGGGCCACGTGGGCCATTTGTCCTGGTTCGTCTGGACCTTTTAGTCCCGGTTGGTGCCACGAACCAGGACTAAAGGGTGTGATGCCCATTAGTACCGGTTCGTGGCACCAAACGGGACTAAAGGTTAGATCTTTAGTCCTGGTTCGAGCCACCAACCGGTACTAATGGGGTTTGAGGCATTAGTACTGGTTCATGGCCCGAACCGGTACTAAAGGTCCCATTTTCAAACTCCCCCCCCC
>NC_041385.1:809804758-809820962 GCF_002162155.2 Triticum dicoccoides
TAAAAAAAATAAAAGAAAATGATGAAAATGTCAAAAAAATAAAAAAATAAGTTTCCTACGTGATATGTGGTCTAGTTGTTGGGAAAATTTGCAAATGTGAATTTCGACTTTATTTGCAAAATCTCTCTAGAATTTAGTAAAATGGGCATAACTTGTGCATACTGACTCGGATGAAATAGTTTTTTATATGAAAAATCATCTACTCGAAAAGTTACATCCAAATTTAAGTGGGGAACCCCGATAAACATTTTCAAAATCCTCAAAAACCTAACAGAAAAAAAAGTTACGGGGCTTTTAAGATCTAGAGTGGAAAAAATCGAAAAAATTTCAAACCGTGGTCAAACATTGGTCAAACTAATTATTCTAGAATATTAGTGTTACTAAATAATTATTTCAGTTATTTTGAATTTTGGTCAAATCTGGTCAAACTATGGTCAAACTGCGGTCAAACAATGGTCAAACTAATTATTCAAGAAATATTAGTGTTACTAAATAGTTATTGTTTTTTAAAACAATAGTTTCAAACTCAAACAGTGAAATGTGTCACTTCATGCTCACACAAAATTCCTGAGGGTTAATATGATTGACATCTTACTATTGTCAGGAAAACAACAAGTGCAGACTTGGAAACGAGGGAGAATAGAACCCGAAAGTTAAGCGTGCTCAGGCTGGGGGAGTGGGAGGATGGGTGACCGTTCGGGAAGTTGGATGATTAGGAATGATGAAGGGTTGATTAGAGATTAGAGGATAAATTGAGCAGTGATGAGGGGTGGTGATTAGAGATTAGAGGTTAAAATAATTCAGAAAAAAAATTCAAAAAAATCATAAAATTTCCTTTAGTCCCGGTTGGTGTTACCAACCGGGACTAAAGGTGGAGCTCCACGTGGCTGCGACCTTTAGTCCCGGTTCAAAAAACGGGACTAAAGGGCCTTACCAACCGGGACTGATGCCCCCTTTTCTACTAGTGTGATGAAGGCACTGGTTATCGTTGTCCATCCTATAGGCTAAGAGGAGAGGCAGATCACTCTCACACTGTCATCTATGCTAGATCCAACTGGTGGCCTAATTGGTTATCGATTTTTTCTCATTCATTTTGATTCCTACGTCCTATGTACAGGCAAACTCAAAAGGTTGCGTGATATTGTCGTTGGCACTAGCTGAGTATCTTGCTTACATTGTTCTCTCCAGAAAAATTGGAAGAGGCTGTTTCTTGTTTCCTTAGTTGTTTTTGTGTTTGATTTGTTATCTCCTGGTGCTCACCTAGGTCGTGTGTTGCACGTTGCTTTTCTAGGGTTAGGGTTTGTTGTTCAATTGGTGACTACCGCGCGCTGGTGCTCTGTTAAGTTGCCATGATCTGTTGTCCCTGTTGATTGAGGTTACTTTGTGTGTTCCCATTTGGTTCACTCTCTTGCCCCAAGTTTGACCACACACCCATGTTTTGCTCGCTGAGATTTAGGCATTATCCCGTTTAGTTAAATGTATACTGGATAGTTATATGACCTTTTTGCTGAACTTGCTTTCTTCAACTAAGGCCTTATATTTTAAATGACAAACCCATAACAGACTGACTCGAGAGCAATCATTATGTTATTCTATATTTAATCTGCATCAGATGCTTCATAATTTTGTCTTAAGCCGTACCGAGCCTTATATTTTAATTTTTTTATTTGTCTGAGAAACAGGCCTTCTATTTTAGATGACACCAGACGTACGTAATTGATGCACATGGGCTCAGCTTCTCTATATTGATATGAAAGCTTGGAACGTGTTTCTTTTGTACAATGAAAAGCCCGTTTCTTTGTCCACTACCTTATAAAGGATAACCAGTGCTGACCTAATATTTCTGGTTCCCTTCTACTGTGAGTACAACAGAACCTGGTGGCGCAAGAGAAGATGCCTTCTAGCACGAAGCACCGGTCAGAGATAACCTTGCCAGGAAAGGTACTTGCTTTTCCGTTCTTGTCACCTGCGACCTTTGGAGCTTCACTTTATTTTCAGTTTTCCTACCTCCAATCTTTAAATGTCATCATGTTTCTTCTACAGCAAATTTCCCAGCCGCTATGGATGAGGACGAGGTCTTCGACCGAGCCTCGCTTGGATCTACATCATTGGTAAACAAAATAATCCATCCAGATATCCTGGTTAGTCAAACTTCACCGCCCTCTTTGCCGATAGCTTTACTCTCTGTAGATGTCGTGTTCATCCAAAATAAATAAATTAAACAGATAGATAAGATGGTTCTAAACTGTCTTTGTTAAAAAGACCTACACTGTATCTGCATATGTGTGTCTACATTTTTATTCTGGGCGTACTACTCTGATTCCAAAGCACGTGATGAGATAGATGGATCCAAACACTTTATATATGTCTTACTCAACAAAAAATGATGCAGATTGGTCCGGCCACTGTAAGGATGCCAGCCAGAATGATGCGAGCGGCTTAACATACCCGACGCCATCTACTGTCGAAGGAATACTCACAGGACACAGTCAGTGTCACCGTACTCTTCTACACCTGTCCACCGATTAATGGAATCAATTCACCACAGATGACAGCTACCGATGTTCGCTCTGCCAATCAGGAAGCGGCAGAAGATTCTGCGGCTGTGGCAGCCATCAGGTACATGGAAAACGCTACAAACACTGTCGTGGTGGATCTAAACTATGCAAGGTTCAAAAGGATGCAGCAAGACAATGGTTATCTGAGGCTCAGACTTGACGAGGAGTTTGAGGCGATAGACAAACTTTCTAAAGGTTGCTTAATTGCTGTCAGATACATGTGTGCCTTCTCGGATCAGCTTCACAATGTTATCACACATGGCTTTCCACCTACTCGTGTTATAGACAAAAACACCAATGAAACACTTATGAATGTTGAAGTGGTGGCGAACAATCTTAAGGACATAAGCAACCATTTAGAGAGAAAAAAACTATACAAGGTCAAAAGACAGGCTAAAGCACGAGAGCATGAGATATTCGCAACGGTACGGCTTACCGTGTATTCCTATTGCTCATCGTGCAAGTTGGATTTTACTAATAACCAATGAAACCTTCCTTACACAGGTCATTCGCCGGTGATGATCAGCAGGTGCCAAGAACAACTTGCAGATAACACTCTTGTTTTTCAAAGCAGAGGAGGAACAAGCTAGAAAGGTGCATGAGTTATTAAATACGTATGAGAAGGCAATGGGTCAGTGCATTAACCCGGCCAAGTGCAATGCACTATTTGGCACGTCTTGTATAGAAAACAATCAGGAGAAGGTTCGTTCAGCGCTACAGATTAACCTTGTTACTTTAGAGGAAAAATATTTGGGTCTGCCTACTCCGGACGGACGTATGTCTAGGGGAAAATTTCAGAATTTGCAGTTGAGACTTCTGAAGCGGATCATTGCTTGGGGAGACACGTTGTCACTTGCTGGAAAGGAGACTATGATCAAAGTTGTAGCACAGGCAATACCAACATATATTATGAGGGTTTTTTAAACTTCCGATGTTAGTGTGCGACGATCTCAACAGGATGGTGCGGAACTTCTCGTGGGGTTCATCTGAGGGCAAGTGGAAAACGCATTGGACGGCTTGGCCAAATATTCTGGCTCATAAAATGAAGGGCGGTTTGGGTTTCAAAGACTTCCGTCTCTTTAACCAAGCCCTCCTGTTACGGCAGGCGTGGCGACTTCTATCTAATCCTAACAACTTATGTGCGCAGGTCCTCAAAGCCCGATATTATCCGGACGGTCGACTGGAGGACACTGTTTTCTCTGGTAACGCATCCCCCACATGGCAGGCCATCCAGTACGGCCTTGAGCTCCACAAAAAGGGGATTGTCTGGCGAGTCAGAGATGGACGGAACATACACATTTGGCGCGACCGTTGGCTCCCAACGGTACCGACGGCCCAGCCGATCACGCAGCAGGGGACTTGCCGTCTTCGCCGGGTCTCAGAGCTCCTGGATGTGTCCGGCGCCTGGCGTACAGATGTGCTACAGCGGAATTTCCTTCCGGCAGACGTTGCGACCATCACCAACATTCGCACGTCTCCTCGCATCACCGACGACGTCATTGCATGGGCTCCGGAGAAGAACGGTATCTTCACCGTTCGCTCCGCATATCGGCTCGCCATGGACGAGCGCGAGCGTCCACTGGCGACTGCAACGAGCAGGGCACCGAATGGTCGTCGCGCCATCTGGAGGACCATATGGGGGTGCCCTGCTCCCCCAAAGGTACGCGTCTTCGCATGGAGGCTGGTTTCCAACTCACTCGCTACCTGGGCAAATAAATTCTCTCGTCACCTCGAGCTTTCTTACGTGTGTCGTCTTTGTGGTGTGGAACGAGAGGATGGCTTCCACGCAATGTGTAGGTGCCCCCTGGCGAAAGAGTTGTGGCATGCTATGGCGCCGGATTGGCCCATTCCCAAGGTGGAGAATATCATACATAAAGGTCCGTTCTCACTACTGGAGCCTCTACCTGACACTACACGTATGATAGTCCTCATGGTAATGTGGCGTGTGTGGCATGTGCGGAATGAAATTACTCATGGCAAAACTCCACCTCCAACGGAAGCATCTCGCAGATTTCTGCAAGGCTACATCAACTCCTTGTTGTGCATTCATCAGTGGCCCCAAGGTAACATGGAGAAAGGAAAGATGGTTGTTCAGGTTGGTCTTCTGGCGCCACAAGAGCGCGTACAACAGAAGGTGGAGCTGCGGTGGACGCTACCCCCGGCTGGATGGACAAAATTGAACGTGGATGGCAGCTATGTACCGGCTACAGGAGCAGCTGGTGGGGGCATGGTCTTTCGAACAGACCAAGGGGACATCATCTTCACTGCCTGTAGGTAAAACCGCTCATGTGTTAATGGCCTGGATGCCGAGTTGGCGGCGTGTAGGGAGGGGCTCGAGCTAGCCCTGCACCGCGCGGATCTGCCCATTCTCATCGAGATGGATAGCGTCGAGGCTGTGAACATGTTGAGGGCTTCGACAAGGGATCGCTCGAGGAACCGCGTGCTAGTTGAGGATATTAAGAGGATGAAGGATGCTGAGACTAGGGAGATTTCTATCACGTCTATTAGTCGCTCGTAAAATAAAGTTAGCCACGCTCTTGCTGCTTACGGTAGGAGTACCCCCTGTACTGCAGTATGGCTGGGTTCAGGTATACGTGACTTTGTAAACTTGGTTCTGGCAGATTTGCCTCCTTGAGTAATAGAAATATCCCTTTACCCCGCAAAAAAAAAAGTTTGACAACCTACTTGCTGAGACAATCCCTCACATCACAAGTGTTTTCCTTTGTTGTCTGTGGAACATGAGGAATGCCTTTGTATGTGATTAACAAAGTGTGATAGATTACCTTGAAATATGTGGCTGACTTCATCGACCATGAAATGCTGGAAATGGGTCAAAAGACAAGCTAAAGGCTCGTAACTCGTTTGGACACGTATAAAACAGCAAGGTTGCACCGTTACAACGTCACAAATGTATGACAATCGATGCACTTGTGCAGTGGTGGAGCTACATCGCACTTGTTGGACGGGCCAATGACAGGAAACCGTACAATATTATAGCATTGGGGCCGAAAGTGTCCTTCAGCTCCTGAGCTCAAATGAGCTTTAATGAACAGTAAATTCGGGAAAAAAATAAAAACAAATTCAGGAAAAGTTTTGAGTTTTTTTTATGATAAAATTGAACAAAAAACTAAAGAGCCTGCAAATTTCGACTTTGAAATGACAATCGTGGAAGTCGCAACAACAAAAAAGCAGCACTTCAAAATGCTTTTGAAAATGGTATTTTTGGAGCATCAATTTCTTTTTTGTCACCACTTCCACAAATGTGATTTCCTGCTGAAATGTTGCACGCACTCAGAAATTGGTCAATGTTTCACGTGAAAAAAATTCAGAAATTTTTCAATTTTTTTACAATTTTACTGTTTATGCAGGCTCATTTGAGCTCGAGCTCAAAATAGCTGTGTCCCCTTAGTGCTTAGTTTTATCCTTTTCTTCAATAATTGCAGTTGTGTTGGACGAGCCACGCGCCGTGTTTGCCCCTATTAGCCTGCACTTCTGCACCACAGGTTGTCTCCCATTGATTTTTGTATTTTGCATCCTGAGTTATACACTCCAAACTTTAATTTTTTATAGTTACTTCTATTTTCTTACCTTATACATATTCTAGTGTTTTATTGACTTCAAAATTATCTAATTTTTTAAATATATGTTGGCTTTAAACCAAGCCCGTCTAGTCACATTTCCTTCCCGGCAAGCCTAGCTGGAAAAGAACTTAGCCCATCATCTTTCTCCACAATTTTCTCAATTTTCTATTTTTGAACCATTGTTGGCCTTTCCTGTTCCTCAAATGGCTAACTTGCTACGGCTGCTCTCGCATGGGATGACCAAAGATTGATAAATCTTAATAATAATAATCCTCTAAATGGTATGTGTCGCTCTCTGTGCTAGCATATATATCGTTATGATCGCCCACTACGCGCCACTAGTAACCTCGCCCATTAGTGGGAGGAAGCAAACTGACAGAAGATGTATATGCCGGATTTAGGAATCTTTTCGAACCTTCTGCCTTATCTGGGGAAGGTTCCAGAAGGTTTTTTTTCCACCATGTTTTCGTTTTTATTTCAATATGTTCTTTATTTTGATATTTTTCTATTTTTCACTTTTTTGAACTACAATTTTTTAATAAACCACGAAAGTTTTTATGTCTGTATTTGTTTTTCAATTTGTGAATATTTATAAAATTCATGAACAGTTTTTGCAATCCTGATCATTTTAAAATTTCATGAATATCATTTAAATTTCAAGAATATTTTTTAAATTGTTCAAGAATTTCATGCGTAGAAATGGAAAGAAAATATTCATGAATCGTGTCTAGAAATGGTTTTTTTATTTAGAACTAATGAAGAAAAATAGAAATGAAAAAGAAAAGTGCAAAGAATCGTGCTGCCTACTGGAGCTAGACATTAAACGCATTTGTGACCAATGGTCTGGCCCACCCCACGCGTATGTGCGTTGCGCACTAGGCGATCTGGCGATAAAATAAGCCATACGATTTGACAAAGAGAAGGTAAACAATATGTTCATATATGAACCCTAAGTAAACATATCTAGAGCAGACAGTATAGCAGGTTGCATATATGAAATAGAGTCTAACATATCTAGGGCAAATACTAGAACAAGGAACTGTAGGAGAACCTCTAACAGAAAGGGGAGAAACACGTACGAGACAGTAGCAGGAGCAGAGACACTGGACTTGGGGTCGGTGTCCTCCATGTCGTCGAGGAGATTGTCGACGTCGGGGAAGTAGTCGTCATCGGGGAAGTAGTCGTCGGAGTCCGGGGCGTCCGTGACGAAGAAGTCAGTAGTCGCGCAGAGCGCTCCCCAAAAACCTTATCACCCTTCTCCCGTACAGGACTCAAAAGGTGCGGTTTTGGAGGCCTACTGTCCCGACCTTCGGTGCACGCCGCAAGCCGGGATGGGGAAGATCGTAGCAGCAACGGAGTGGTCAGGAACCGATGGCGAGAGGAGGAAGTAGTTCTGTTGCGTCTCTCTGAGAGGAGCGACCTCCCTTTTATAGGCACAAGAGAAGGAGGCAAGAGGCTGCGCCGGGAGCTGAAGGGAACGTGGGAGACGAAACGAATAGGCAGCAGCCGAAGAGGCACGCCGTTCGGATTCAGTGTCCACTACAGAAAAATGTTTCAGTTTTCGAGTGACCTTTTGTATACCCGTAGTGCGTGACAAAAATTTTGACATCGGCTCGGCTCATTCCCGCAACCCGCGGCGCGTCGTGACGAGGCGTGGCGTGGCGTGGCGAGGCGAGCCGTGGAGGAGGAGCGCGCGTGGATGTCCCTCTTGTTCTCATGCTCATACAAGTGCGGAAAGAACCTCCCTTATAAAGAGGTCCAACTCCCTCTAAACTAGCAATGTGGGACTAAACTTTAGTTCCACCTCTTGCCTTGCACGAATGAGCTGCGTGGGCCTCCAGGATTTATTAAGAATTTCTGAAACTGCTATTGGGCTAGGCCCAAAATAGACAAAAATTCCAGCAATCCCCCACCAGATCCCAGAGGCACACAAAATTTGCCTTTGGTTCCAAAACACTGTTTTATATACCGGTACTGCAGTGGAGACTGTTAAGTTGAACTTCCACCTAGAACTCTATGCTACACTAGTAAGCAACTTGAACAGTGGACTGGGCCTTGAACTGCAAGTTTTCTGCGAATATAGCTTCACACAAAGCCTTGACCGATACGTGGCTACCGTGGGTCTTCCCCGTGGGTGGAGCTTATGCGTCATACTCCGAGAGCTTTCATGAGTTTACTACAGAGAACCCTACTCTCATAGATTGCGACGTTTAACAATCACACTTATATAGGTGCGTTCTTCAAAAGATTTTCTGCAGGACAACATCTCTGCTTCAAAGAGCCACTTAGAACACATTAAGATATACATCAGCCTGCCATGCAGATTAGGAAAGTATTGCATCTTCATGGAGTGGTATTTTTTTAACAGTAAGGGTACTCTCCTTCCAGTTGACCAACAACTTGTCTTCCACATCTAATTCACGGGATCTCCGATCACAAAGAATAGGTTACCACTGTGAACAACTTATATTGTGGGTCTCATACCCATCTCCCTCGACGCATTATCTATCACATTATGTGATAGACCCTTAGTAAAAGGATCTGCCAGATTTTTAGACGTTTGGATATAATCCAATGCAATTACTCCGGAGTTTCTCATTTTTCTGACAGACATTAACCTTCGCTGAACGTGTCTTGATGACTTCATGTTATCCTTTGAGATGTTCACTTTCGTGATCATAGTTTGATTGTCGCAGTTCATAAGGATACCCGGTACAGGTTTCTCAACAACGGGCAAGTCATTCAAGAGCCGGCGAAGCCAATCTGCTTCGACCGTAGCTGTATCTAGTGCTATGAGTTCTGCTTCCATTGTTGACCTCGTGAAGATGGTCTGCTTGCAAGACTTCCAAGAAACAGCGCCACCTCCATGAGTGAATACATATCCGCTCGTGGACTTTGTCTCATCAGCATCTGAGATCCAATTTGAGTCACTATACCCTTCAAGCACCTTTGGGTGCCCAGTGTACTTCCATAATTTGCAGTGCCTTTCAAATAACACTAAACTCTCTCTAGAGCTTTCCAATGCACATCTCCTGGTTTTGAGACAAACCGACTCAGTTTGCTAACAACAAAAGAGATGTCAGGTCTTGTAGCACTGGCTAAGTACATGAGGGAGCCAATAATCTGAGAATATTTCAATTGGTCTCTAGCAATTCTTCGATTCGTTCGAAGCAACACACTAGCATCATATGGTGTTGGAGAGAGCTTGCAGTCATTGTAGCCAAAGCGACTCAAGATCTTTTCCACATAGTGAGATTGAAGCAATGTAATCCCACCATCATCGTCCCTCAACAACTTGATGTTCAGAATGACATCAGCCACTCCTAAATCCTTCATCTCAAAACAGCGAGATAGGAAATCCTAGACCTCCTTAATAACATTCAGATTTGTTCCGAAAATCAATATGTCATCAACATACAAGCAAAGGATAACTCCCTCGCCCCCACCATGGCGATAGTACACACATTTGTCAGCTTCATTCACAACAAAGCCTGCAGCTATTAAAGTTCTTTCAAACTTCTCATGCCACTGTTTGGGTGCTTACTTGAGTCCATACAAAGACTTCAGCAACTTGCACACTTTCCCTTCCTGACCATCTATTACAAACCCATCTTGTTGTTCCATATAAATTTCCTCCTCCAACTCTCCATTTAGGAAAGCAGTCTGAACATCCATCTGATGAACGAGAAGACCATGTGAGGCAACTAGTGAAAGTAGAACTCGAATAGTGGTCAATCGAGCCATGGGTGAGTAAGTATCAAAGAAGTCTTCACCTTCCTTTTGGGTATAACCCTTAGCCATGAGCCGAGACTTGTACTTTTCAATAGTACCATAAGGCTAAGCTTCTTCTTGAATACCCATTTGCATCCTATAGGTTTGCACCCATAAGGACGATCAGTTATCTCCCAAGTTTCATTCGCCAAGATGGAATCCATCTCGCTACGAACTACTTCCTTTCAGTAGTCAGCATCTTCAGATGTATAGGCCTCTGAAATAAAACTGGGAGTGTCATCTATGAGATATACAAGAAAATCATCACCAAAGGACTGTGGAGTCCTCTGTCTCTTGCTCCTAGTAGGAACTTCATTGTTCTCCTCCACATGACTTTCAAAGCGTTCCATCGAAATGACAGGTTCAGTAATTGTAGCTGGTTCTTGATTCGATGAACTAGGCATCTCCTGATTAGATGAGGTAGCCATATCCTTCATGGGAAAGATATCTTCAAAGAAAGTCGCATCATTCGACTCCATGATCGTACCGACATGCATGTCAGGTACCTCAGATTTTATAACCAAGAATCTATAACCAATGCTATGAAAAGCATATCCCAAGAAAACACAATCCACTGTCTTTGGTCCAAGCTTCCGCTTCTTTGGAATTGGCACATTGACTTTCGCCAAACAACCCCATGTTCATAGATAAGACAGCTTTAACCTTTTCTTCTCCCATTCCTCGAATGGAGTTAACTATTTGTTCCTTGTGGGAACTCGGTTTAGGACATGACATGCAGTCAATATCGCCTCCCTCCCCACCATGCCTTGGAGAGACCCGATGTGTCTAACATGGTGTTAACCAAATCAGTAAGAGTACGGTTCTTTCTTTCGGCCACCCCATTTGACTGAGGTGAATAGGGAGGCGTCCTCTCATGGACTATACCATGTTCCGCACAAAAGGAATCAAATTCATTTGAGAAATACTCTCCACCACGATCGGACCTAAGCCTCTTGATCTTTTGATCAAGTTGGTTTTCCGCTTCAGCTTTATAGATCTTCAAATAGTTCAAAGCCTCATCCTTAGATTTCAGAAGATACACATGACAGTATCTAGTGGAGTCATCAATTAACGTCATAAAATACTTTTTTCCACCTTTTGTCAAAACATCGTTCATTTCACATAGATCTGAATGTATGAGCTCTAATGGTGCAAGATTTCTCGTTTCCGCAGTCACATGAGACTTACGAGGTTTCTTAGCTTGCACACGCACTTGACACTTAGATCCCTTGACAGTGGTGAAACTAGGGATTAAGTTCAACTTCGCTAGTCGCGACATGCAACCAAAGTTAACATGACAAAGACGTGAATGCCACACATTTGATTCACTATTGTTACAAATATGATTAACAACTTTATGGCAAACGTCTGATAAGGATAAACCAAACAGGCCTCCTGACTCATAGGCTTTACCAACAAAGGTTCCATACTTGGAAATTACAAATTTATTCGACTCAAAGACAAGCTTGTAGCCATATCTACACAGAAGAGATCCGCTTACAAGATTTTTATTGACGGAGGGGACATAATTCATGTTCTTCAACCGCATGATCTTCCCCGAAGTAAACTTCAGATCGACCGTGCCAGCACCACGAACAGAAGCACTTGAACCATTGCCCATCAGCACGGTTGAAGTCCCCGCGGTCTGATAAGAAGAAAACATGGAAATATCACCGCATACATGCACATTAGCACTCGTATCAATCAACCAATCAGGAGAATGACATACTGAAAGAATAGTGGGAAATATACCATACCCAGCATCCTTCATGTCAATGTCTCCAATGACAACATTAATGGTCTTTCCGCCTTACCTAGGATGACGCTTATAATAGCGATTTGGGCAACTAGGAGCCCAATGATCAGGATCTCCACACACATGACAAACACCTTTCTTCTTGTCATTCTTCTTCTTGAAGTTCGTGTGCTGCACAGCCTTGTTCTTCCCATCAAACTTTGCTTTACCATCAAACATGCCCTTGTTCTTGAACTTGTGGGGCTGGAAGTTCTTCTTCTGTACCACATTGGCACTAGAACCTCCCTCAATACCTCGAGCACGGTTGTCCTTTGCTCTCGCCTTTTCTTCCACATCAAGAGTACCAATGAGATCCAGAACGGAAAACTCCTGCCTCTTATGCTTCAGTGAGGTAGCAAAGTTCCTTCACGTGGGAGGAAGCTTAGTAATGATACCTCCGACAATAAACTTGTCTGGTAGGATACAATTAAAGTGCTCAAGTTCTCTAGCAAATGACTGTATCTCATGAGCTTGCTCAACCACGGAGCGTCGTTCCGTCATCCTGTAGTCATAGAATTGTTCCATGATGTACAGCTCAGTGCCAGCATCCGGGACCCCAAACATGGCCTCGAGTGCATCCCACATATCTTTTCCATTATCAATTGATGCGTATGCATCAACTATTTTCTCACCAAGAACACTCAAGAGAGTAACCTTAAACAAGGTATCCATTTTCTGAAAAGATTGTGCCTGTTGGGCATCTTGCTCTCCTTCAGGTTTGCCAAGAGTGGCGTCATAGCAGATCATGGTCGGAACCCATAAGACTGCTCTCACACGCCACCTCTTAAGTGGATATCCTCAAACATAGGAGGTCTCATGGAAGCAGCAAAACCACTCGGGGTAAATTGGCTATAATAAGGTTTTTGGATTGTTGGAAATATGAGCAATTTACCGAATGATTTTATTAACAGAAATACTAGATAAAGCATGGCTAGTATAGCAGTGATAAAATAAGCCATGTGATTTGACAAAGAGAAGGTAAAAAACATGTTCATATATGAACTGTAAGTAAACATATCTAGAGCAGACAGTATAGCAGGTTGCATATATGAAATAGAGTCTAACATATCTAGGGAAAATACTAGAACAAGGAACTGTAGCAGAACCTCTAATAAAAAGGGGAGAAACACGTACGAGACAGCAGCAGGAGCAGAGGCACTGGACTTGGGGTCGGTTTCCTCCATGTCGTCGAGGAGGTTGTCGACGTCGGGGAAGTAGTCGTCGGAGTCCGAGGCGTCCATGACGAAGAAGTCAGTAGTCCGGTGCGGTTTCGAAGGCCTACTTCTTGACCTGCGGTGCAAGCCGGGATGGGGAAGATCGTAGCAGCAGCGCAGTGCTCAGGAACCGGTGGCGAGAGGAGGAAGTAGTTCTGGTGCGTCTCTCTGAGAGGAACGACCTCCCTTTTATAGGCGCAAGAGAAGGAGGCGAGAGGCTGCGTGGCACAAATTTAGACATCGGCTCATTCCCGCAATCCGCGTCGCGGCGTGGCTGGGCGGGCGGCGGAGGAGGAGCGCGCATGGATGTCCCTCTTGTTCTCATGCTCATACAAGTGGGGAAAGAACCTCCCTTATAAGAGGTCCAACTCCCTCTAAACTAGCAATGTGGGACTAAACTTTAGTTCCACCTCTTGCCTTGCACGAATGGGCTGCGTGGGCCTCTAGGATTTATTAGGAATTTCTGAAACTGCTATTGGGCTAGGCCCAAAATAGACAAAAATTCCAGCACTTCTTATTAATACATACATTTTATTTTCTGAATTTATGTTGTGCGTTTAAAACCTAGAGTACATATTAGTCATTTGTATGAACAACTTCTGTATATGACATGTGTAACTCCTAGTTTAATTACATGGTTTTATCTTTTCATATATCCTAATATGCTTAACTTGCGTAACTATTAGTTTCCAAGACTAGAGTCATAGTAATCTTTTTCCGTTTTGAAATTATTGTTGCATCCAGAAATAAGGATGACAGTCATCCTCCCGGCTCCTCGCCACTTTGCATCCCTGGCCGTTGGATCTGTCTGCTTGATGCAATTTGAACCGTCCGCTCTCGCCCCGGATTGATCTCAGCCGCTGGATCGAACCGATGACACTATTGCAGTGAATAGTT
Organism: Triticum dicoccoides; assembly: GCF_002162155.2. Taxonomy (NCBI): domain Eukaryota; kingdom Viridiplantae; phylum Streptophyta; class Magnoliopsida; order Poales; family Poaceae; genus Triticum; species Triticum dicoccoides. The sequence continues at coordinate 809,818,575 of NC_041385.1, forward strand.
ACCGCTCGTTCCTGCCACCGCGTGTAAATTCGTTGCCCCACCGAGGGCATTTCCGTCATTTCACATGCTTGGAAAAATATCCAATTTGATAGGGTGAGCGCGGGGTCTTCGCTCCTCCCCCACTCGTGCCACACCCTCTCCTCTTCCTCCCGCCTCGCCTCTCTCCCTCCCTCCAAACCCTAGAGCCGCCCGCGTCTCCTTGCTACGCCACCGTCCAGGTCCAGCCCCACGTCGCCGTCATCTCCTTCGCCCAGCCGGCCGCCGCTGCACCGCACGCCCATGCCGTCTTCCGGGTCCACGACGCGCAGCCGACCGGGACAGGGCCACGGGCTAGGGAGGGAGGCCTCGCCCCCCTCGATCTGGACGGGTCCGCGGCCTGCCTACACCACCGCCAGCCAACCGCCGCAGCGCGCCTTGCCGGCCGGCGCCTCTGCTGCCCCGTCGTCCAGGTCCAGCCCCACTCCCCCATCACTCCTCCTATGTCCTATGCAGGTGCTCCCCCATCACTCCTTCTCCATGGTCTACTGCAGGTTCTCTCCTCTCTCTGACCGGTGCTCCATCCATCATCTTGGAACTGCAGGAGACGAATTTGTTATGTTGGGCTCGGACGAGACCGCCATCTTGGCCAGCAAGAGAATGCTCACATGCTTCGTCTTTCTCACCAGTCGGCTCTTATTAACCAATGTTGATGTATCTTGAAGGTAGATTGATTCTTCTTCTGGTGTTAATTTCTGTTGTGTTTGTTACATATGTGGTGAGTGCTAAAACATTGGGGGTTTCAGTTAGGACATAAAAGGCCTAAAACCTTGAGAGTAAAATTTAGACTACCTGCAAGTCAACTGAATAAGATGTGCGAGCATGTTTATCATCGGGTGACCAACTTGGATTGGCACTGCTGTTGCACATGTATAATTTTATTCTCTTACTATCTGCTAGCCTGCGATTATTCGATATGCGCATGTGTCACCGTTGGTTCATGTGGTACTTTCTGACCTACTTGCTTTTCCTTTTGTATGCACAGATTATTTATCTGCTTGAGTTACACTTTTTGGGATGATCTGGGATTAATCGATGTTCAACTGAGGAAGTACGTCATGTATCTCTCTATATGATTATTCAATATCAAGAAAAATTAAGAGTATATATGTGTTGGTACTTAGTTTGTGCAAAAGTAGCTAGATAAGGCTATTTGTTGTAATGGCATCAAGACTGACTTCCTGGTAAAAAATGTCTTACTTTATATGGATAAGATTCAGTACTTAGATATATGGACCAAATGTTTATGCTCATGTGTGCAATCTGATAGGGAGACTAAAAACTTCAGTATATGTGAGTCCTGAGGGTCTTTCTTTTTGTTCAGCTAAAATTATTTGGCAGCTATATCTTCCCACATTCTTTGCTTTTATTGTAGATCCATTGGATTTTGCACAAAACCTTTGTTATGCTAGATGCTACTAATAAATAAGCTCTGTCTGATTCGCAGAGAGGTGCACACCATCGAGACTTCTGGGAAACACTGCTTTGACAGTCCGGAGGTGTCGCCATCGATGGAAGGGCGCCATGGAGAGGAGAGCTGGCACCACTTTCTCATCCACCGCGACATTTGATGGCAATTGTTGCCTCCCCATAGCTCAGTAGGAGGAGCACGAGCAGTGCTGGAAGGAGGACCATGCAGTCTTGGACCAGGTCGCGGCACCAGATGCGGACAATGAAGGCCTCTGCAAGGTGCTCTTGTGATATAAGCGTAGTTAAAATTCGTCACATACTAGAATTTTCTGATCTACCAAATCCAAAATTGCACTTCGTACCTCAAGAATGACAGTAACTTTTCACCATACATGTTACACTACCAGTAGAATTTTACTGTTTTACTCTTATTGTATTGAGGGAAATATATCCTTTAAGTCTTGGGACCATCAGTTTATTTATTTCGATATGCATTACTGTGAGCTACTCTGCGTGAAGGTTCTTGGTGACATATATTGATACAGGTCATAAAAAAGTAAACGGCCTTAGATGTGTGGTTAGTTAAGATGATACCATGTTTTTGAGACTTGAGTTAATATTTGATATCATGTGGGATGTTACTTCGGCAATTGCATGAGCACGACGGATTTATAAGTTTCTCACCTGCTTGCTCATCTTTGTTGTTTACCTAATTACCAGATTTGGTCTGGGGTGACACTAGTAGAAAACAGGGCTTTGGTCCACCCTGGGTTAGCCCATTAGTCCCGGTTCAATCTAGAACCGGGACTAATGGGGGCATTAGTCCCGGTTCGTGCGCCCATGGGCCACGTGGGCCATTTGTCCCGGTTCGTCTGGACCTTTTAGTCCCGGTTGGTGCCACGAATCCGGACTAAAGGGTGCGATGCCCATTAGTACCGGTTG
>NC_041385.1:809821130-809831409 GCF_002162155.2 Triticum dicoccoides
CTTTTCAATTTTAAAAAAATAAAAGAAAATGATGAAAATGTCAAAAAAATAAAAAAATAAGTTTCCTATGTGATATGTGGTCTAGTTGTTGGGAAAATTTGCAAATGTGAATTTCGACTTTATTTGCAAAATCTCTCTAGAATTTAGTAAAATGGGCATAACTTGTGCATACTGACTCGGATGAAATAGTTTTTTATATGAAAAATCATCTACTCGAAAAGTTACATCCAAATTTAACTGGGGAACCCCGATAAATATTTTCAAAAACCTAACAGAAAAAAGTTACGGGGCTTTTAAGATCTAGAGTGGAAAAAATCGAAAAAATTTCAAACCGTGGTCAAACAATGGTCAAACTAATTATTCTAGAATATTAGTGTTACTAAATAATTATTTCAATTATTTTGAATTTTGGTCAAACTATGGTCAAACTATGGTCAAACTGCGGTCAAACAATGGTCAAACTAATTATTCAAGAAATATTAGTGTTACTAAATAGTTATTGTTTTTTAAAACAATAGTTTCAATCTCAAACAGTGAAATGTGTCACTTCATGCTCACGCAAAATTCCTGAGGGTTAATATGATTGACATCTTACTATTGTCAGGAAAACAACAAGTGCAGACTTGGAAACGAGGGAGAATAGAACACGGAAGTTAAGCGTGCTCAGGCTGGGGGAGTGGGAGGATGGGTGACCGTTTGGGAAGTTGGATGATTAGGAATGATGAGGGGTTGATTAGAGATTAGAGGATAAATTGAGCAGTGATGAGGGGTGGTGATTAGAGATTAAAGGTGGAGCTCCACGTGGCTGCGACCTTCAGTCCCGGTTCCAGTTTGAACCGGGACTAAAGGGGGTAGGCATTAGTAACGACCCTTTAGTCCCGGTTCAAAAACCGGGACTAAAGGGCCTTACCAACCGGGACTGATGCCCCCTTTTCTACTAGTGTGATGAAGGCACTGGTTCGTTGTCCATCCTATAGGCTAAGAGGAGAGGCAGATCACTCTCACACTGTCATCTATGCTAGATCCAACTGGTGGCCTACTTGGTTATCGATTTTTTCTCATTCATTTTGATTCCTACGTCCTATGTACAGGCAAACTCAAAAGATTGCGTGATATTGTCGTTGGCACTAGCTGAGTATCTTGCTTACATTGTTCTCTCCAGAAAAATTGGAAGAGGCTGTTTCTTGTTTCCTTAGTTGTTTTTGTGTTTGATTTGTTATCTCCTGGTGCTCACCTAGGTCGTGTGTTGCACGTTGCTTTTCTAGGGTTAGGGTTTGTTGTTCAATTGGTGACTACCGCGCGCTGGTGCTCTGTTAAGTTGCCATGATCTGTTGTCCCTGTTGATTGAGGTTACTTTGTGTGTTCCCATTTGGTTCACTCTCTTGCCCCAAGTTTGACCACACACCCATGTTTTGCTCGCTGAGATTTAGGCATTATCCCGTTTAGTTAAATGTATACTGGATAGTTATATGACCTTTTTGCTGAACTTGCTTTCTTCAACTAAGGCCTTATATTTTAAATGACAAACCCATAACAGACTGACTCGAGAGCAATCATTATGTTATTCTATATTTAATCTGCATCAGATGCTTCATAATTTTGTCTTAAGCCGTACCGAGCCTTATATTTTAATTTTTTTATTTGTCTGAGAAACAGGCCTTCTATTTTAGATGACAGCAGACGTACGTAATTGATGCACATGGGCTCAGCTTCTCTATATTGATATGAAGGCTTGGAACGTGTTTCTTTTGTACAATGAAAAGCCCGTTTCTTTGTCCACTACCTTATAAAGGATAACCAGTGCTGACCTAATATTTCTGGTTCCCTTCTACTGTGTGTACAACAGAACCTGGTGGCGCAAGAGAAGATGCCTTCTAGCACGAAGCACCGGTCAGAGATAACCTTGCCAGGAAAGGTACTTGCTTTTCCGTTCTTGTCACCTGCGACCTTTGGAGCTTCACTTTATTTTCAGTTTTCCCACCTCCAATCTTTAAATGTCATCATGTTTCTTCTACAGCAAATTTCCCAGCCGCTATGGATGAGGACGAGGTCTTCGACCGAGCCTCGCTTGGATCTACATCATTGGTAAACAAAATAATCCATCCAGATATCCTGGTTAGTCAAACTTCACCGCCCTCTTTGCCGATAGCTTTACTCTCTGTAGATGTCGTGTTCATCCAAAATAAATAAATTAAACAGATAGATAAGATGGTTCTAAATTGTCTTTGTTAAAATGACCTACACTGTATCTGCATATGTGTGTCTACATTTTTATTCTGGGCGTACTACTCTGATTCCAAAGCATGTGATGAGATAGATGGATCCAAACACTTTATATATGTCTTACTCAATAAAAAATGATGCAGATTGGTCCGGCCAGTGTAAGGGTGCCAGCCAGAATGATGCGAGCGGCTTAACATACCCGACGCCATCTACTGTCGAAGGAATACTCATAGGACACAGTCAGTGTCACCGTACTCTTCTACACCTGTCCACCGATTAATGGAATCAATCCACCACAGATGACAACTACCGATGTTCGCTCTGCCAATCAGGAAGCGGCAGAAGATTCTGCGGCTGTGGCAGCCATCAGGTACATGGAAAACGCTACAAACACTGTCGTGGTGGATCTAAACTATGCAAGGTTCAAAAGGATGCAGCAAGACAATGGTTATCTGAGGCTCAGACTTGACGAGGCGTTTGAGGCGATAGACAAACTTTCTAAAGGTTGCTTAATTGCTGTCAGATACATGTGTGCCTTCTCGGATCAGCTTCACAATGTTATCACACATGGCTTTCCACCTACTCGTGTTATAGACAAAAACACCAATGAAACCCTTATGAATGTTGAAGTGGTGGCGAACAATCTTAAGGACATAAGCAACCATTTAGAGAAAAAAAAAACTATACAAGGTCAAAAGACAGGCTAAAGCACGAGAGCATGAGATATTCGCACCGGTACGGCTTACCATGTATTCCTATTGCTCATCGTGCAAGTTGGATTTTACTAATAACCAATGAAACCTTCCTTACACAGGTCATTCGCCGGTGATGATCAGCAGGTGCCAAGAACAACTTGCAGATGACACTCTTGTTTTTCAAAGCAGAGGAGGAACAAGCTAGAAAGGTGCATGAGTTATTAAATACGTATGAGAATGGCAACGGGTCAGTGCATTAACCCGGCCAAGTGCAATGCACTATTTGGCACGTCTTGTATAGAAAACAATCGGGAGAAGGTTCGTTCAGGGCTACAGATTAACCTTGTTACTTTTGAGGAAAAATATTTGGGTCTGCCTACTCCGGACGGACGTATGTCTAGGGGAAAATTTCAGAATTTGCAGTCGAGACTTCTGAAGCGGATCATTGCTTGGGGAGACACGTTGTCACTTGCTGGAAAGGAGACTATGATCAAAGTTGTAGCACAGGCAATACCAACATATATTATGGGGGGTTTTTAAACTTCCAATGTTAGTGTGCGACGATCTCAACAGGATGGTGCGGAACTTCTGGTGGGGTTCATCTGAGGGCAAGAGGAAAACGCATTGGACGGCTTGGCCGAATATTCTGGCTCATAAAATGAAGGGCGGTTTGTGTTTCAAAGACTTCCATCTCTTTAACCAAGCCCTCCTGTTACGGCAGGCGTGGCGACTTCTATCTAATCCTAACAACTTATGTGCGCAGGTCCTCAAAGCCCGATATTATCCGGACGGTCGACTGGAGGACACTGTTTTCTCTGGTAACGCATCCGCCACATGGCAGGCCATCCAGTACGGCCTTGAGCTCCACAAAAAGAGGATTGTCTGGCGAGTCAGAGATGGACGGAACATATGCATTTGGCGCGACCGTTGGCTCCCAACGGTACCGACGGCCCAACCGATCACGCAGCAGGGGACTTGCCGTCTTTGCCGGGTCTCAGAGCTCCTGGATGTGTCCGGCGCCTGGCGTACAGATGTGCTACATCGGAATTTCCTTCCGGCAGACGTTGCGACCATCACCAACATTCGCACGTCTCCTCGCATCACCGACGACGTCATTGCATGGGCTCCGGAGAAGAACGGTATCTTCACCGTTCGCTCCGCATATCGGCTCGCCATGGACGAGCGCGAGCGTCCACTGGCGACTGCAACGAGCAGGGCACCGAATGGTCGTCGCACCATCTGGAGGACCATATGGGGGTGCCCTGCTCCCCCAAAGGTACGCGTCTTCGCATGGAGGCTGGTTTCCAACTCACTCGCTACCTGGGCAAATAAATTCTCTCGTCACCTCGAGCTTTCTTACGTGTGTCGTCTTTGTGGTGTGGAACGAGAGGATGGCTTCCACGCAATGTGTAAGTGCCCCCTGGCGAAAGAGTTGTGGCATGCTATGGCGCGGGATTGGCCCATTCCCAAGGTGGAGAATATCATACATACAGGTCCGTTCTCACTACTGGAGCCTCTACCTGACACTACACGTATGATAGTCCTCATGGTAATGTGGCGTGTGTGGCATGTGCGGAATGAAATTACTCATGGCAAAACTCCACCTCCAACGGAAGCATCTCGCAGATTTCTGCAAGGCTACATCAACTCCTTGTTGTGCATTCATCAGTGGCCCCAAGGTAACATGGAGAAAGGAAAGATGGTTGTTCAGGTTGGTCTTCTGGCGCCACAAGAGCGCGTACAACAGAAGGTGGAGCTGCGGTGGACGCTACCCCCGGCTGGATGGACAAAATTGAACGTGGATGGCAGCTATGTACCGGCTACAGGAGCAGCTGGTGGGGGCATAGTCTTGCGAACAGACCAAGGGGACATCATCTTCACTGCCTGTAGGTAAAACCGCTCATGTGTTAATGGCCTGGAAGCCGAGTTGGCGGCGTGTAGGGAGGGGCTCGAGCTAGCCCTGCACCGCGCGGATCTGCCCATTCTCATCGAGATGGATAGCGTCGAGGCTGTGAACATGTTGAGCGCTTCGACAAGGGATCGCTCGAGGAACCGCGTGCTAGTTGAGGATATTAAGAGGATGAAGGATGCTGAGACTAGGGAGATTTCTATCACGTCTATTAGTCGCTCGTAAAATAAAGTTAGCCACGCTCTTGCTGCTTACGGTAGGAGTACCCCCCGTACTGCAGTATGGCTGGGTTCAGGTATACGGTGACTTTGTAAACTTGGTTCTGGCAGATTTGCCTCCTTGAGTAATAGAAATATCCCTTTACCCCGCAAAAAAAAAAGTTTGACAACCTACTTGCTGAGACAATCCCTCACATCACAAGTGTTTTCCTTTGTTGTCTGTGGAACATGAGGAATGCCTTTGTATGTGATTAACAAAGTGTGATAGATTACCTTGAAATATGTGGCTGACTTCATCGACCATGAAATGCTGGAAATGGGTCAAAAGACAAGCTAAAGGCTCGTAACTCGTTTGGACACGTATAAAACAGCAAGGTTGCACCGTTACAACGTCACAAATGTATGACAATCGATGCACTTGTGCAGTGGTGGAGCTACATCGCACTTGTTGGACGGGCCAATGACAGGAAACCGTACAATATTATAGCATTGGGGCCGAAAGTGTCCTTCAGCTCCTGAGCTCAAATGAGCTTTAATGAACAGTAAATTCGGGAAAAAAATAAAAACAAATTCAGGAAAAGTTTTGAGTTTTTTTTATGATAAAATTGAACAAAAAACTAAAGAGCCTGCAAATTTCGACTTTGAAATGACAATCGTGGAAGTCGCAACAAAAAAAAAAGCAGCACTTCAAAATGCTTTTGAAAATGGCATTTTTGGAGCATCAATTTCTTTTTTGTCACCACTTCCACAAATGTGATTTCCTGCTGAAATGTTGCACGCACTCAGAAATTGGTCAATGTTTCACGTGAAAAAAATTCAGAAATTTTTCAATTTTTTTACAATTTTACTGTTCATGCAGGCTCATTTGAGCTCGAGCTCAAAATAGCTGTGTCCCCTTAGTGCTTAGTTTTATCCTTTTCTTCAATAATTGCAGTTGTGTTGGACGAGCCACGCGCCGAGTTTGCCCCTATTAGCCTGCACTTGTGCACCACAGGTTGTCTCCCATTGATTTTTGTATTTTGCATCCTGAGTTATACACTCCAAACTTTATTTTTTTATAATTACTTCTATTTTCTTACCTTATACATATTCTAGTGTTTTATCGACTTCAAAATTATCTTATTTTTTAAATATATGTTGGCTTTAAACCAAGCCCGTCTAGTCACATTTCCTTCCCGGCAAGCCTAGCTGGAAAAGAACTTAGCCCATCACCTTTCTCCACAATTTTCTCAATTTTCTATTTTTGAACCATTGTTGGCCTTTCCTGTTCCTCAAATGGCTAACTTGCTACCGCTGCTCTCGCATGGGATGACCAAAGATTGTTAAATCTTAATAATAATAATCCGCAAAATGGTATGTGTCGCTCTCTGTGCTAGCATATATATCGTTATGATCGCCCACTACGCGCCACTAGTAACCTCGCCCATTAGTGGGAGGAAGCAAACTGACAGAGGATGTATATGCCGGTTTTAGGAATCTTTTCGAACCTTCTGCCTTATTTGGGGAAGGTTCCAGAAGGTTTTTTTCCACCATTTTTTCGTTTTTATTTCAATATGTTCTTTATTTTGATATTTTTCTATTTTTCCCTTTTCTTCAGTTTTGAACTACAATTTTTTTCATAAACCACGAAAGTTTTTATTTCTGTATTTTGTTTTCAATTTGTGAATATTTATAAAATTCATGAACATTTTTTGCAATCCTGATCATTTTAAAATTTCATGAATATCATTTAAAATTCAAAACATTTTTTAATTTGTTCAAGAATTTCATGCATAGAAATGGAAAGAAAATATTCATGTATCTTGTCTAGAAATGGTTTTTTATTTAAAACTAATGAAGAAAAATAGAAATGGAAAAAAAGTGCATAGAATCGTGCTGCCTACTGGAGCTAGACATTAAACGCATTTGTGACCAATGGTCTGGCCCACCCCACGCTTATGTGCGTTGCGCTCTAGGCGATCTGGCCATACTATCGCAAAGAAGCGATACATATCAGCCCGGTTATAATCTGATCCCACAAGTTTTTTTTTCTCCCAGTGATGTTGGAAATTCGAGTCTAGAGTAACATATTAGTTTGGAAAACCAGTTCTACATAGGTTTGTTTTTTTAGATAACTTTTGTACGACAAATATGTAACTCCCCAGTAGAAAAAGCCAGAGTTATACAGTAGTCATTCTTCTCGATGAACTTGTGTTCTCTTTTTGTGGGAAAAATAGCTTTTGTTCTTGATATGTGTGTAAGTTGTAGTTTGAAAACTGAATTGATATATTCCTCTTTTTTCTGAATTTTTGTGCGTTTACAAAACTAAATTAACATATTAGTCATTTTTATGAACACCAATTGACTTCTGTTTGTTCGATAACTTAGGCATTTAGGTTTGATTTTTAGATAACTTTTGTACAGAAAATGTGTAACTACTACTTGCAGAAGTCAGACTGTCAAAGTTACACAGTAGTCGTTCTTCTTTTGCGAGAAAAATAACTTTTGTTCTTCTTATTAATACATACTTTTTATTTTCTGAATTTATGTTGTGCGTTTACAAACCTAGAGTACCTATTAGTCATTTGTATGAACAACTTTTGTATATCAGATGTGTAACTCCTAGTTTAATTACATGGTTTTATCTTTTCATATATCCTAATATGCTGAACTTGTGTAACTATTAGTTTCCAAGACTAGAGTCATAGTAATCTTTTTCTGTTTTGAAATTATATTTGCATATCAAATTGTTGTCGCAAAATATGGCGGGCATGCACCACATCGGAGGTGACAACTGTTGCCCTGCGCACCGACCGCTTGAACAATGACAATCTCACGCTGTCATTGTTCGCACAGCTACAGGGCTGCCGGGGTGCAAGTACAAATGCCTCTAACAAGAATCACATTTTCATGATGCCGCAGTGGAATACTTGAGGTTTTTCACCGACGATCTCGTCATGTAAGAGGCGGAGCTCGTGCACGAGAGGAACGAGGATCCATAACCGTACGAGCTACCGTGGCCACCGCCTTGCAGGAGGAGACCGGAGAAAGGATCATGCCATCATTGCCCTCATGGTTCTTAGGGTCCTCAAGTAGGGTGCTCACTACCACTAGTAAGTTGTAGGTGTGGGTGGTGCAGGCTATTTTCACCTTGTGCTAGCTAGCTCCGGTGCATGGGAGGCTTTCTTCAGCAAGGGACAGAGTATGGAACAGGGGAGCCAAAGCACTCGTTTTTTTTTTATCGGAAGCACTCGTTTTTTGGTGCCACTCTTCAATCTCTGTCTTCCATCACCTCACATTCACTCTTCCATCACCACATCACCTCACATTCACTCACGCAGCCGTGTGAGAAAAATAAGTACATTCAAAATACCAAATGCATATCATTGGAAACATTATCAGTTATATGTTCATGTTGTATATGTTTGATATTGTATATATAAATAGTTTTCTCTGTAAAATTGATCAAAGATGTTTTATTTGACTTTAAAAAAAAATCTATATGCAGTACATTATGAAATGGAGGAAGTATCTATAGACATGACACAACCGACCTAAAAAGTAGCAACGTTCCCTCACACGTACGATATGGACCTCACTGCAGCAATGCCACATGCTTAGAGCATCTCCAGCCGCGCCCCCAACAAGGCCCCCCAGGCGACTTTTCGGCCGCCGGCACCAAAAAATCGGCCCAGTCGCGCCCCCAAGGGCCCATTTTTCGCCGGCTCGGGCCGAAATTGGCGCCGGCGGACCCAACCCGAACCCGGCGCGCTGGGGGGCGCTCGGGAGCGCCGGACGAATCGTTTTTGGCGCAAAAGAGCCGCAGGCCCTCCTTGCCAGCGACTCGTCTCTCTTCTCGCCGCTTCGTCTTCCTCATCGCCTCGTTTCCCGCGGCGAATCAATGCCAAAGCTGCCGCGTGCTACCGCGCCGGTCAGCCTCCATTGATGCCTCACGGGCGGCGCAGTGAAGACCGGACGACGCGCGTCCACTCGTCTGCCACGCGTACACGTGGCGGCAACGCGTACGCGCGGCGCCTCGGCCTATATAAGTCGACCCCCGGCACGCCGGTGACACGCACAGAGTCTCCACCACCGACGCGCGATTTCTCCCCCTTCTTCCCTCTCCTCTCGCCGTCTCCAGTTAGCATGACCGAGCGCTTCCCAGGCGACGGCGCAGCGGCTTCGGCCGCCGCCACCTTCACGAGGACGAAGCTCGGCTCCTCTTCGAGGGCGAGTACCCGGTCCCGCCGGACATGCGGGTGCCCGGGGCGTGGAGAATCAGCACCGGCGGGGTCCCAATGCCACCACCACCCACCGGGCGGCGCGGCGTGCGGAGATCGCGCGTATCTGCGCCTCCCTGCCGTGGGTGGCGAGGGAAGGACCACGGTACGTCCCCGACAGCCCACTCTGGGAGCCATACTTCCGCCGCCGCCACGCCGAACAGCTCGAGGCCACCAACGACGTCGTGCCCTCCGGAAGGCTCAACTCCGAATGGCGGCACCGATGGTGGGGTGTGCCCGGCCGCACGCTGGAGGCCGTCCTCGAGTACATTGAGGGCGGCAACACGCCGAGGCTCGAGTACCCCCCTCCCCCGTCCTTCTCTCGCCAACATGGGAGCTCGTGGACGCCGAGGCACATGGAGCCTGGGGAGTCCTCCTCCTCGTCCGGCCGCTCGTCCGACTCTCCCTGCCTCCGCCCCGTCAAGCCGGAGCCCCAGGACACGCCTGTCAGCTGACGCACCCGCAGCTCCGGCTTCCGCATTGGCGATTCCACCCCCCCCTCTGGCCGCCTCGTCCTTGTCGCGCCCAAGCCGGAGCCCGGTCTCCCTGCGGAATACGAGGAGATAGTCCGGCGCGGCTTCTCCGACGAGGAGGCCCTACAGTGGGCGCGGGACGACTACCTCCGCGACGAGTTTGTCCGGTAGCGCCGGGCCCTGGAGGAGATAGCCGCCCGCAAACGTGGGCGCGAGGACGAGCACGGCATCGTGATCCTCGACAGCGACGACGACGAGGACGCCCCTAGACCGTCCAACCCGCCGCGCCAACCAAGGGAGGGTTGCAGTATGGACGGCGGCCGCGGCGGAGGCGATGACGACGACGCGACTACACACGGTTCTACAGCCTCCTCGGCATGTAGAACTGCAAGGGCGGCGGGCGGCGAGGAGCAACCTAGTAGTTTTTTTTTGTAAAATATTTTTAAATGTGAACGAGCTCGCCGAATTTTGGTTGAAGTTACGCCATGTTTGTGCCGTAAAT
>NC_041385.1:809831736-809843124 GCF_002162155.2 Triticum dicoccoides
GGCATCACGCCCCCAATGCGTGGTTTAGCACCGGTGCACCCCAAAGGGGCGATTTTTAGCGCCTCCTGGGGGGCCAATGGCTGAAGATGCTCTTACTACTCCAGAGACACTACCATATAATAAAATTTTAAAGTGCTAACAGGAAATGAAAGCACCACATCGCTTGCTTGCATAAAAGTTACGCACCACGAGGACGGTGGTTGGGCACTATTGCAGATGGGCCGTTGTACTACATCCCTTGCTGAAGTGTAAATGCGACTCGTAATGCACGTACGCATACCTGCTTTCGTGGCCACGCACATAATAAATACTAGATGATACCCTGCACGTTACTGCGGAAATTGTTGGTCCTATTCATATGATAATAGATATATTGAATAACTCAAATTGCATATTAGATATATGATATTAAGATGAAAAATTTGCAACGGGCACAGTATACTGAGTACATAGTTATAAAGATTGCAAAATGTGAATTATGGGGTCCATTTATTTTACTAAATATAGTCATGTGAAATACGTAATCTCATATCATTTACATAAATTTTAGTGATATAAACACATAAAGTGCAGGGATTCTGACATGAAAATCCTATGATCAATTATGTACAAATTGCCATTTTGAGACACTTATCAGGCACCATGTGGGACCCTTGTTGTAAATAAAACTTCATGCCTACATACTCTTAATACTTAGATGTGCACAAAGAATTAAAATTGAACTCGAATATTAGCCATTGTAGTAGCTACATTTGAGTGATGGGGCTCCAAAATCGAAATAAGAACAAAAACCAATTAGGATTGTGGGACCAAAAGAATATCCATCCTTTTCTTTTCTCTGAGCGAGTGCCAAACACATATCTCAAAGCAGTGGGCTTAAATAGTATGATGACTTGTGCATAAATAAGCATCAAGAACAAATAGCATGATGACTAATACATAAATAAGCACCAAGAACCAAATAGTATGATGACTTATACATAAATAAGCAAGAAAATAAACTGCACATGCCAATTTATAAGATACATTAAGCAAATCAAAAGAGAGAATGACAATTTTATGGTTCAAGATCTCAAACATCATGATTTTTTAGATATTGGGCAATAGGCATGTCCTGAACACAAATAGCATGAATTCAGACAATTAGATACTACATGGAAATTACATGATTTGATCTGCCGCATTAACTTCCCATCTATCTTGATCAATGTCCTTATGATCCTTCATTTGGTATACCATGGAAGTTTATCCCTACACTATAAACCTGGGAAACATAACACTACCCGATTAGCAAATGAGTCATAACTACCATTTTATGGGAGCAAACATGTTTTGCTAAAATAACATCATGTCATTGGAAAGCACATCAAATGCAGCTAGAGATAGTACCGACATTGAAGCAATGTGTCAATGTCCTAGTGGTGAACCTCCCAATATTCTTTTCTGCTGATGCCTGTTTTCTTCATATAAAACATACCTACTCTACGTCCAAGGTCGAATAATATGAAGACCAAAATGCAAGCTTTCACATCCAGTGATACACTATGAAGAATGAGAAGAATATATTCTCTACTCTCCTACAACATGAAAGCCAATAGAAAAGTCGTATACACATTTACTTATGACCCATGAGCAAGGCAGAGAAGTGCATATCCATCTTATTATGAAGTGTGAAAGAATACAATCATTATTGACTGAGAATCAATAAATGCAGATAGCTTGCACCTAGAAGATAACAACTTAGTAGTTCAAAGTACACAAATTGCGGAACACTTGAGCACAAACACAATCAGCATGGATTAATTTATTTGGATTCATGACCAAGATACATAAGCAAAGCAACACATGTAGATATACGACCCAGCACGCTTAGTGAAAAGAGTTGAGTGGCAACTACAAAAATATATGTAAAATGCTTGGAACTTAAATTGAGTGCATACCATTGATAACACGTGTTGCTGATGTTATGTTCTATATCTACTTTTCTCGAGAAAGGAGCAAAATGATCTATCACATCCTCAGTTCCTCATGCATTTTTTTGTACTTTGTTTCAAGACATGAAGAACCACTTCCAATATGTGTGCATGCTCCAAGGCACAGCATAATAAAGGTCATATGCTAGGAAATATTAAGTACGTGAAATCCATTGTAAAGATTTATATTCAAACTTCTTTGGTCCTCCAGAAATAATCTTATCATGACTGTAATCCTGGTATTAGAATCCTTCCGTGCAATTATCAGCTTCCAATTATACGGCAAGATTTCATACTTATATTTATCTCACCAGTTCCTAGAATGGACAAAAAATGACAATACATGGTCAACGATGATACGTTTTCATATTTCACAAAGCAAAGAGACATTATGGGTTGAAGTAAACATAGCAGATCCATAATTCTCTAGAAAATCAAGGAAAATAGGCAATCTCATATCATTAGCAAACCTTGTCAAAAATAGAAGTGTAGTCGTATAGATAAACGATCCCTCTAATTGAAATGTCAATAGAGGACCAGCGTCCTTGTCTCCTTGATGACCAAAGTCCAATGGCGAGTCGGGGTGTGGCGACCAATTCGATGTTGGGTGATTACTACCAAACACAACATAGACATCAATCGCCAGAGTCATCGATCTGGATAGTATGCATGGGTTCACTTCCATAATTTTGACACCACGCAGGCAAAACAAAACTTCGAGATATAGGGTCTTCCCACCTTCCACGTGAGCCATGACGGGATGATGGCACCGCCAGCGACTTCTCTGCACAGTACCTGCAACACAAAAGAGCGGGTAATCCCAGATCCTTTTACTTCTCATGCGGTGCTATAGTGCCTACTTAATCAATCAATCAAGAAACTACATGTGGTGGAGCCGTAGAGCTGTGCTTGGATGATTGGATTGGCTACGTAGGCACCTAGATGGATTGAAGCTGCTGACCTTCTCCAGCATGACGTGGAACATGTCCTTGAGGTCCAGCGCGTCCATGGCCTGGATCTTCGGCGACGTCGACGGCGATGAGACCTCGCCGCCGGCCTTGTCGTGCAGCTGTGCATCCAGCGGATTGGCGCGCTTCAGGGTTCTTTGGACGGGGAGGCTGCCAGAGTAGGGTGAGACGGGATCCCGGCCGCCACTCCAGATTATACAGAGGGGAAACATGGAGACGTCCGTTCTGTAATGTTGGTGAGGCCGTGGTCGGTCGGTCTCTCTTCCCTGCTGGTAACGAATCTATGAGGTTCGACTAATAAATCGAGCGGGGTGGGAGACGTCCGTTCGTCAGGCTATGGTCGGTCCCTCTTCGGTAACTGATCGCTGACGTGCTTGTTCTGTTTCCTGATCAACTTGTAGCGGGTCCCACCTGTAAGTTAGTAATGGAATGATAATGTGGCAGTGCTGTTGATGTGGATAGCCTGCATGTTAAGAAAAATAAAATAGTGGGGATGAACTATTTAGGTATTATAAATTATAGATTCCTTCCTTCTCTACATAAGTGACTCAATTTTCAAAATAAATAACTCAATTTTATATTAACTTCGTAAGTATAAGTTGAGTCACTTATTTTGAGACGAAAGTTAGTACAAAGTTGAGTCATTTATTTTAAGATGAAAATAGTAGTAGCGTACGCAAGGCACGCACTGCAGCCAAGCCCACTCACGCATCACAGAAGCAAAGCACCGACTACTTGGAAGAAAAACCATAGCCTCTGCGGCGCTCTTGGTCCTCCTCGCCTTGCCCATCATGCAGCCGCAGACGGCGTCGTTCGAGAAGGAGACGCATTTTAAGGTGTATTGGCACGACTTGATGAACGGACTAACGTCGGCTCTGGTGGCATGCACGGGCATGACCAACACCTCCAAAACAGCCTTCGGCGTGGTGCTGGTCATCGACAACCCGCTCACCGAGGGGCCCAGCCTCAACTCATCCAGGCTCATGGGCACGTACATCGCCGTCAGCAAGGACCAGCTAGTGATGCTCATTTGCCTAAAAAACCCTAGTGATGCTCATGAACATGAACTTTGTCTTCACCGCCGGGAAGTACAACGGCAGCAGCGTCATCATTATTGGTCGGAATGTTGCGTTCACCAAGGTCCTTGAGATGGCTGTCGTCGGCGGTACCGGCATCTTCAGGTTGGCTCGCGGGTACGCGCAGGGCAGGACGCACACCTTAGTTCTCAAGGCCGGCGACGCCACCGTCGAGCACAACATATTCATCAGGCACTAGTCTCGGCCATGGCCCAATTTAACGGCACTTAAATATACCATGATTAAGAGTTGTATACCCAAGATGGATCATCATGGGACTTGGGACTGGGACAAGATTAATCAACACTTTCTTCCTGTTGACAGAAATGAGATACAGAAAATTAGACTGTTTCCCCGGGCTGGAGAGGACTTTGTCGCTTGGGCTCCATAGAAAAGTGGTGTGTTTACAATGTGCAGCACGTACAAACTCGCTAGCGATGAACTTTCAAATGAAATGGAGGCCTCAAGCAGCTCCAGCCCAGATGGGACAAGAGATGGATGGAAGCATATTGGGCGGAGTGCAGCATCACCAAAGGTCCGTTCCTTTGCATGGTGTTTGGCTACGGACTCGCTAGCAAATTATACAAATAAAGTTAAAAGACACCTGGAAGTTACAGCAATGTGTCCAGTCTGTGGAAGGGAAGAGGAGGACTCATTCCATGTGTTCTGTTCATGCAGCCCTGAAGTACAGCTATGGATAGCAATGGCGGAAGTATGGGACTTACAGGTGCACTCGCAGATTAAAAATGTTGGCCGGGACTGGTTTTTACACTTGGTTTCTGAGATACAGGAAGATAAGCTGGTTCGGGTGATGATGCTTTTTTTGGAGAATTTGGTTCTTATGCAATGAGATGGTGCATTCAAAGAAGCCACCCCCTGTTGAAATCTCAGTACGTTTTTGAGCAGCTATTTGTCCTCGCTTTTGGTGCTGCAATCTGAACCAATCGGTGACACAATCAAAGGGAAAGCTCATGTCGAATCTGTCCTTGTTCTAAGACAAAATCCACATGAGCAGAGATATATGCATGGGAGTAAATGGACTAAACCTACTGTTGATAGAGTAAAGCTTAACACAGATGCTTCTGTCCTAAGTGATGTGGCAGGTGCAGGAATGGTGCTTAGAGACCATGTGGGGACTGTCATATTTAGTTCCTGTCGATGCATTCACTCTTGCAATGACTATTGGAAGCTGAACTTCTGGCTCTGAAGGAAGGAATTTTGCTTGCGTTGCAATGGAGTAACTTGCCCATAGATGTGGAATCGGATTGTTTGGAGGCTGTCAAGATGATTAAAGGAGGAGGAGAAAACAAGTCTAAATATGTATTCATTGTTAGAGATATCATTACCGCTTTGGGAGAGAGGAATTCTTGCATTACTCATACTCGTCGAACCTGTAATAATGTTAGTCACGCCTTGGCAAATTTTGGTAGGATGCATCGCCGAACCATGGTTTGGCTAGGATCTTGACCAGATGAGGTCATGGAACTAATAGATTGAGAATGTAGCACTTTGTTTTGAGTCATGCAAGTCTTATTCGCAAAAAAATAAAATTTATTTGCGTTTCTTTCGAACAATCTATCTCGGAATTCATATTTTACATGCGCATTTTTTAGTATTTTATGAAATTCAAAAATCATTTAAATTTCTAATCTATTTAACCTCAGCACGTCCAGTCACAATTTCCTTCATTCGAATCTAATTGAAAAAGATATTCTCCCATCACTTTTCCCTGTTTCCCCTCTTTTTCTTTGTTTTCTCTTTTATGTTTCTTGATTATGTGTGGGCTTTCTTGTCCCTTAAAGCCCACTAAGAATTTTCTTTTACAATCTAAGTTGGCGCTGCTTTGTGGGATGAAAAATGTTTGTTAAATCTAGACCTCACAGCTAAGTGGACCTTTGCGGGCTATGTGATCTTGGCTATATTGGAGTGGACTAGACGTTCGAGAGAAAAGTGGTGGATGGCCAGTTCTGTAGAGTCAGATTGGACAGGGCACTAGCGACGGCCAGCTGGAGTTCTATGTTCCCATTTGCTTCTGTTCGGCGCCTCACAGCTGCGAAGTCTGATCACTCACCCATCATTTTGTTCAATGATTTGGAGGCAGCGAATAGACGAATTGCACTTGATAGACCCTTCAGGTATGAGCAGATGTGGGAAGGACACGATGAATATTTCCCTATGATTGAGTGAGTCTGGGAGTCGTTGGGGAAGGCTGAATCTGTTCAGGCTACAAGTGCAAAACTGCGAGCCTTGGCAACCGCACTGGCAGTTTGGGGCAGGAACACGTTTCGTCAGGTTCGGGCTGAACTAAGGAGTTTGAAAAAGAGGTTAGAGGAGATGCGAGCTGAGACAAATCGCCAAGGGCCTTTCTATGAGGAAATTAAAGTGCAGAACCGGATAGTAGAACTTAATTACCGAGAGGAAGTAATGTGGCGGCAACGCTCACGCATCCATTGGCTAGCGGAAAGTGACGGCAATACCAAGTTCTTCCACCAAAAAGCTTCTATGAGAACTAGAAGGAACCGAATAAATGAACTGAAAAGAGAAGATGGTACGTTGTGTAATGATGAAGCTGAGCTGGGACAGATGGTGTCACAGTTTTATAAAAACTTATACACTGCCAAGGGCACAATAGGGATGGAAGAGGTTCTATCACATATTCCTTGTAAAGTCACACCACAAATGAATGATATGTTATGTTCTCCGTACAAAGCCAGTGAGGTGAAGGAGGCCTTGTTTCAAATGTACCCACAAAATCACCGGGCCCTGATGGGTTCCCGGCGCATTTCTTTCAGAGAAAATGGGGTGTCTGTGGTGACGAGGTGACAGAGATGGTGCTGCATGTTCTCAATGGCTTGGATTCTTTGGAAGTTATTAATAAAACGTTCATCGTTCTTATCCCTAAGGTACAAAACCCAACCTCTTTAATCCAATTCCGTCCAATTAGTTTGTGCAATGTAATCTTGAAGATTATATCCAAAGTATGTTCTAACCGACTGAAAAAGATTCTACCGGAGATAATATCCCAAGAGCAATCGGCGTTCGTCCCTAGTAGGCTCATTACTGATAATGTCATAGCTGCATATGGTGCCTCCATTTTATGAATAAGTCTAGAAGCAAGAACAATTCCCATTGTGCTTTGAAGTTGGATATGATGAAGGCGTACGATAGAGTTGAGTGGAATTATCTTGAAGCTTTAATGATTAAGATTGGTCTGCATCCTTCCTGGGTTAAAAAGGTAATGCAATGTGTGACCATAGTGTCCTTTTCAGTATTGTTAAATGGAAGCAGGCAGGAGGAGTTCAGACCTACGAGGGGGGTCCATCATGGTGACCCAATTTTACCATACTTATTTTTGTTGGCTGCCAATGATTCTCATGTTTGCTCAAGTCTAAAGGTACAAATGAGAATGTGCGGGGTATAGTTGTGTGCAGCCTCTGCACCTCCGGTAAATCACTTATTGTTTGCTGACGACAGTTTACTAATGTTTAAAGCGAATGAAGAAGCAGCAACAATTATCAAAGAAATGGAGCAACAATATTGTGATGCGTCCGGTCAGAAAGTTAACTTGGCAAAGTCATCTATTTTCTTCGGTAAAGGTTGTCCTGAGTATAGAAGAAACGCTATAAGATTAATACTTACTGTCCCAATGAATCTTTGAATGAACAGTATCCGGGATTACCGTCCGATGTGGGCAATAGTAAGAATGGATGATTCAAGTGCATAAAAGATAGATTGTGTTCTAAGGTCCAGGAGTGGATTGAGCAATGCATGGCGTCATCAGGGAAGGAGATTTTGATCAAGTCCGTGGCTCAAGCTATTCCAACCTTCTCAATGTCATGTTTCCTTCTTCCCTGAGGGTTATGCAATCAAGTGAATACAATGCTTAGAATTTTTTTTGGGGAAGTAAAGAGGGCAAGAGGAAGACTGCATGGGTATCATGGGAGGAACTCACCATGCCTAAGAACATGGGGGAGCTCTGCTTTAGGGATACAGAAATGTTCAATTTAGCCATATTGGCAAAGCAAGGATGGCGGATTTTACAAGACCCATGCTCACTCAGTGCTAGAATACTTAAAGCAAAATATTTCCCTATGGTTGATCTATTGAATGCAGAGTTGGGAAAGCAGCCTTCACAAATTTGGCGGGCAGCGCATGCAGGGTTGGATGTTCTCAAGCAGGGACTAATCCGGCGTATTGGTGATTGGGAATCCACCCTGGTATGGAACCATAATTGGATTCCAAGAGATAATCTGCTTCGAGCTCTGCACCCAATATCCGATGATCCCCCAGTGTTTGTTTCAGAATTGATCGAGGGTCCATCGCGAACATGGAATCGAGCGGCTGTTTTTCGGCATATGAACCGGGTTGATGCAGATTCTGTTCTTAACATTCCCCTGAGCACGTCATCGACGTGTGACCAGTGGGCTTGGCAGTATGAAAAATCTTGGGTATTTTCGGTTCGATCATCTTACCGCATGCTTGTGGACACAAAAAAGAGAAGAGAAGATTGGTTGGAGAATCCAGAAAGTAATTCTAATACTGGAGCAACTCAAAAACAGTGGCAGAAGCTCTGGAAAGCCAATGTTCCAGGCCATATCAGAAACTTTGCTTGGAGACTTGCCAAGAATTCTATTCCTCCAGGTGAAACATTGATGCACCGACATATATCAGATGATGATACATGTTTTCTATGCAACTCAGCCCGGGATTCATGGCGACATGCTTTGCTAGATTGTCATATGTCCAAGTGTGTTTGGGCCCTGCTAGATGAGGCCCTAGTGGAACATATGATAGCATCTGAACATGAAGATGCAAGGCTATGGCTTGTAGTGATGCAAGATTCAGTCAGCGAGCAAGAATTCAGAACGATCCTAGTGACACTTTGGGCCATTTGGTGGGCGAGGAGAAAAGCAAAACATGAGGAGATCTTTCAGAGTCCACTGTCGACTTCCAACTTTGTTCGGAACTACATCGCTGAATTGGACTTTGTGCCAGCAAAGCAAATGACTAAGCCTATCAGAGACAGAGTATCTCTGACAGTACAGAAGAGATGGCTGAAGGGACTTCTGGGAGTGGCAAAGTTTAACGTCGATGCTGCTGTCTCAAAAACTTCAAACTTCGGAGTGAGCGCGGCCATTTGCCGCGATGACCATGGCAAGTATCTTGGAGCGCCAGTATTGGTGTTTGAGGGGCTCGTTGACCCTGAGAGCTTGGAAGCACACGCATGCTGGGAGGCCTTTTCCTTGGCGGAGGATCTTCACTTAACTCGACTCAGAATTTCTACAGACAGTTTAGCTACTGTCTGTCACCCGAAGAGAAAGTTTATGGGAGTTTCGTCCACCATCATTGGAGAAATTGAGAAGAGAATGCTGAATTTTGTAGAAGCAGAAGTAATCCATGAGGCAAGAGAAGCGAACTCTGAAGCTCACGATCTTGCTAGGGCCTCGGTCTCTTTGCTTGCTGGCCGTTATCTTTGGTTGTCCACCACGCCAGATGTTTTAGTTGTACCAGATGTTATTGATTCCTGATTAATAAAGTGGTGGTAACCCCTCAAAAAGAAAATCTAGACCATTATAGTCCATTTCATAATAGATCTATATTCTTTTTTTCCATAATAAAACCTATATTCAATTTTTTTCAAACAATAAACATATATTCTACATTTTTAGATGGGAAATGCTTAGGGATTCCAGTATAGTAACTTTATTTCTACCTAATATTATACGTCTTTGTCCGTAATTCCCCTCAACCGAAAAAATCTTTCGCCCCACTTTATATATAAAAGCAACAACCACCAACAAACGGAGCCGATACAAACCACAACATTCTACACCACATGAGACACACACTCACCTAGGCCAGATACATAGGTGCCAAAGGGATATAACAACACCACTACGACAAACTCAACATAGACTATAAGAGAAGACAATAAGCATCACTACGGAGCTGCCGGCGCCCTTCCCGAGATAGCACGAAGAGATGAAGACGAGAATCAACGAAATCGTGCGTTCCAAGACGGTGCCTTCAGGAAGGGCACGACATTGTAGCGCCGCCAGCACCTGATCCAGAGCTCGGATTTTCATCTGAAGCCTGATGAAGGGAGGGAGCAACCACAAAGGAGACTTTAGGAAGATGATGACGCCCAACAGCGCCGCCTCAGTCGGTCTTGCCTAGACCAGCAAGGGTGTTAACCCCAGTAAGCATACTCCGCCTTCGGTTGTGCTGTAGCCAGGCACATGGGCCACAACCGAAGACCACCATAGGATGACAAAACGCCAGCCACCAAACAGCCCACACGGCCATGGCCGCTAGCCGCCCACACCTGAGCCGCGACCTCAGCCCACGAGCACCGCGGCTCCCACCACCTGAGCCGCCGCCCAGCAAACTAGACCCCCCAAAGGTCCTCAATGGCTATAGGCAGTGAACCGACCGGCAAGCTTTGACCGCCGACAAAACCGCCACTGACCGAAACAACCAAATCTATCAGGGAGCAACAAGGTCGGAGAAGAGGTGGGGCGGGAGCGGACTACGTCAACGTCCGGTACCCCTGCTGGTGATGGGTGGTCCGACCGCATCAAGGACACCCATCTCCCTCCCCCCACCACCTCTCCAAACGTCACCCTTGAGGCCCAACCCAGGATCCCTGCCTGGATCTGCACCTGGACCAAACCAGCCACCCGCTCAATGGCGCGAGGATCCGGACCGGCCCCAACCTGCATCCATGAGAGAGATCCAGGAATGTCCACAAGGGCCGCACCTAGACGAGCCGACGTCGGAGAGCCCAACCGCCACTGCGCCACGATCCGCACGCCACCATGAACCGCACCACATCGACACAACGCACCGCCGCCATGAGCCGACCCAGGACACCACCATGGCTCCCACCATGCCGTGGTAACCCAAGTTCACCGAGGCCCACTTCACCACCAGAAGCTGCCGCCCTGCCGCAGCTAGCCGCGTGCCGCCGCGGTTCGTGCCCAGCGCCACGACCACACCAGGTCGTGGCCAGCCCCCGCTCCGCCTGCAAGGGGAGAGCTGCAGCCAGATCCAAATCCGATTTGGGCCCCCTCCCCTCCCAGGCCTGCTCCGCCTTTGCCACCACCCCCATTGCCATCAATACATAGAAAAATAGTTCGATCTCCTCGCCCCCACCCCCACCCACCACAAATGCGATAACCACCATGACGGGCATTTGCCTCGTGCAAGGAGCTATATTCATGGAGGCGAATGCGACACACGTTGTTTTGGCGGGGAAGTCTTTGGGGTTTCTCTGTCGATCACGAGCACCAATACTGGCGGCTGTGACACCGGCGGCCTTGCAGGAGGAATCAATGGAAAGAATCATGTCGTCGTTGCTCTCACGATTCT
>NC_041385.1:809843758-809852402 GCF_002162155.2 Triticum dicoccoides
TCTTCAATGAAAACTCACCTGCCTGTAAACTACGGCCTACAAAGTCGTAGGTGTTGGTGCTGCATGCCTTTTTCACCTTGTGATAATTCTTTTTTTTTAAGAAACAGAATATAGATGTAGACGTTCACCACACATGTTCATTCTATGAATGTATACGTACGCATGCTGACCCTATCGTTATGGGGACTAAGGAAGCTTGTGCTAGTTACTCCATCCGTCTCAAAATAGATGTCATTTTTTCGCATAAATACGCAAAAAATGTGTATATCTATCTATTATATATTTAAGACAAGAGGCAAACAAGCCATCACGTTCGTCCACATATGTGGTGGTGCCGGAGGCAGGTGACGGGCGTTAGTGTCAAACTCAGAGATGTTCTGCTATCTTTTCAGTTTTGTCATGTCGGTTCTTACGTGACTTGTACTTTGTTTTTTATGATATGAATGAGACACATATTACCATGCAAAAAAAACGTTCATCCACATATGATAATATTTTGTACCATTTGATTAGAATAAACGGTTGAGATTTAAAGGTTTTTACGTAACATCGTAAAATATATGTGCCAGTAGTATTGAACTGTCATGTTGTTACGTTGTATGCATGTATAAGCATAAAAAAAGTAGGAGATATACACGGATTCTAAAAAAAACGAACATATTGATTTGTCACGTTACATGTGTCCTGATCATCACGTAAAAGAGAAAGACACAGGAGGCTGCAAATAGTCATGACGTACACACATACCTTAAAAAAACCATGACGTACACACATGTACATGAATAAAAGCTCTAGGGAGAAAAAAGAATGTTTTAAAAAAATCTATTCTGAAGGAAAAAAAACCATACACACATAGAACATGGAGGCAGACTTCAACTTGGACACGTACATGTATTGCACAAGAAGGCAATATCATGTCTCCACGATTATTTCTCTAAAAAATATCTCCATGACTTGGATTTGTCTCCTTAGGCAAAAAGAGATTGACTACAAAATTGGAAAGAAAAAAAAAATCGGCTAGAGGTTTCCTAATCTCTTCACGACTCTTTCTCTAAAAAAAGTCTGTACGTACGACTCAGATTTATCTCTTTACTAGGTAATTGCCTGTGCGTTGCAACGGGGACCTACCTGTTCTAATAGTTTAACACCAACACCAATCTTGTCTTTGTTTCTTCTTCTTCTTCTTCTTCTTCTTCTTCTTCACCCACTATCTTCAGTTCTCCACCTCCCCAGTCCAAGCTCGCCACCTCTATCAATGACGCATCTGGCCCACAATCTCTCCATCCAGCCCCAATCAAACACACACTTTAATTTTCTAGGGATGGCAATGCCTCGTTTTTGGCATAATCATTATTAGGCGTCCAACCAATTCATGTCCCTGTATTACCAAATGATCATATATGCTTTATATTTGCCACCACAACCGAGGAAAATAAATGTTATTGATATCAATCCACCACAGTCACATGACAACCCAAGTCCTAATATAGCTTTTGAGACATTTACTTTTTATTCTCCATTTCCTCTAAACAAATAAGAATACCGTATTGCTAAAGGGCATCTAGATGTGCCCTGGACAGACCCATAAGAATAATCAATTTGTCCTTCCATTTATAGCAGAAATATATTCAATGATGTGTGCATAGAAGGCAAGGACCTTTATCCCTTATAAATTAAGATCTACTCCACGAGCACTGACGATATTCAAAAACGATGTCGGGATGTTGCCTTCAGCTTCATTTAATTGCCTTCAGCTTCATTATTATTCAATGGAATCCTATTCATAACCCTATGCAATGAAACAATGAAATTTTTGTACTAAATTTTTCGAATAAAGATTGTTAAAATTACTTTCATGAACCAAATAAATGCATAGCAGCTTATAGAATTGGTAAATAATTTGGATTGGTAAAGAAGGGCATTCTGGATTAACCATTCCTTACACATTTATGAGTACACTGAAAAGTTCCAACTGATCACAAAGCCGTCATACCAGCCAAGCTCCTCCACTTTCGGACTCACTCCCGATGATGCAGAGGATATCCCTCTTTTCATATTTCATAAACATGATCGTGTTTAGCTTCTTCAAACCATGCATTAATTAGAATGAATTTATTTAAAGAAATGAATAAGTCTGGATATAACCATGTTAAATGCACAAAAGAATGAAATTCGAAACTAACGGGTGCACGACAGTGCCTGGCTGAATCCCACACGATGGCTGATTGAATGGTGATATCCACTTTGACTCTACGCATGGACGGCTGGATTTGTAGAGCCAAGCGCCTCCACTTTCGGACTCACTCCCGATGATGCAGAGGATATCCCTCTTTTCATATTTCATAAACAAGATCGTGTTTAGCTTCTTCAAACCATGTATAAATTAGAACAAATTTATTTAAAGAAATGTCTAAGTCTGGATATAACCATGTTAAATGCACAAAAGAATAAAATTCGAAACTACGGGGCGCACGACAGTGCCTGGCTGAATCCAACACGATGCCTGATTGAACGGTGATATCCACTTTTACTCTACGCATGGACGGCTGGATTTGTAGAGCCAAGCTCCTCCACTTTTGGACTCACTCCCGATGATACAGAGGATATCCCTCTTTTCATATTTCATAAACATTATCGTGTTTATCTTCTTCAAACCATGCATTAGTTAGAACGAGTTTATTTAAAGAAATGTCTACGTCTGGATATAACCATGTTAAATGCACAAAAGAATGAATTTCGAAACTACGGGGCGCACGACAGTGCCTGGCTGAATCCCACACAATGGCTGATTGAACGGTGATATCCACTTTTACTCTACGCATGGACGGCTGGATTTGTAGCATCGTGCGAAGATCGTCCATAATCTGGCATGTGTGTAGCAGTGTTCAATGAAATTTCTCTCTGTAACACGCATGAATCATACATACAGATGTTTCCCAATTAAAAAACACAAAAACTTATCTTGCTGCCGAAGGTGAATCGTCTTTTCCTGATGATTGCCATCCAAGAGGAGTTTTATACAATTGCAGTGAAACAACAAGAGATTCTTCACTTTGAAACTGACAAGGTAGTTGTGGTGCAGTTCTCGCAGCTATATGGCAAGTTTCCCTGCTGCATAAATTCTTAATACAGAGCATGGTGAGTAATTTTCTATTGGCCATGACGCAATGAACGGCGCAATCAGTTGTGTCCCAGTTTGAGGAGGGAGATCTAGAGGAGTGTAACAGGGAGAAGATTTTTACTGCATTCAGGAGCTATACTACTTCCCAGGCTATTTCCGCATGAGATCCCAGTTCGCAACCTCAGACTGAGCCTCCACGTGGACGGTGCGCCGAGCCTAGGCAGGACGGCCTTTGGTCCCGGTTGGTGGCACCAACCGGGACCAAAAGGCATCCACGCATTAGCATTTTATGGGCTGGGGGTTTTGTTTTTTAAGGGGGGGGGGGGGTTAATTTAGGTGTTTCATATATTGTGTTAGCTAGCTAATTAATAGAGAGAAGTGTCCTCTCTTATGTCCGTGCTTGGTCGACGCTACGTACTATACATAGAGAGGCCATCGACACGCTATCTAGTAAGAAAATGAAGGAAACCATTAAGTACAAAAGTTCGTCATGCATACCGAGAGAAGTGATCGATCGACCTCTCCTTCTCCAAGAGATTGGTCGAACAACAAGTTTTCGTATTATCTATCCGACACTACTGGCTACATACATATACAATATGTAAGTTCTCTTACGACCCCCTAGCATTTGAAATCAACTTCCACATGATATTCTCCGGCTTTATTGATGACGTGGTCAAGAAAGAATCCTGCCAATTCCTCTTGAATTGCTTTCATGCGATCTTGTGGTAGGAGTTCATTCCGCATCTGCCACGTCTAATTTGAAGAAGAGGGTTAATACATATATATGAATGAAACTCAATAGAAATGATGGTGTAATAAAATGAAATTGTGAATATTATTGCTTACGCACTTCATATTGTCTTTTAGAGTAGCCCTGCTTATTTTTCAAAGTCGCGTTGTAGATGAACTCGCACACGTAGTATCCACAGTAATCATTCCCTTGTTCCTGCCACAAGCAATTTACGATAAATAGAGGTCAATCAAACTTATAATGAAGCATTATAAATGGCATTGATGAAAGTATAGCTATAGAATCAACGGGAGATGTGCGCAACTAGCTAGCTAGTAGTACTTACTTTCGGGTATGTATATCGCAGCTCCTTCGGCAGTCCAGGAGCTTCTATGGTGAACTGTTTCCAAGCCCTGCAAGACAAAGAAATTAATTATTATTACTTGAGATATCAGGAAATGAACAAAAAGTTGCCGATATGGTGCGGTAATGATTGAACTTACTTGTTGAGCATTTTAGTCATGTCCGCATAGGTTTCGGGATCTTTTCGTCTCGAGTCTAAAACGGTTACTAGTCCTCGCTCAAGCTTAATCTTCAGAAGAACATAGTGGAAGCTACGCACACATGCATAACTCATCAATTACATTACTATAACCTCGCTCGAGTAATAAGGGAAACCGAATATGCACACGACAGTAACACTCACTCGAAGTTGTAAGGAAAGAGTATTAAATCTTTGTTTTGATTTTTGATCAACGATCGTAGCAAGTTGGCCTCGGCCTCTTCGGCGTTCTTTGTAACCAGAAATTCATCTATGATATTTGTGTTAATGAACCCAATATCATACATTTCTTGTTTTTTGCACTCTACGATCTTAAATCTGCATAATATAGTGAGGATAATTAATTATAAATACATGCAATGAAAGAGCTGAGCTATATATAGAGACTTAATGACAGAAATAGTACTTACAGACAGTAGCAAAAGACCGTTAATTTATCGAGGGCCTTTTGATTGAAGAACTCGAAGAACTCCTCAAATGGAACATGCAACAGATCAGTTCCAACAAGGTCGTGCTACTCTTTAATTCTCAGATACAAAGTATTCGTCCCCCAGACTATCTGCAAGTTTTCATGTACCAATTATGGAATCTTCGCATCATCGTTGTTAGAGATTTTTCATCTTTGACGAGAGGCTTCCCGTACTCGTATCTGTGTTCATCCACCTCCAAAAAATCAAAATATACATCGTCAGGAAGGTAATCTCTAAGATTGCTATAACCGGGCACCGTCCCCGGAGTATTAGCGACGATGTCGCTAGACACATTGAGTGGGGGGCACGATTGCTTTGCTTGTTCGCCGAGATGGGCAATTTTTTTCCCAGCTGCTCGTTCTTTTAACCTTTGATCACTGACAGTACTTCTTGACCGCTCCGCTTTGAGATATGCCTTTTCAGTAATGCACTCATACTTGGTTTTCGGCAGAGACTTTGGTGGTTTCCTCAGGGCATCGATAGTGCGCTTTGCTTTCACCGGATGTACCTTCTCATCCGGAGGTGGATGTCTCTTTGCTTTCAACCCTTCAAAGAAATCCTTCACTTCGGTCCGCACGATCTTCGCGTTTTCCTCCTCGGTCCTCTCGTACGGTAACTTCTCTAGAGGCTTGAGAGATGGACCGTATCTGTATTGCCTCCCGCCTCTGGCTGTACTGCTAGACGCTGGAGCAGACGGAGCGGCTGCGGCTGTTTTCTTTCGTGCTTGCTTACGAGGCGAAGGAGAAGGACTACGACGCGCCAAAGCAGCCGGGGCGGCGGCGGGTAGCTTCCGCCCTTGCTGGCGAGGCGGAGAAGGAGGAGGCTGATGGCTTCTCGGAACGCCCGGCGCAGGCAGAGAAAGAGGCAGAGTGCCGCCACACGCCGGAGAAGGAGGCTGAGTGCCCTTATCGTCACTCGCCGGAGGAGGAGGCGGTGGAGGAGGCGGAGTGCCCTGACTCGCCAGAGGAGGAGGAGGCGGAGGCGTCCAGTTCGGAAGGTTGATGAACTCCTTTCTCTATAGGCATGGAGTCTTCAGAGCAGAACCCAGTCGAGTCTCCCCTTCACCGGTAGGGTGGTCAAGCTGCAGGTCCTCAAATCCCTCCGTTATTTCGTCCACCGTCACCCTAGCATATCCTTCTGGAATCGGACGACAGTGAAAAGTTGCACTGGGTTCAGACAGTCGAACAGAGCCGACAGCCGCCTTGACTTTTAAGTTCTGCCATTGCGTCATAAGGTGGCAATTTTGAGACTCCGTGATAGCATCCACGGGGTAGCTAGCAGGAGACGTCAAGACATGCTCCGGCTAAAGCAGCTCGATGGAAGCCACGCTGCTTCTCCGCTGAGATGGCGGGGTAGCTTCGGGGGAAGCTTCGGCAGTTCATTTGCTGTGATTTACTTCTCGTTCCTCTATCGCTTGTATCCTTGCGTGCAGCGCCTACAGTTCGGTCTGCTGCACTTTCTTCCTCCTCTCCCGGCATTTGTAACCGCCTGCGTCCGGAAAACCAGCCTGCCACGGAACGGAGCCTGGCGTGCCTCGTGTCCGTTCAGGGTGCTCAGGATTCCCGAGGGCCATTGTGAGCTCGTCGTTCTCTCTGTCTGGAACGAACGTCCCTTCCTGCATTGCATCGATATAGTGTTGAAGCCTCTTGACTGGTATTTTCATTTGCTCGTCCGTCCAACAACACTTCCTTGATACAGGGTCCAAGGTTCCGCCAGCCTCGAAGAACCAAGTCCGGCAACGGTCTGGCCAGTTCATTGTCTATGGTTCGCTCCCTTTATCAAGCAGATCATCCTCAGCCTTGGCCCACTTAGGTCGGGCTTTGAGGTAGCCACCTGACCCCATGCGATGGTGAAGCTTCTTATTCGCAGCATTTTGCTTGTTTGTCGCTGACATCTTCTTACTCTTTTTCGATGTCTTGTGGGCCACAAATGCGGGCCAGTGATCTCTGATCTTCTTATATTTGTCGATGAATTCCGGTGTCTCTTCTTTGTCGACAAACCTTTTCAGCTCATTCTTCCACCTCCCGAATAGGTCTGCCATCTTCTTAAGAGCATGAGACTTGATTAATTTCTCTTTAACTGGCTTCTCCGGATCCTCCTCTGGAGGTAGGGTGAAATTTGCCTTCAGCTCAGTCTAAAGATCATCTTTCTGCATATCATTGACATAAGACACCTCAGGGTCTTCGTTCTTAGGCTTATACCATTGGTGGATGCTGATCGGGATCTTGTCCCTAACAAGAACCCCGCACTGAGCAGCAAATGATTCCTTTGTCCGGATGGGTTCAATCGGTTGGCCGTCACGCGCGATTGCTGTGATCTCAAACCTTTCATCCGAGCGCAACTTTTTCTTCGGGCCTCGTCTCTTTACCGAAGTTGTGCTCGATCCGGAGGGCTAGAAAAAGAAGAAAGACAAGAGTTAATTAATATGTGTACATATACCAAAACAATGAATGCATCAATTAGCTAGTCAGCACAGGATTAACTAATATATATACCTGGCCGGACTTGGTTCGGTCACCGGAGCCGTCATCACGATCTCCTTCTTGCACCGTCATTGGGTCACCGGAGCCATCATAATCATGTCTTTCCTCCTCCATTCTTCGATCACCGTAGCCTGCTTCTTCACCCTGTTCTTCCAGACCATCATTGTTGTTAACATACGACAAGATATCACCTCTAGCTAAGATTATTTCCCCTAACACCTTTTCTGCTTCCTCGTCTCGTATGTGCTCCATTGTTTCTGCAAATATTACAACATGGAAATTATTACACAAACATGACAGCAGGTGGATATATTAGTGGCAAACGTAAACCGAGCTTATTCCGGGTTTGGGGTGGCCTCGGCAACGCTTCAAGGGTAGGGGCGCCCCTTGTTGTCGGGGAGGGGACCCCCCCCCCCCACATGTTGAAGTTATCGGGAGGGGGTTATATCGACAACAACGACATACGTACATGGGAAAAAATTATTATCGGGGAGGGGGTTATATCGACCCCCCTCATGTTGAAATTATCGGGAGGGGTATATCGACGACGATAGACCCGATAAAATATAAGAAAACGAAGAAGAAATAAAAAAGAGGAGAAGAAGAAAGGAATAAAGGAGAAGATCGAAGAAAAAAAGAAGAAAAAAAGAGGAGAAGAAGAAAGGAATAGAGGAGAAGAAGAAAAAATATTCTCTATTTTTTCTTCTTCTCCTCTATTCCTTTCTTCTTCTCCTCTTCTTTTTCTTCTTTTTTCCTCTTCTTATTTATTTCTCCTCTTCTTCTCCTTTCTTCCTCTTCTTATTTTCCTTTTTCCTCTCATTCTTTTTCTTCTTCTTCCTTTCCTAGCTAGATATATAAAACTTTTCTAAAAATGTAACTTTTGCATATATATAAAACTTTTTCTTCTTCCTTCTATTCCTTCTTCCTAAATATATAAAACTTTTCTAAGAATGAAACTAACCTAATACTTAATAATCAGAGAACATATATAGATAAAACTTTTCTAAAAATCTAACTTCTGCATATATGTATTTTTAAAACATCATTACAATTGAAAAAATACATACATACATACAAAGCATATATACATACATCAACATATATGCAAAAAAATTTACATCAACATATATGCAAAAAAACATACATATATCATCAACATATATGCAAAAAAAGCATCACTATGGGCGGTGGTGGCGGTAGGGGGCAGGGCAGGGTGCGGGGGCTTACTATGGGCGGCGGCGGCGACGGCGAGGTCGGGGACGGCCTTAGGTAGAG
>NC_041385.1:809852674-809853612 GCF_002162155.2 Triticum dicoccoides
GTGGGCGGCGACGGGGGCGGTGACAGCGTCGATGGGGTGTGAATCGGGCAGCCTGGCGGTGGCGGCGGCGCGGGCAACTGCAGAGATGACTGAAAAATGCTTATATAGCAAAGCCATTGGTCCCGGTTCGTGGCACCAACCGGGACCAATGCCCCTTTTAGTCCCGGTTGGTGCCACCAACCGGGACCAAAGGCCACTTTTCGGCAGCACGAAGGGCGGGAAGCGGTGGCCTTTGGTCCCGGTTGGTGGCAGCAACCGGGACTAAAGGAGGAGAATTGGTACTGGTTGGTGCCACGAACCGGTACCATTTCACCCCTTTAGTCCCGGTTGGTGCCACCAGCCGGGACCAAAGGCCCCTACGTTGCCCGCGTCGCGGCCAAAGTTTAGTCCCACCTCGCTAGTTGAGAGGGGCTTGGAGTGGTTTATAAGCCCCACACCGGCTGCCCTCTCGAGCTCCTCTCAAACGCAGGCTTACGGGCCTAATGTCACACTATGCTGTCTGTGGGCCTATTGGGCCTTCTACGGGCCTGAATCCTGGCCCAGGTTGGGTTTCTAGTCGTATTCACGCTGTGGTGGCCCAATAGGTGGCAGTTTTTTTATTTTTTTCCAGTTTTTTTGTTTTGTTTTTTTGCATTATTTATTTTCTTTTATTTTTTCTTTATTTTTTAATTCTTTTTGCTTTTAGGTCAGAAAAGTTATAAACTTTCTGTTAGTGCCATTAGTTTTCAAATTTGAATTCTTTGAAATTTGTGTGAATCACAAGTTTGTGATTAACTTTACTATAAAAATAGTTTTTTTTCATTTTTTTTGTTTTTTGCATTATTTATTTTCTTTTGTTTTTTATTTTTTAATTCTTTTTGCTTTTAGGTCAGAAAAATTATAAACTTTTTGTTAGTGCCATTAGTTTTAGAAAAATTATAAACTTTCTGTTATTGCCA
>NC_041385.1:809853759-809877392 GCF_002162155.2 Triticum dicoccoides
GTGTGAATCACAAGTTTGTGATTAACTTTACTATAAAAATATTTTTTTCCAGTTTTTTGTTTTTTTTTGCATTATTTATTTTCTTTTGTTTTTTTGCTTTATTTTTTAATTCTTTTTACTTTTAGGTCAGCAAAATTATAAACTTTCCGTTAGTGCCATTAGTTTTAGATAAATTATAAACATTCTGTTAGTGCCATTAGTTTTCAAATTTGAATAGTTAAAATTTGAATTCTTTGAAATTTGTGTGAATCACAAGTTTGTGATTAACTTTACTAAAAAAATGAGCATAAATGCGCCTATAGAGAAAATTCAACCTAAATTCATAATAAATTTCTATGAATTTCAGAGAAATTCAGTATGAATTTAGGTCAAATTCCCTGTATAAGGGCATCTATTTTCACCTTGAGAGGAGCTCAACAAGGCAGAGAGGGAGGGGCTTATAAACCGGTCTGAGCGCCCTTCGGTTTACGAGGTGGGACTAAACTCTGACCGCAACGAGGACCAACCCTTTAGTCCCGGTTTGTGGCACAAACCGGGACTAATGCTCATGGGACAGGGGCGAGGCGCATTGGTCCTGGTTCGTGCATGGAACCGGGACCAAAAGGTCCAGACGAACAGGGACCAATGGCCCACGTGGCTGCCCTCTTGAGTGTTCTTGGTGAGAACTTAGTTGACAAGGAGCGAACCGGGATTAATTGTATTACGAGGGCCGAACCATAAGACATTAAAGCATTTCAAATGAACTCTGAAAAGGTTGAAAGTTGGCATGATATCATAATTTCACCCACATAGCATGTGCATGTACAAAACGGACAATGGTATCATACTCGTCTGTTACAAAGTTGGCATGGTATCATCATAATAGTTGCGGGAGAAAGTCTTTACTTTTTCTTCGCTTGTGTCATTTGCTTATTGTGACGTAACCATGGATAAACTTCATCGTTTATCAGGATGCTTGGGTCAGTCTTGACTTTAAAGGGAGAAATTTCATGAAACTTTTCATAATCTTCAGACATGTCTGTCTTGCCCTCCACTCCCATGATGTCCCTTTTTCCTAAAAGAACTTTGTGGCACTTTGGCTCATCGTATGATGTATTCACTTCCTTATCTTTTCTTTTTCTTGTTTTGGTAGACATGTCCTTCATATAGATAACCTGTGCCACATCATTGGCTAGGACGAACAGTTCGTGAGTGTACCCAAGATTTTCAGATCCACTATTGTCATTCCGTACTGTGGGTCTACTTGACCCCGTCTCCCGACAGATTGACCCATTTGCACTTAAACAAAGGGACCCTAAAATCATTTTCGTAGTCAAGTTCCCATATGTCCACTATGTAACCATAATATGTGTCCTGTCCCGCATCAAAGCGGACCGCTGTTTTGGTTGGTGCTCTTTTGATCTTGTTCAATCGTGTAAAATGTATTCCCATTTATCTCGTATCCTGTGTAAATCAATACAGCCAAAGATGGTCCCCTGGACAACAAGTACAGCTCATCACAAACAGTCTTGTCACCTCTGAGACGTGTTTCCTGCCAACTGCTGAAAGTCCATATGTGTTCACATGTAATCCAGTCGTCGCACTGCTCCGCGTGTTTGGAGCGCAGACTGTTCTTGTGTTCATCGACATACGGGTCACAAGGGTAGAGTTCTGTAGAACTGTGTAGTGTGCTTCAGACCAAGAATATCCATCCCTGCATATTATTGAGTCCCCTCCAAGCGTGCCTTTTTCAGTCAGTCTCCCCTCATACCGCGATTTAGGGAGACCTATCTTCTTAACGCCAGGAATGAAGTCAACACAAAACCCAATGACATCCGCTGTTTGATGGCCCATGGAGATGCTTCCTTCTAGCCTAGCGCGGTTACGGACATATTTCTTTAGGACTCCCATGAACCTCTCAAAGGGGAACATATTGTGTAGAAATATGGGCCCCAGAATGACAATCTCGTCAACTAGAGGAACTAGGACGTGTGTCGTGATATTGAAGAAGGATGGTGGGAACACCAGCTCGAAACTGACAAGACATTGCGACACATCACTCCTTAGCCTTGGTACGATTTCTGGATCGATCACCTTCTAAGATATTGCATTGAGGAATGCACATAGCTTCACAATGGCTAATCGGACGTTTTCTGGTAGAAGCCCCCTCAATGCAACCGGAAGCAGTTGCGTCATAATCACGTGGCAGTCATGAGACTTTAGGTTCTGGAACCTTTTCTCTGGCATATTTATTAATCCCTTTATATTCGACGAGAAGCCAGTCGGGACCTTCATACTGAGCAGGCATTCAAAGAAGATTTCTTTCTCTTCTTTCGTACGAGCGTAGCTGGCAGGACCTTCATACTGCTTCGGAGGCATGCCATCTTTTTCGTGCAAGCGTTGCAGGTCCTCCCGTGCCTCAGGTGTATCTTTTGTCTTCCCATACACGCCCAAGAAGCCTAGCAGGTTCACGCAAAGGTTCTTCGTCACATGCATCATGTCGATTGAAGAGCGGACCTCTAGGTCTTTCCAGTAGGGTAGGTCCCAAAATATAAATTTCTTCTTCCACATGGTTGCGTGTCCCTCAGCGTCATTCGGAACAACTAGTCCGCCGGGACCCTTTCCAAAGATTACATGTAAATCATTGACCATAGCAAGTACGTGATCACCGGTACGCATGGCGGGCTTCTTCCGATGATCTGCCTCGCCTTTGAAATGCTTGCCTTTCTTTCGACATTGATGGTTGGTCGTAAGAAATCGATGATGGCCCAGGTACATATTCTTCCTGCATTTGTCCAGGTATATACTTTCAGTGTCATCTAAACAGTGCGTGCATGTGTGGTATCCCTTGTTTGTCTGTCCTGAAAGGTTACTAAGAGCGGGCCAATTTTTGATGGTCATGAACAGCAACGCCTTTAGGTCAAAGTCCTCCTATTTGTGCTCATCCCACGTACGTACACCGTTTCCATTTCACAGCTGTAAAAGTTCTTCAACTAATGGCCTTAGGTACACATCAATGTCGTTGCCAGGTTGCTTAGGGCCTTGGATGAGAACTGACATCATAATGAACTTCCGCTTCATGCACATCCAAGGAGGACGGTTATACATACATAGAGTCACGGGCCAGGTGTTGTGATTGCTGCTCTGCTCCCTGAAAGGATTAATGCTATCCGCGCTTAAAGCAAACCATATGTTCCTTGGGTCAGTTGCAAACTCATCCCAGTACTTTCTCTCGATTTTTCTCCATTGCGACTCGTCAGCGGGTGCTCTCAACTTCCCATCTTTCTTACGGTCCTGACCGTGCCATCGCATCAACTTGGCATGATCTCCGTTTCTGAACAGATTTTCAACCGTGGTATTATAGGAGCATACCACATCACCTTCGCAGGAACCCTTTTCCTGGGGGGCTCGCCGTCAACATCACCAGGGTCATCTCGTCTGATCTTATACCGTAATGCACTGCATACCGGGCATGCGTTCAGATCCTTGTACGCACCGCGGTAGAGGATGCAGTCATTAGGGCATGCATGTATCTTCTGCACCTCCAATCCTAGAGGGCATACGACCTTCTTTGCTGCGTATGTACTGTCGGGTAATTCATTATCCTTTGGAAGCTTCTTCTTCAATATTTTCAGTAGCTTCTCAAATCCTTTGTCAGGCATAGCATTCTCTGCCTTCCACTGCAGCAATTCCAGTACGGTACCGAGCTTTGTGTTGCCATCTTCGCAATTGGGGTACAACCCGTTTTTGTGATCCTCTAACATGCGATCGAACTTCGCTTCTCCTTTTGACTTTCGCATTGCGTCCTTGCATCGACAATGACACGACGGAGATCATCATCATCGGGCACATCGTCTGGTTCCTCTTGATCTTCAGCAGCTTCCCCCGTTGTAGCATCATTGGGCACATCATCTGGTTCCTCCTGATCTTCAGCAGCTTCCCCCGTTGCAGCATCACCGTATTCAGGGGGCACATAGTTGTCATCTTCCTCTTCTTCTTCGCCGTCTTCCATCATAACCCCTATTTCTCCGTGCCTCGTCCAAACATTATAGTGTGGCATGAAACCATTGTAAAGTAGGTGGGTGTGAATGATTTTCCGGTCAGAGTAAGACTTCATATCCCCACATTTAGGACATGGACAACACATAAAACCATTCTGCTTGTTTGCCTCAGCCACTTCAAGAAAATCATGCACGCCCTTAATGTACTCGGAGGTGTGTCTGTCATCGTACATCCATTGCCGGTTCATCTGCGTGCATTATATATAATTAACCGTGTCAAAAACCATTACAGAACATCATGAATAGATAATTAAGTGACCAAATCAATAGAAGTTCATCATCACATTAAAACCAAAGTACATACATAGTTCTCATCTAACAACATAAAGCTCTCCAGAGCATCTAAATTAATTAAACCATACATTGAAATAATGTAAAACATTTCAATGTGAAAACAAATGCAATCATAATCGCAACCAAGGTAACAATTGATCCAATGGCATAATGATACCAAGCCTCGGTATGAATGGCATATTTCTAATCTTTCTAATCTTCAAGCGCATTGCATCCATCTTGATCTTGTGATCATCAACGACATCCGCAACATGCAACTCTAATATCATCTTCTCCTCCTCAATTTTTTTATTTTTTCCTTCAAGAAATTGTTTTCTTCTTCAACTAAATTTAACCTCTCGACAATAGGGTCGGTTGGAATTTCCGGTTCACATACCTCCTAGATAAAACAATCTATGTCACGTTGGTCGGCATAATTTTCATAAACAATAAATGAAGCAATAGTTATAAAGATAATATATACCACATCCGAATCATAGACAGGACGAGGGCCGGCGGGGGTGGATACCAAAACCATCACACTATATAATACTCCCTCCGTTCCTCAATATAAGGTGTATTATTTTTCTAAAAAGTCAAACTTCTCTAAGTTTGACCAAGTTTATAGACAAAAATATCAATATCTAGGATACCAAATCATTATCACTAGATTCATCATGAACTATATTTTTACATTTTATATATTTAGTATTATAAATCTTTATATATTTTGCTGTAAAGTTGGTCAAACATAGACAACAGTTGACTTTTTAAAAAACTAATACACCTTATATTCAGGAACGGAGGGAGTAACAAGCAATAAATTAGTAAGGATACCAAAACTACCTAAAGCAAGAATTTTTGTTCTTTCAGAAAGAAGATAAGAACAAGAGGCTCACCACGGTGGTGTCGGCGACGAGATCGGCATGGGCGATCGATGACAGTGAAGACGGGGACGGGGCGTGACGGGCCGCTAATATAAACATAGACAAATCTCGGGAAAAATAGAGTTCAGAGGTCGTGCTTCAAGAGGAGAAAGCTTAACTCGTGTGGCTCGGGCATTTCATCGAACACCTCATGTGCATAGGAGGTGAGCTAGAGCACCACAAAGCCCTCCCCTCCCCGGCCAGAGAAACAGAGCAGTGGATTGCTCTGGTCGCGGGCGAGGGGTATATATAGGCACATCAATGGTCCCGGTTCGTGGGACGAACAGGGACTAAAGGGCAGGCTATTGTCCCGGTTCAAGCCACCAACCGGGACCAATGGTGGTGGGCCAGGAGCCAGGCCCATTGGTCCTGGTTCGTCCCACCAACCGGGAGCAAAAGGTCCAGACGAACCGGGACCAATGGCCCACGTGGCCCGGCCGGCCCCCTGGGCTCATGAACCGGGACCAATGCCCCCATGGGTCCCCGTTCTGGACTGAATCGGGACTAATGGCCTGACCCGACCTGAACCAAAGCCCTCTTTTCTATTAGTGCCATAATTTGATCTAAGAATTTCTGGTTCCTCCAGACCGAAGGCACAAACCAAAAAAAATAAGGAACAAAGATAACTAACAGTCCCATCTCCTCCCGACTCCTCCTGTGTCGCCCCTGCGCGGCGACCGGGGGGAACCCTAGCACCGCCGCATCCTCGTCCCTCCCCCGACCTCTCCTCCTCGCCGCCGCCAAGCATAGCCCGGTCAGCGTCGACGACAGCGGGATCTCTTCTCCCACGGCTCGCTAGATCTGGCGCGGGCGGTGGTTGGCGGCGCGCTGGAGGTGGGGTGCGCCGGCGCGGGCTTGGGGGTGATGGCAGTTTCCCCTGGTGTGCGTGGGAGTCCGCTCGGGACGCGCGCCGGAGGCCCTCGGCAAGCGGTGGTGGGCGCTGGGCTCTCGGCGGCGCTCCGGCGTGTGCAGGCGACGGTGGTCCCTGCGCGCGGTTGGCGGCTCCGTCTCTGATCCTGACAGCGCGGGGGATGGTGGCGGCCCGGCGTGGCCGACGATCTGGATGCGGTGGTGCCAGCGGCTCGCTGATCTACCGGTGCTCCAGCGTTCTACGTGGTGGTGCTGGTGGTGACGGCGGCCAATGCACGAGAGTTGGATCCCTTCGAACTGATCTGGGTGAAAACTTGCCTTCGGCGTCTGTTAAGGCCGGCGGTGGCGGCGCTATCTGCGCCGTTCCCTTCTTGAAGGCATCGCCGTGGAGAAATGCAAGGCCACTCTCTGCTACCTCTGGGGGAAACCCTAGATCGGATGATCGGATGACGGCGGCGCTCTGGTGTCGTTCCTCTCTTGGGGGCGTCATTCTTGGAGGTACACACATGATCGAGGGACCAGAGGATGGATTCTTTTGTGGAGCGGTGTTTCATCCTACACACTGATGGCGACGGATCTTGACGGCATGGTGCAGTGCAGATACGGAGTTCGCTGTGGGAGGATGGACTCGCGCAGGAGGACGACGTTGACGGGCGTCATGGTGGCGTCGATGGCAGATAGACCTGACACGGTACATGCAACAGTACAACTTTGAAGATGGATTGGTGGGGTGGCTGCGGCGGCCTCATACCTAGCATGCGTCCTGGTTGAGGAGTGCGCCGGACTGGTAGGTGCCCCATACCCGGCAGGCGTCCTGGTTGGGACCTCAGATGTTAGATGTTTAGGTTTGGCTGCGATGTCTGTTTGGTATTAGGTCCAGACGATCTGCGCCCCTTCATCAATTGAATAGGCGTAGCGAGCTGTTGCTTAGACGGTGGCTTTAGTCTTACTGTTGTATGGTTTTGTAAGGTCTTGTGAGAATAATTAATAAAGTGGCCGTATGCATCTCCCAGATGCAGAGGCCGGGGGTCATCCTCCTTTTTTAAAAAAAACTAACAGTCCCAAGGAAGCACTCGCCGAACTCAGCAGGACAATGCTGACTTCGTCGTAATGACGCCCAGTGCACGTCGATGTACTTAGATGTAATCAGCAACCTCTATCACCTGCGGAAGACATGTATTGATCTGCTCCAGCGTCAAAGCCAGCCGCCTCCTTGAGGTCTTCCTCCGCACGCCCTTAACGAGCGGTTGCTTCTCGGATGTCGTTGCCGCGCTCGAGCGGGACGTTCCTGTCCATTGTCCGCCTCCATGACAGGATCGGCCTGCGTCCGTGGTAAGATCGCAGCGCGAGGCCAGAAAATACGAGAGAGAGGAGTGCAGACGATCGTCGGGAGAAGGACGGGAGTGGTAGATTAGATCGGTGATAGTGACGAGGAAAGGAGAACGGACGAGGGAGAGGATCGGCTGCTCTGGCCCGGGATTGTTTCTTTTTTGTAGGGGAAAGGCCCGGGATTGATTAACATAACTTTGCGTGATAGTTGTCAAAGATAAGATTGATTACCATACGTCTATTGATTGTGTTACCAAAGACTAAATGGGTTTGTCAGTTTTAATAGGAAACCAAGAGATGAAGGAAAATCGGTGGAGAACGGTAGATATCGTAAGAGGAGGGATGGACGAAGCGGGGGGACGTAAGAGCCTTTTCGGACGTAAGAGGGGAGACCGAACCTTGCGGTTCTTTTAGGTAGTAGAGAAGTAGAGATAGAGATTATAACGAAAAAGACATTGACTGTGAAACGGTTGGAAAGAAAGAATATTGGCTATTATGCACGTACGATAGAATTAGAGATAAATACACTCTTGGTCACTGAAGTTGAGTCTAAAACACACTACGGTCACTGTACTTCAAAATACGCTCGTTACGGTTATTATATACGTTTTGTGGTGATTATATGGTCACTACCTCACCGTATAGCTCTGTGTTTTCATCTGTTAACCGGTCAGCTGCCTACCTAGTGCAGCGTCTGACTCGTAGGTCCCACATGTCAGTTGGGCAGAAGAAATAAATGAAAGGAAACAGTATGCCACGCGGACAGGAATCGAACCTGAGACCTCGTGGCGGGCCTTCACGCGCAAACCATCTCGGCCTAAGGTCGACTGTTTTCTATGCTTGATTATGACACCTCTTATACTGATAACACGTGTTGTGTGTGTGTGTGTTTTAAAATTCAGTTTTTTCATTTGTGTTGTGTAGCTCTGTGAGTGCATGCGTGTTAGTTTTTTTTGTGCCGTGTGGTTTTCACTTTTCCAAAAAAAAACCAAAATATTTGTCAATTAAAAAATATTCTTGAATTCAAAAATTGTTTGTGAATCTAAAAAATTATTCCCAAAATACAAGCGAAATTCAAAACCAGGAAGACATGGACACACTTTGTGCACGAAATGCACAATTGTTTTTTGAACCAGCCTAACCCCCTTTCCATTATAGAGCATAACGGAAATACAGCCATGTCCGAGAGTACACAAAAGGGAAAGGGAAAAAGCGAAATTCACAAATACTCATCTTCAGTGATCACGGGTGTATTTATCTCATAGAATTAACACGAGACCATCGATCTCCGCGGAGAATAGCAGCAAAGCGCACATTGGCTGGCCGGCTACACAGAACGATATTTTTTTTAGCATCAGAACGATAATTGTTACTAATGCTAACTAGGCCATTTCCTCAAAACAAAAATGCTAACTAGGCCATGAAAGCACGCACAGGTGAGAGAGAAAACACTAGATTATCTGATCACAGGCCAGACTCACATTGTACACCTGAGATCATCATCGTTGGGTCAGAACTTTGAGTGCGCTGCTGCACCTCTTAATCAAGCAGAGTAGATCACCCAGAAACATTTCAATGCTATTCGCTAAGGTGTGTCAAATCTGTAAACGTGCCATTCCCGACAAAAAAATTATGTGTTCAACTTTAATGATTTCTCTTTTAGGATGCGTCTGAATTAAGTGTGATTTTTTGTGCTCTCCATAATTTAGCTCAAGGTTAAGCTAAAAATCCTGGAGCGCACGAAAAAAATACCACCAAACCAAACAATCCAGATTTTCGACAAGAACAAATCAGTTGTTAAATGATGCAAGCGAGCATATAAAAATTGCAATTTGCTTTTGCTAGACATAGCAAGAAATAAATAGAAGAAGGACTTGAACTAATTTACAAACCGCACTCTAATTAAAAGAATTTTAAAGAATATTTGCAGGATCAATTTACTTGGTATTTTTTTAAACAAGGGCCATATGATAATGATTGCAATCTAGAGGCCAGTATGAAGGACGCATATTTCTGTGCAACGGACTACATGCTTTCTCAATGGACATGAGAAGCCAACAACTGAAACCGACATGCATGTCAACATTGGCATCAAAACAGAGAAATGATATTATATACTCAAACATTATAGTGCAACTACGAAAGGCTTGCACTATAAAACATTTATTATTATAATATAATGTCAAATATAATTTTCAATCAATATTAC
Organism: Triticum dicoccoides; assembly: GCF_002162155.2. Lineage (NCBI taxonomy): Eukaryota > Viridiplantae > Streptophyta > Magnoliopsida > Poales > Poaceae > Triticum > Triticum dicoccoides. The sequence continues at coordinate 809,863,407 of NC_041385.1, forward strand.
TTATGATTTCATATTATATCAAGCCACGACTGTTCATTTTTCTAAGAAAGAAAAGTAGAAGTATCCAAATGTGTGGGCCACCTCACAGATAATAATGCGGAAGTATCAGATACTTTGAGTGCTAAGAGAGAACACATGGTGCAAACACAACAATACAACAAATAAATAAACCACAAAATGGAGAACATTCAAAAAAATGTTTCCCTTAGGTAAGTTAAGGTGCCATCATTGGAGATTATTGACTCTGGCTAAATCTACCACCATGGTCAAAATATATAGCTCACTAAACCTCATATGCAGCCCATCCAGCGAAAGGCTCGGAGGTTGACACAATCATTGGGAAAACTAATATGCAATCAAATCCCATAAATTTTGTTTGATTCAAGACGATATCGGATGAATAAGGAACCAAGATGCGATAAAGAGAAAGAAACACATGTGATTTTATGTGAGAATAATGATTTTTCTATGATGAAACGAAAAACATATTGTGTCTCTGGTCAATAGAGAAACATAAAAAAAGGATACATGAGGAGGATGAGTTTACTACTAGGAATATAAATGATTGGAAAAAAAATCAGAAGAACCAATTTTTCAAGGCAGTGATAACACTACTATGGAAAACTTTATACACAGAATCTAAGTACCAGCGCGGCTCAAAAAGAGGCGCTACTGCTACTTAGCAGTAGCGATCTTCAGAAAAGCGCGCTGCTGATGAAAATTTAGCAGTAGCGCTTGATGGATAAACCGCGCTGCTACAAACATGTATCGACAGAGCCCAACAACCTCAGTTTACCAGCAGCACGCTTTTTTGTCACGTGGCTACTGCTAATTTTGAAATTGTCCTCATGGTTGGCCCGTTTAGCAGTAGCGCGTGTTTTTAAAGCGCGCTGCTGCTAAACCCTTAGCAGTAGCGCTCTTTTCCTCCCGCGCTACTGCTAAGGCGCAGCACCCCACCACCTTTTCCCCACCTGTCCTCTCCTCCCCTCCCCCATCTCCTCTCCTCCCTTTCCCCTACCTCCCACATCCTCCCTCTCTCACTCTTCTTCTTTCTCAAGACTTGTCCCCCATTACTCTCCCTCTTCTACCTACCTTTCTCACTCTTCATTACTCCAAGCTAACTACACCACCTCCATTAATGCATCTCCTTTATCTTTTTCCTTCCCTCCACTAGTTGAAGTTGTCTCCTCCCAAATTAGCTAGCTAGGCAGATGTAGCATTTATTCAAGTGACCTATTTGCCCCCTAACTAGATCTATCTTTGTCAAGAAGAGCTTTGTGCACTTTTGATCTCCCTACATCATCATCTCCACCTGTGCTCGATCTCGAGATAGAGGTGATTAAAATTTCATGCTTTTGCAAAATGGAAATATGTGTGTGTGTGTGTGTGTGTGTGTGTGTGTGTGTTTGTGTGTGTGTGTGTGTGTGTTTGTGTGTGTGTGTGTGTGTGTGATATGATAATTGGGGAATATTATAGAAATTGTGTGTGTGGCATGAGTTGACGCCAAATTGTGCTTTTGAGTTTCCTATGTTTTGCCGAAATGTCGATTTATTTCCGTTTCGGCGAATTTCGGGCAAACTCTAGATCTATATATGTCCTATTTTTAGGGAAGGTCATGCCGAATTTTTGTATGACTTTGATGCATGCACACATTTTTATAATCAATTTGTTTTTATTACTGTGCAGACGTTCATGATGGTCAGTGGAACGATGGTGGACAGGTGGTTGCGGTCGGCGGTGCAGGACATGAAAGAAAGTAACCGGACAGAGATTTTATATCCGTGTTGAAAATGCAAAGGAATAGTTTGGCTCGACCCCTATGACGATGGTCGTGTCGAAGCGCACCTGCTCATGACTGGTTTCATGGATGGCTATACTTGATGGATAATTGAAGATGAGGATGACGATGTTGGGGACGCTGACGGGGCAGGGAATGATGACACGGGGCAAGACGAAGAGATGATCGATAATGGCGGCGGGGAAGACAGTTTCAAAAAAAATGGCGGCGGAGAAGAAGCCGGACATGGCGGCGGAGAAGGGGCCAGACATGGCGGAGGAGAAGGAGCCGGACATGGCGGCGGAGAGAATGACGTAGACGCCACGCAAAAGAGTTCGTCAGTACTAAGTTCAATTATGCGGGACCCTCGTGTTCAAGCATTGCTTCACAAGGAGACGAGTACTGAGAGAGCTGCTTGTAGAGAGGAGGCTAAGTTGGACCAACTGGTGGTAGACTCGAACACTCCATTGTATGATGGTTGCAATCCTGAGTTGACCCTCTTGAGTTTCACGCTCCAACTCCTGAAGACGAAGGCTAAAAACAAATGGAATGGCACTAGCCTCGATGAACATCTCAAGTACCTAAAGGATGTTCTTCCCGCGGGGAATCTATGTCCTACTAGTGTTAATGAGGCCAAGAAGATCGTGTGCCCTCTTGATCTGCCACACGTTAGATACCATGCATGCATCAATGATTGCATAATTTATCAGAAGGAGCACGCGAAAAAAACAAGCTGTCCGGTGTGCAATGCTTCTCGATACAAGAAGGCTGGGAAGAAATGTCCCAAGAAAGTTGTATGGTAGTTACCGATCGCTCCCCGTCTCCAGCGGTATTTTGTAGATCCCAAGGAAGCAAAGTTAATGCGCTGGCACGCGGAGAGGAAGAAGACCGAGGATGGAGATGACCAAAGCTGAGACACATCAAGGATGGAAGCCAGTGGAGAGCGTTGAACAACTTCTATCGGTATTTCGAATGTGATGCAAGGAACATCATGATCGGCGTGTGTACCGATGGCATGAATCCGTTTGGCAACCAGAACACCAACGATAGCACATGGCCCGTGTTTGTATGGATGTACAACCTCCCCTGGTTGTGAATGAAGTCAAAGTACATTCACATGAGCATGCTTATTCAAGGGCCAAAACAACCAGGAAATAATATTAATTTGTATCTGGGGCTACTTCAAGAGGAGTTAGACACGTTATGGAAAACACCGGCCAAGACATGGGACGCCAGCAAAGGCAAGTATTTCTACATGAGAGCCGCGCTGATCACGACGGTGCACGACTATATCGGTTACAGATATGTCGCAGGCCAGGTGTGCCATGGATATTGCGGATGCACGCGGTCCATGGATGACACGACATCTCAGCTGCTAACATCAAGGAAAGATGGCGGGTCTGGGAAAATCGTGTACATGGGGCATCGAAGATGGCTCGAACAGGAAGACCCGTGGAGAAACCATGGAGATCTATTCAATGGTCACGCTGAGCATCGAGGACCTCCACGTAAGCGGAGTGGTGCCGAAATCGATGAGCTGTTGAAAAACTGGAAGGAGTGCCCCGCGCCGGGAAAGACGATGAGAAAGGCGCCGGAGCCGCTGCTGAAGGTATGAAAGACGAGGTATGTGTTCTGGGACTTGGAGTACTGGCACAAACTCGATACACCTCATTGCCTTGATCAAATGCATATCTGTAAGAATGTCCTTGAGAGCTTGCTCGCAACACTGATGAACATGCCGGATAAGACCAAGGATGGGCCGAAGGCAAGAAAAGATTTGCAAGATTTGAAAATTAGGGAAGATCTATACATGCCGCTGTTGGGGAACGTAGTAATTTCAAAAATTTCCTACGCACACGCAAGATCATGGTGATGGCATAGCAACGAGAGGGGAGAGTGTTTTCCACGTACCCTCGTAGACCGTAAGCGGAAGCGTTATGACAACGCGGTTGATGTAGTCGTACGTCTTCACGATTCGACCGATCCAAGCACCGAACGTACGGCACATCCGTGTTCAGCACACGTTCAGCTCGATGACGTTCCCCGGGCTCCAATCCAGCAAATTGTCGGGGATGAGTTCCGTCAGCACGACGGCGTGGTGACGATGATGATGTTCTACCGGCGCAGGGCTTCGCCTAAGCTCCGCGACGATATGACCGAGGTGGAATATGGTGGAGGGGGGCACCGCACACGGCTAAGGAACGATCCGTAGATCAACTTGTGTGTCCATGGGGTGCCCCCTGCCCCCGTATATAAAGGAGTGGAGGAGGGGAGGGCCGGCCCTCTCTATGGCGCGCCCTAGGGGAGTCCTACTCCCACCGGGAGTAGGATTCCCTCTTTCCTAGTCCAACTAGGAGTCCTTCCATGTAGTAGGAGTAGGAGACAAGGAAGGGGAAGAGAGAAGGGAAGGAAGGAGGGGGTGCGGCCCCTCCCCCTAGTCCAATTCGGACTAGGCCATGGGGGGGCGCGCGGCCTGCCCTAGGCAGCCCCTCTCTCTTTCCCGTATGGCCCAATAAGGCCCAATACTTCTCCCCGGCGAATTCCCGTAACTCTCCGGTACTCCGATAAATACCCGAATCACTCAGAACCTTTCCGAACTCCAAATATAGTCGTCCAATATATCGATCTTTATGTCTCGACCATTTCGACTCCTCGTCATGTCCCCGATCTCATCCGGGACTCCGAACTCCTTCGGTACATCAAAACTTATAAACTCATAATAAAACTGTCATCGTAACGTTAAGCGTGCGGACCCTACGGGTTCGAGAACTATGTAGACATGACCTAGAACTATTCTCGGTCAATAACCAATAGCGGAACCTGGATGTTCATATTGGTTCCCACATATTCTACGAAGATCTTTATTGGTCAAACCGCATAACAACATACGTTGTTCCCTTTGTCATCGGTATGTTACTTGCCCGAGATTCGATCGTCGGTATCCAATACCTAGTTCAATCTCGTTACCGGCAAGTCTCTTTACTCGTTCCGTAATACATCATCTCATAACTAACTCATTAGTTACAATGCTTGCAAGGCTTAGGTGATGAGTATTACCGAGAGGGCCCAGAGATACCTCTCCGACAATCGGAGTGACAAAACCTAATCTCGAATTATGCCAACTCAACATGTACCTTTGGAGACACCTTTAGAGCACCTTTATAATCACCCAATTACGTTGTGATGTTTGGTAGCACACAAAGTGTTCCTCCGGTAAACGGGAGTTGCACAATCTCATAGTTGCAGAAACTTTGTATAAGTCACGAAGAAAGCAATAGCAACATACTAAACGATCAAGTGCTAGGCTAACGGAATGGGTCAAGTCAATCACATCATTCTCCTAATGATGTGATCCCGTTAATCAAATGACAACCCATGTCTATGGTTAGGAAACATAACCATCTTTGATTAATGAGCTAGTCAAGTAGAGGCATACTAGTGACATTATGTTTGTCTATGTATTCACACATGTATCATGTTTCCGGTTAATACAATTCTAGCATGAATAATAAACATTTATCATGATATAAGGAAATAAATAATAACTTTATTATTGCCTCTAGGGCATATTTCCTTCAGTCTCCCACTTGCACTAGAGTCAATAATCTAGTTCACATCGCTATGTGATTTAACACCAATAATTCACATCACCATGTGATTAGCACCCATAGTTCACATCGTCATGTGACCAACACCCAAAGGGTTTACTAGAGTCAATAATCTAGTTCACATCGCTATGTGATTAACACCCAAAGAGTACTAAGGTATGATCATGTTTTGCTTGTGAGAGAACTTTAGTCAACGGGTCTGTCACATTCAGAGCCGTATGTATTTTGCAAATATTCTATGTCTACAATGCTCTGCACGGAGCTACTCTAGCTAATTGCTCCCACTTTCAGTATGTATCCAGATTAAGACTTAGAGTCATCTGGATCAGTGCCAAAACTTGTATCGACGTAACCCTTTACGACGAACCTTTTGTCACCTCCATAATCGAGAAACATATCCTTATTCCACTAAGGATAATTTTGACCAATGTCCAGTGATCTACTCCTAGATCACTATTGTACTCCCTTGCCAAACCAGGGCAGAGTATACAATAGGTCTGGTCCACAGCATGGCATACTTTTATAGAACCTATGACTGAAGCATAGGGAATGACTTTCATTCTCTTTCTATTTTCTGCTGTGGTCAGGATTTGAGTCTTACTCAATTTCACACCTTGTTACACATGCAAGAAACTCTTTCTTTGACTGTTCCATTTTGAACTACTTCAAAATCTTGTCAAGGTATGTACTCATTGAAAAAACTTTTCAAGCGTCTTTGATCTATCTCTATAGATCTTGATGCTCAATATGTAAGCAGCTTCACCAAGGTCTTTCTTTGAAAAAACTCCTTTCAAACTCTCCTTTATGCTTTGCAGAATAATTCTACATTATTTCCGATCAACAATATGTCATTCACATATACTTATCAGAAATGCTGTAGTGCTCCCACTCACTTTCTTGTAAATACAGGCTTCACCGCAAGTCTGTATAAAACTATATGCTTTGATCAACTCATCAAAGCGTATATTCCAACTCCGAGATGCTTGCACCAGTCCATAGATGGATCGCTGGAGCTTGCACATTTTGTTAACACCTTTAGGATTGACAAAACCTTCTGGTTGCATCATATACAACTCTTCTTAAATAAATTCATTAAGGAATGCAGTTTTGTCTATCCATTTGCCAGATTTCATAAAAATGCGGCAATTGCTAACATGATTCAGACAGACTTAAGCATAGATACGAGTGAGAAACTCTCATCGTAGTCAACACTTTGACCTTGTCGAAAACCTTTTGCGACAATTCTAGCTTTCTAGATAGTAACACTACTATCAGCGTCCGTCTTCCTCTTGAAGATCCATTTATTCTTAATGTCTCGCCGATCATTGGGCAAGTCAATCAAAGTCCATACTTTGTTTTCATACAAGATCTTATCTCAGACTCATGGCCTCAAGCCATTTTGCGGAATCTGGGCTCACCATCGCTTCTTCATAGTTCGTAGGTTCGTCATGGTCTAGTAACATAACTTCCAGAACAGGATTACCGTACCACTCTGGCGTGGATCTTACTTTGGAAGACCTACGAGGTTCTGTAGTAACTTAATCTGAAGTTTTATGATCATCATCATTAACTTCCTCGCTAATTGGTGTAGTAGTCACAGGAACAGATTTCTGTGATGAACTACTTTCAAATAAGGGAGCAGGTACCGTTACCTCATCAAGTTCTACTTTCCTCCCACTCACTTCTTTCGAGAGAAACTCCTTCTCTAGAAAGGATCCATTCTTAGCAACGAATGTCTTGCCTTCGGATCTGTGATAGAAGGTGTACCCAACAGTCTCTTTTGGGTATCCTATGAAGACACATTTCTCCGATTTGGGTTCGAGCTTATCTGGTTGAAGTTTCTTCACATAAGCATCGCAGCCCCAAACTTTAAGAAACGATAACTTTGGTTTCTTGCCAAACCACAATTCATAAGGCGTCGTCTCAACGGATTTAGATGGTGCCCTATTAAACGTGAATGCAGCTGTCTCTAATGCATAACCCCAAAGCGGTAGTGGTAAACCAATAAGAGACATCATAGATCGCACCATATCTAGTATAGTACGATTACGATGTTCGGACACACCATTACATTGTGGTGTTCCAGATGGCGTGAGTTGTGAAACTATTTCACATTGTTTCAAATGAAGACCAAACTCATAACTCAAATATTCGTCTCCACGATCAGATCGTAGAAACTTTATTATTCTTGTTACGATGATTTTTCCACTTCACTCTGAAATTCTTTGAACTTTTCAACTATTTCAGACTTATGTTTCATCAAGTAGATATACCCATATCTGCTCAAATCATCTGTGAAGGTCAGAAAATAACGATACCCGCCGCGAGTCTTAATACTCATTGGTCTGCATACATCAGTATGTATTATTTCCAACAAGTTTGTTGCTCGTTCCATTGTTCCGAAGAACGGAGTTTTAGTCATCTCGCCCAAAGGCACGGTTCGCAAGCATCAAATGATTCATAATCAAGTGATTCCAAAATCCCATCAACATGGAGTTTCTTCATGCGCTTTACACCAATATGACCTAAACGGCAGTGCCACAAATAAGTTGCACTATCATTATTAACTTTGCATCTTTTGATTTCAATATTATGAATATGTGTATCACTACGATCGAGGTCCAATGAACCATTTTCATTGGGTGTGTAACCATATAAGGTTTTATTCATGTAAACAGAATAACAGTTTATTCTCTTACTTAAATGAATAACCGTATTGCAATAAACACGATCAAATCATATTCATGCTCAGCGCAAACACCAAATAACATTTATTTAGGTTCAACACTAATCCCGAAAGTATAGGGAGTGTGCGATGATGATCATATCAATCTTGAAACTACTTTCAACACACATCGTCACTTCACCCTTAACTAGTTTCTGTTTATTCTGCAACTCCCGTTTCGAGTTACTACTCTTAGCAACTGAACCAGTACCAAGTACCGAGGGGTTGCTATAAACACTAGTAAAGTACACATCAATAACATGTATATCAAATATACTTATTCACTTTGCCATCCTTCTTATCCACCAAATATTCAGGGCATTTCTTGCTTCTAGTGACCATTTCCTTTGCAGTATAATCACTCAGTTTCAGGATTTGGTCCAGCTTTGGGCTTCTTCGCGGGAGTGACAACTTGCTTGTCATTCTAGTTGAAGTTCCATTTCTTTCCCTTCGCCCTTTTCTTGAAACTATTGATCTTGTCAACCATCAACACTTGATGCTCTTTCTTGATTTCTACCTTCGTCGATTTCAACATCACGAAGAGCTTGGGAATCGTTTTCGTCATCCCTTGCATACTATAGTTCATCACAAAGTTCTACTAACTTGGTGATGGTGACTAGAGAATTCTGTCAATCACTATCTTATCTGGAAGATTAACTCCCACTTGATTCAAGCGATTGTAGTGCCCAGACAATCTGAGCACATGCTCACTAGTTGAGCGATTCTCCTCCATCTTTTAGCAATAGAACTTGTTGGAGACTTCATATCTCTCAACTCGGGTATTTGCTTGAAATATTAACTTCAACTCCTGGAACATCTCATATGGTCCATGACGTTCAAAACGTCTTTGAAGTCCCGATTCTAAGCCGTTTAAGCATGGTGCACTAAACTATCAAGTAGTCATCATATTGAGCTAGCCAAACGTTCGTAACGTTTGCATCTGCTCCTGCAATAGGTCTGTCACCTAGCGGTGCATTAAGGACATAATTCTTCTGTGCAACAATGAGGATAAACCTCAGATCACGGATCCAATCCGCATCATTGCTACTAACATCTTTCAACACAATTTTCTCTAGGAACATATCAAAATAAACATATGAAAGTAACAACGCAAGCTATTGATCTACAACATAATTTGCAAAATACTACCAGGACTAAGTTCATGATAAATTAAAGTTCAATTAATCATATTACTTAAGAACTCCCACTTAGACAGACATCTCTCGAGTCATCTAAGTGATCACGTGATCCAAATCAACTAAACCATAACCAATCATCACGTGAGATGGAGTAGTTTTCAATGGTGAACATCACTATGTTGATAATATCTACTATATGATTCACGCTCGACCTTTCGCTCTCTATGTTCCGAGGCCATATCTGCATATGCTAGGCTCGTCAAGTATAACCTGAATATTCTGCGTGTGCAAAACTGGCTTGCACCCGTTGTAGATGGACGTAGAGCTTATCACACCCGATCATCACGTGGTGTCTGGGCATGACGAACTTTGGCAACGGTGCATACTCAGGGAGAACACTTCATGATAATTCTTAGTGAGAGATCATCTTAAAATGCTACCGTCAATCAAAGCAAGATAAGATGCATAAAGGATAAACATCACATGCAATCAATATAAGTGATATGATATGGCCATCATCATCTTGTGCTTGTGATCTCCATCTCCGAAGCACCATCGTGATCACCATCGTCACCGGCGCGACACCTTGATCTCCATCGTAGCATCGTTGTCGTTTACGCCATCTATTGCTTCTACGACTATCGCTACCGCTTAGTGATAAAGTAAAGCAATTACAGGGCGTTTGCATTTCATACAATAAAGCGACAACCATGTGGCTCCTGCCAGTTGCCGATAACTTCGGTTACAAAACATGATCATTTCATACAATAAAATATAGCATCACGTCTTTGCCATTTCACATCACAACATGCCCTGCAAAAACAAGTTAGACGTCCTCTACTTTGTTGTTGCAAGTTTTACGTGGCTGCTATGGGCTGAGCAAGAACCGTTCTTACCTACGCATCAAAACCACAATGATAGTTTGTCAAGTTGGTGCTGTTTTAACCTTCGCAAGGACCGGGCGTAGCCACGCTCGGTTCAACTAAAGTTGGAGAAACTGACACCCGCTAGTCACCTGTGTGCAAAGCACGGCGGTAAAACTAGTCTCGCGTAAGCGTACGCGTAATGTCGGTCCGGGCCGCTTCATCCAACAATACTGCCGAACCAAAGTATGACATGCTGGTAAGCAGTATGACTTGTATCGCCCACAACTCACTTGTGTTCTACTCGTGCATATAACATCAACGCATAAAACCTAGGCTCGGATGCCACTGTTGGGGAACGTAGTAATTTCAAAAATTTCCTACGCACACGCAAGATCATGGTGATGGCATAGCAACGAGAGGGGAGAGTGTTGTCCACGTACCCTCGTAGACCGTAAGCGGAAGCGTTATGACAACGCGGTTGATGTAGTCGTACGTCTTCACTATTCGACCGATCCAAGCACCGAACGTACGGCACCTCCGTGTTCAGCACACGTTCAGCTCGATGACGTTCCCCGGGCTCCAATCTAGCAAAGTGTCGGGGATGAGTTCCGTCAGCACGACGGCGTGGTGATGATGATGATGTTCTACCGGCGCAGGGCTTCGCCTAAACTCCACGACGATATGATCGAGGTGGAATATGGTGGAGGGGGGCACCGCACACGGCTAAGGAACGATCTGTAGATCAACTTGTGTGTCCATGGGGTGCCCCCTGCCCCCGTATATAAAGGAGTGGAGGAGGGGAGGGCCGGCCCTCTCTATGGCGCGCCCTAGGGGAGTCCTACTCCCACCGGGAGTAGGATTCCCTCTTTCCTAGTCCAACTAGGAGTCCTTCCATGTAGTAGGAGTAGGAGACAAGGAAGGGGAAGAGAGAAGGGAAGGAAGGAGGGGGTGCGGCCCCTCCCCCTAGTCCAATTCGGACTAGGCCATGGGGGGGCGCGTGGCCTGCCCTAGGCAGCCCCTCTCTCTTTCCCGTATGGCCCAATAAGGCCCAATACTTCTACCCGGCGAATTCCCGTAACTCTCCGGTACTCCGATAAATACCCGAATCACTCGGAACCTTTCCGAACTCCGAATATAGTCGTCCAATATATCGATCTTTGCGTCTCGACCATTTCGAGACTCCTCGTCATGTCCCCGATCTCATCCGGGACTCCGAACTCCTTCGGTACATCAAAACCTATAAACTCATAATAAAACTGTCATCATAACATTAAGCGTGCGGACCCTACAGGTTCGAGAACTATGTAGACATGACCTAGAACTATTCTCGGTCAATAACCAATAGCGGAACCTGGATGTTCATATTGGTTCCCACATATTCTACGAAGATCTTTATTAGTCAAACCGCATAACAACATACGTTGTTCCCTTTGTCATCGGTATGTTACTTGCCCGAGATTCGATCGTCGGTATCCAATACCTAGTTCAATCTCGTTACCGGCAAGTCTCTTTACTCGTTCCGTAATACATCATCTCATAACTAACTCATTAGTTACAATCCTTGCAAGGCTTAGGTGATGAGTATTACCGAGAGGGCCCAGAGATACCTCTCCGACAATCGGAGTGACAAAACCTAATCTCGAATTATGCCAACTCAACATGTACCTTTGGAGACACCTGTAGAGCACCTTTATAATCACCCAATTACGTTGTGACGTTTGGTAGCACACAAAGTGTTTCTCCGGTAAACGGGAGTTGCACAATCTCATAGTTGCAGGAACTTTGTATAAGTCATGAAGAAAGCAATAGCAACATACTAAACGATCAAGTGCTAGGCTAACGGAATGGGTCAAGTCAATCACATCATTCTCCTAATGATGTGATCCCGTTAATCAAATGACAACCCATGTCTATGGTTAGGAAACATAACCATCTTTGATTAATGAGCTAGTCAAGTAGAGGCATACTAGTGACATTATGTTTGTCTATGTATTCACACATGTATCATGTTTCCGGTTAATACAATTCTAGCATGAATAATAAACATTTATCATGATATAAGGAAATAAATAATAACTTTATTATTGCCTCTAGGGCATATTTCCTTCAGCCGCCCCGTAAAATGTCAGAGGAGACAGAGACGGAGATAGAGGCACGTGAGAAGAAGGGCAAGAAAATAAAGAAAGAGGATTATTGCCCCCCCTTCTTGCTTCACCTTAAGTCAGGCTGAGATCGATCAATTCTTTAAGTGCCTTACAAGAGTCAAAGATAGTTCCGGTTACTATGGCAAGATAAGTAGATATCTAGACACGGACAAGAAAAGGTTCAGCGGGATGAAGTCCCATGACTGTCATGTGATGATGACGTAGATACTACCTGTTGCCCTTAGAGGGATAATGGACAAGCATGTCCATGACATGCTTATTGGTCTCTGTAACTTTTTCGACATCATCTCTCGAAAGTCGATAGTGTGAAGCAGCTCCGAAGGCTACATGAAGAGATTGTTGTGATACTGAATGAGCTTGAGATGTACTTCCCGCCCGCATTCTTTGACGTGATGGTGCATCTGTGTGTCCATATTGTGGACAACATAATAGACCTGGGGCCGTCAATTCTGCACAACATGATGCCGTTTGAGAGGATGAATGGGATCATCAAAGGATTCGTTCGTAACATGTCCCGTCCAGATGGAAGCATCATCCAGGGCTATCTGACACAAGAGTGCATCTCTTTCTGCGAGAATTTTCTATAGGGCATAGACCTGCAGCCGCCTAGTGTTAGTGTTGGTTTGCCCGTTAACAAGCACGATGGGAGGCTCGAAGGGGAAGATCACTCCAACGGTCGCAGGGAACTGCACGTGGCATACTCAGATCGACGCAACGACTTTGACAGAGCTAACTTCTTCCTACAACACCTAAACGAGGTAGATCCTTTCATGGCACTGCACAAAGAAATTACCGCAAAAAAGTATCATGGCCGGGGGGTATGCAAGATGGATGCCGAAGTTACTAGAGAGCACAACTCCACTTTCCTGCATTGGTTCAAAGAGCATATCATTGCTAATCACCCGGAGGAGGGCTCTAAGGACGGATTGCTCATATACGACTTAGCACATGGCCCCTCGCCCAACCGCGTAATCTATCAGGCATACAATATCAACGGATACACGTTCTACACAGAGGCCAAAGATATGGACAGTGATGATCAGAACTCAGGGGTGACGATGGAATGCATGACCAGCAGCGACAACAGCGCAACTGAAATATTTCACGGAAGGGTCAAGGAGATCTGGGAGCTTGACTACGCTGGACTGCACAACACGATGATGTTCCGTGTCATATGGGCTAAGAATGTCGAAAGAGAAAACCGGAATTTGACTACCGTGACTATACTCGATGAAAAGAGCGCTACCGTGAACGTTATCGCAAAAAACGAGCCATGGGTACACGCTAAGCACGTGACACAGTGTTTCTTCATAACCGACCCGTGCAATCCCAGCCGTGTTGTCGTGAGGAGAGGAAAAAGGAACATCATTGGAATGATGGAGTCGCCAACGAGGAAGACTACGATCAGTACAGCAACCCAATGAGGGAAGATGACGATGATGATGAAGTATACGTCAAAAAAAGAATCAATACTACATTACCTAAGAAAAATCATACTCCATGGAAAAGGCAAAGTCATAATGAGGGGCTCAATTATTCTTCAACGAACAATAAGGGAAAGAAGTTGAGTCAAAAATGAAAACGTCAACGCTGAGGAATCGTATGTTATCGGTCAAATGATGTTATCTCTCTCTCTCTCTCTCTCTCTCTCTCTCTCTCTCTATATATATATATATATATATATATATATATATATATATATATAT
>NC_041385.1:809877448-809882836 GCF_002162155.2 Triticum dicoccoides
TATGTTCCTATTTTGTATATATATTTATAACCATCAAATGATGCAATATATATCGCCTTCCCTTTGTTCACCGCTCTAAAAAAAGTGAGAGAAATAAAGGATAAGAAAAAGGAAAACTGGTAATAGTAGTAGCGGTTTACTGAAAAAGAGCTACAGCTAGTCAAGGTAGCAGTAGTGGTTTCCGTATAAAACCGCTATAGCTGCTTGTAATAGTAGTAGCGTGTTTGGTCTAAAGGCGCTACTGCTACGTCCACCTAACCTAAAATCCTCACTCTCACTAGTGGAAAAGGGGGCATTGGTCCAGGCCGGGTCAGCCCATTAGTCCCGGTTCAATCCAGAACCGGGACCAATGGGGGCATTGGACCCGGTTCGTTAGCCCCGGGGGCCGGCCGGGCCACGTGGACCATTGGTTCCGGTTCGTCTGGACCTTTTGGTCCCGGTTGGTGGGACGAATCGGGCCCAATGTGCCTTGCTCCTGACCCACCACCATTGGTCCCGGTTGGTAGCCTGAACCGGGACCAAAGGCTTCCCTTTAGTCCCGGTTCTTGCCACGAACTGGGACCAATTAATTGCCTATATATACCCCTCGCCCGCGAGCAGAGCACTCTCACTGCTCTGTTTTTCGTGGCCAGCGAGGAGAGAGCTTTGTGGTGCTCTAGCTCACCTCCTATGCACGCGAGGTGTTCGATGGAATGCCCGAGCCACACTACTTAAGCTTTGTCCTCTCCAAGCTCCATTTTCCTCAATATTTGTCTAGGTTTAGCGGTCCGTCACGTCCCGTCCCCGTCTTCACCGCCGTCGATCGCCCGCGCCGATCTCATCGCCGGCACCACCGTGGTGATCCTCTTGTTCTTATCTTCTTTCTGAAAGGAAAAAAAATTCTTACTTGTATGTTTATATAGATACTTGTATAATTTTCTTACTTTTATTATTGCATCTTATATAGTGCGACGGTTATCTGCCCCCGTCGGCCCTCGTCCTATCTATGATTCGGATGTGGTATATATTATCTTTTCATAACTATTTGTCCATCTATTGTTTATGACAATTATGCCGACAAACGTGACATAGATTTTATTTATCTAGGAGGTTGTTGAACCGTAAATTCCAACCGACCCTATTGTCGAGAGGTTAAATTTAGTTGAAGAAGAAAACAATTTCTTGAAGGAAAAAATTAGAAAAATTGAGGAGGAGAAGATGATATTGGAGTTGCATGTTGCGGATGTCGTGGGTGATCACAAGATCAAGATGGATGCAATGCGCTTGAAGATTAGAAAGATTAGAAAATATGCCATTCATACCGAGGCTTGGTATCATTATGCCGTTGGATCAGTTGTTACATTGGTTGCGATTATGATCGCATTTGTTTTCGCATTGAAATGTTTTACATAGTTTCAATGTATGGTTTAATTAATTTAGATGCTCTGCAAAGCTTTATGTTGTTAGATGAGAACTATGTACGTACTTTGGTTTTAGTGTGATGATGCACTTCTATTAATTTGGTCACTTAATTATCTATTCATGATGTTCTGTAATGATTTTTGACACACTTAATTATATATAATGCACGCAGATGAACCGGCAATGGATGTACGGTTCAAGACACACCTCCGAGTACATTAAGGGTGTGCATGAATTTCTCGAAGTGGCTGAGGCAAACAAGCAGAATGGTTTTATCTGTTGTCCATGCCCTATATGTGGGAATACGAAGTCTTACTATAGCCGGAAAATCCTTCACACCCACCTGCTTTACAAGGGTTTCATGCCACACTATAATGTTTGGACGAGGCACGGAGAAATAGAGGTTATGATGGAAGACGGCGAAGAAGAAAAGTACGATGACAACTATGTGCCCCTGAATACGGTGATGCTACTGAAGATCAAGAGGAACCAGACGATGTGCACGATGATGCTGCAACAGGCGAAGCTGCTGAAGATCAAGAGGAACCAGACGATGTGCCCGATGATGATGATCTCTGCCGGGTCATTGTCGATGCAAGGACACAATGCGAAAGTCAAAAGGAGAAGCTGAAGTTCGATCACATTTTAGAGGACCACAAAAAAGGGTTGTACCCCAATTGTGAAGATGGAAACACAAAGCTCGGTACCGTACTGGAATTGCTGCAGTGGAAGGCAGAGAATGTTGTGCCTGACAAAGGATTTGAGAAGCTACTGAAAATATTGAAGAAGAAGCTTCAAAAGGATAACGAATTGCCCGACAGTACATACGCAGCGAAGAAGGTCGTATGCCCTCTAGGATTGGAGGTGCAGAAGATACATGCATGCCCTAATGACTGCATCCTCTACCGCGGTGCGTACAAGGATCTGAACGCATGCCCGATATGCGGTGCATTACGGTATAAGATCAGACGAGATGACGCTGGTGATGTTGACGGCGAGCCCCCCAGGAAGAGTGTTCCTGCAAAGGTGATGTGGTATGCTCCTAAAATACCACGGTTGAAACGTCTGTTCAGAAACGGAGAGCTTGCCAAGTTGATGCGATGGCACAGCGAGGACCGTAAGAAAGACGGGAAGTTGAGAGCACCCGCTGACGGGTCGCAGTGGAGAAAAATTGAAAGAAAGTACTGGGATGAGGTTGCAAGTGACCCAAGGAACGTATGGTTTGCTTTAAGTGCGGATGGCATTAATCCTTTCGGGGAGCAGAGCAGCAATCACAACACCTAGCCCGTGACTCTATGTATGTATAACCTTCCTCCTTGGATGTGCATGAAGCGGAAGTTTATTACGATGCCAGTTCTCATCCGAGGCCCTAAGCAACCCGGCAATGACATTGATGTGTACCTAAGGCCATTAGTTGAAGAACTTTTACAGCTGTGGAATGGAAACGGTGTACGTACGTGGGATGAGCACAAACAGGAGGAATTTCACCTAAAGGCGTTGTTGTTCGTGACCATGAACGATTGGCCCGCTCTCAGTAACCTTTCAGGACAGACAAACAAGGGATACCACGCATGCACGCACTGTTTACTTGACACCGATAGTATATACCTGGGAAGCTGCAGGAAGAATGTGTACCTGGGCCATCGTCGATTTCTTCCGACCAACCATCTATGTCGAAAGAAAGGCAAGCATTTCTAAGGCGAGGCAGATCACCGGAGGAAGCCTGCCATGCGTACCGGTGATCACGTACTTTCTATGGTCAATGATTTACATGTAATCTTTGGAAAGGGTCCCGGCGGACTAGCTGTTCTGAGTGACGCTGGGGGACACGCACCCATGTGGAAGAAGAAATCTATATTTTGGGACCTACCCTACTAGAAAGACCTAGAGGTCCGCTCTTCGATCGACGTGATGCACGTGACGAAGAACCTTTGCGTGAACCTGCTAGGCTTCTTGGGCGTGTATGGGAAGACAAAAGATACAGCTGAGGCACGGGAGGACCTGCAACGTTTGCACGAAAAAGACGGCATGCCTCCAAAGCAGTATGAAGGTCATGCCAGCTATGCTCTTACCAAAGAAGAGAAGGAAATCTTCTTTGAATGCCTGCTTAGTATGAAGGTCCCGACTGGCTTCTCGTCGAATATAAAAGGAATAATAAATATGTCAGAGAAAAAGTTTCAGAACCTAAAGTATCATGACTGCCACGTGATTATGACGCAACTGCTTCCGGTTGCATTGAGGGGGCTTCTACTGGAACACGTCCGATTAGCCATTGTGAAGCTATGTGCATTCCTCAGTGCAATCTCTCAGAAGGTGATCGATCCAGAAATCATACCAAGGCTAAGGAGTGATGTGGTGCAATGTCTTGTCAGTTTCGAGCTAGTGTTCCCACCATCCTTCGTCAATATCATGACGCACGTCCTAATTCATCTAGTTGACGAGATTTTCATTCTGGGCCCCGTATTTCTACACAATATGTACCCCTTTGAGAGGTTCATGGGAGTCTTAAAGAAATATGTCCGTAACCGCGCTAGGCCAGAAGGAAGCATCTCCATGGGCCACCAAACAGAGGATGTCATCGGGTTTTGTGTTGACTTCATTCCTGGCCTTAAGAAGATAGGTCTCCCTCAATCGAGGTATGAGGGCTGACTGGAAAAGGCACGCTTGGAAGGGACTCAATAATATACAGGGACGGATATTCTTGGTCTCAAGCATGCTACACAGTTCTACAGAACTCTACCTTGGTGACCCCGTATGTCGATGAACACAAGAACAGTCTGCGCTCCAAACACCCGGAGCAGTGCGACTGGATTACATGTGAACACATCAGGACTTTCAGCAGTTGGTTGAAAGCACGTCTCAAAGGTGACAACACTGTTTGTGATGAGCTGTACTTGTTGTCCAGGGGACCATCTTCGACTGTTACGATTTGGAAAGGATACGAGATAAATGGGAATACATTTTACACGATTGACCAATATAAAAAGAGCACCAACCAAAACAGCGGTGTCCGCTTTGATGCAACAACCAAGAGAGGAAAGGACACATATTATGGTTACATAGTGGACATATGGGAACTTGACTACGGACATGATTTTAATGTCCCTTTGTTTAAGTGCAAATGGGTCAATCTGTCAGGAGGCGGGGTACAGGTAGACCCAAAGTACGGAATGACAACAGTGGATCTGAAAAACCTTGGGTACACTGACGAGCCGTTCGTCCTAGCCAATGATGTGGCACAGGTTATCTATGTGAAGAACATGTCTACCAGACCGAGAAAAAGAAAAGATAAGGAAGCGAATACATCATACGATGAGCCAAAGCGCCACATAGTTCTTTCAGGAAAAAGGGACATCGTGGGAGTGGAGGGCAAGACAGACATGTCTGAAGATTATGCAAAGTTTCATGAAATTCCTCCCTTCAAAGTCAAGGCTGACCCCAGTATCCTGATAAACGATGAAGATTATCCATGGTTACGTCGCAATAAGCAAATGACACAAGCGAAGAAAAAGTGAAGACTTTCTCCCACAACTATTATGATGATACCATGCCAACTTTGTAACAGACGAGTATGATACCATTGTCTGTTTTGTACATGCACATGCTATGTGGGTGAATTTACGATACCATGCCAACTTTCAACTTTTTCATAGTTCATTTGAAATGCTTTAATGTCTTATGGTTCGGCCCTCGTAATAATTAAAAATAGCAACAATAAGTATTTTCTTGTAAGTAGAAACAAAATAAAATAAATAAAGCAAGAAAGAAAACAAAAAAACAAGAAAAGTGTTTTCAAATTTGAAAACTAATGGCACTAACAGAAAGTTTATAATTTGTGTAAAACTAAAAGCAAAAAGAATTAAAAAAGAAAGCAAAAAACAAAAGAAAATAAATAATGCAGAAAACAAAACCAAAAAACAATTAAAAATAGCAACAATAAGTATTTTTTTGTAAGTAGAAACAAAATAAAATAAATAAAGCAAGAAA
>NC_041385.1:809882851-809884209 GCF_002162155.2 Triticum dicoccoides
AAACAAAAGAAAATAAATAATGCAAAAAACAAAACAAAAAAACAATTAAAAATAGCAACAATAAGTATTTTGTTGTAAGTAGAAACAAAATAAAATAAATAAAGCAAGAAAGAAAACAAAAAAACAAAAAAAGTGTTTTCAAATTTGAAAACTAATGGCACTAACAGAAAGTTTATAATTTTTCTAAAACTAAAAGCAAAAAGAATTAAAAAATAAAGCAAAAAACAAAAGAAAATAAATAATGCAGAAAACAAAACAAAAAACTAGAAAATAATTAAAAATAGCAACAATAAGTATTTTGTTGTAAGTAGAAACAAAATAAAATAAATAAAGCAAGAAAGAAAATAAAAAATGCCTCCTACTGGGCCCCCACGGCCTGAATACGACTAGAAACCCTACCATGGGCCAGGATTCAGGCCCGCAGTACGCCCAGAAGGCCCATCAGGCAAAGCAGTAGCAAATAGGCACGCAAGCCTACGGTGGAGAGGAGCTCGAGAGGGGTGCGGCAGTGGGGCTTATAAACCACTGCGCGCCCCTCTCAACTAGCGAGGTGGGAATATACTTTGGCCCCGACGCGGGCAGCATAGGGTCCTTTGGTCCCGGTTGGTGGCACCAACCGGGACTAAAGGTGGGGGCATTAGACCCGGTTGGTGCCACCAACCGGGACCAAAGGCCGCCGCTTCCCTCCCTTTGGGCTGCTGAAAAGAGGCCTTTGGTCCCGGTTGGTGGCACCAACCGAGACTAAAGGGGGCATTAGTCCCGGTTGGTTTCACGAACCGGGACCAATTCTAGCACTTACAGTTTTCGACCAAATCCCCCACTTCTCCCCTGACGCCCCCTGCTCCTCCTCGTCGCCGTCACCGTCGCCGCCCGACGCCCCTGCTCCACTTTGCCGTCGCCGCCGCCACCGACGCCGTCAGACTGCTCGCCTTCGCCGACGCCAACGCCCCCTGTGAGCAGTCCCGCACTCCTCCCACCCCGCGCACCTGCGCGGCCGCCGCTCCGCCGCCGCGCCGCCGCCCCTGCCCTTTATTTTTTTTGTATATGTGCATATATGCAATTTTTTTGTGTATATATGTGTTTGTATGTGTATATATGTGTATTTTTTTGTGTATATGTGTATATATGTATGTTTATGTATGTGTATATACTAACAACCTAAATATAATGTTCATAACATTTTTTTGTTTATGTATGTTTTTTAATATATGTATTAATTTTTTATTTAGGTTGTTAATTAGTATTAGGTTTTAGGTTAGTGCATTTTAGTTTAGTGTAGAGGAAAAAGTAAAATAAGAAGAGGAAAAAAGAAGAAAAAGAAGAGGAGAAGAAGAAAGGAATAGAGGAGAAGAAGAAAA
>NC_041385.1:809884302-809897027 GCF_002162155.2 Triticum dicoccoides
GTTGGTCTATACCCCCTCCCGCTGCGCGCCCCTACCCGACAAACTCTCTTGAGGCGACCCAAATTTACCAAGTTAAAAGAGTATTGTCGTCGAGTCCACCCCAAACCCTTGAAGCATTGTCGTCGGGGCCACCCCAAACCCTTGAAGCATTTTTTGTTTATATATGTTTTTAATATATGTATTAATTTTTTATTTAGGTTGTTAGTATTAGGTTTTATATTAGTGCATTTTAGTTTAGTGTAGAGGAAAAAGTAAAATAAGAAGAGGAAAAAAGAAGAAAAAGAAGAGGAGAAGAAGAAAGGAATAGAGGAGAAGAATAAAAAATAGATATTTTCAATTTTTTCTTCTTCTCCTCTTTGTTTTCTTCTTTTTTTTTCTTCGATGATCTTCTCCTCTGTCATCGTCGATATACCCCCCCCTCGGCCCTCTCACTCAACCAAAACTCTCGAGGACACCCAAACCCTAGAGAAAAAACGATGTTGGTCTCTACCCCCTCCCGCTGCGCCCCTACCCGACAAACTCTCTTGAGGCCACCCAAATTTACCAAGTTAAAAGAGCGTTGTTGTCGAGGCCACCCCAAACCCTTGAAGCGTTGTGTCGAGGCCACCCCAAACCCTAGAGAAGCAGCGTCGAGGCCACTAATTAACATGATTCCTTATTGTGATTAGCTAGTTCTACGTTTGCCACTAATATATATCCATATGTACCATGCATGTTTGAATAATAATTGACATGTTGTAAATATTTGCAGAAACTATGGAGCACTACCGAGACGAAGCAACGGGGGAGATAGTCGCAGAAGGAACTGATGTTGTTGCGTCATTTTTCATCAACGTCGTTCGTCAGGAAGGACTGGGTGAAGAAGAGGGCTATGTTCATGATGGCTTCGGCCCATTAATGCTGGCACAAGAAGAGGGCTATGTTCATGATGGCTCCGGTGACACAATGGAGGTACAAGAAGGAGACCGTGCTGACTGCTCCGGTGACCGAACCGAGTCCGGCCAGGTATATATATATTAGTTAAGCCTGTGCTGACTAGTTAATTGATGCATCCATTGTTTTGGTATATGTACACATATTAATTACTCTCGTCTTTCTTCCTTTTAATTTCTAGCCCTCCGGATCGAGCACAACTTCGGTAAGGAGACGAGGCCCGAAGAAAAAGTTGAGCTCGGATGAAAGGTTTGAGATCAGAGAAATCGCGCCCGACGGCGAACCGATTGAACCCATCCGGACAAAGAACGCATTTTCTTTTCAGTGCGGGGTTCTTGTTAGGGACAAGATCCCGATCAGCATCCAGCAATGGTATAAGCCTAAGGACGACCCTGAGGTGTCTTATGTCAATGATATGCAGAAAGAAGATCTTTGGGCTCAGCTGAAGGCAAATTTCACCCTACCGCCAGAGGAGGATCCGGAGAAGCCAGTTAAAGAGCAATTAATCAAGTCTTGTGCTCTTAAGAAGATGGCAATCCTATTCAGGAGGTGGAGGAAAGAGCTAAACAAGTTTGTCGACAAAAAAAAGACACCAGAGTTCATCGGCAAATATGAGAAGATCAAAGATCATTGGCCCGCATTTGTGGCCCACAAGACATCGGAAAAGAGTAAGAAGATGTCGGTGACAAACAAGCAAAATGCTGCGAAGAAGAAGCTTCACCATCGCACGGGGTCAGGTGGCTACCTGCAAGCCCGGCCTAAGTGGTCCAAGGCTGAGAATGATCTGCTTGAAAAAGGAATCGAACCAGAGACAATGAGATGGCCAGACCATTGCCGGACTTGGTTCTTCGGGGCTGGCAAAACCTTGGACCCTATATCAGGGAGGTGCCATTGGACGGACGAGCAACTGGAAATACCAGTCAAGAACCTTCGACACTATATCAATGCAGCGCAGAAAGGGACGTTCGTACAAGACAGGGAGAAGGATGAGCTCACAATGGCCCTCGGGAATCCTGAGCACCCTGGATGGACACGAGGCACGCCAGGCTCCATTCCGTGGAAGGTTGGTTTTCCGGACACAGGGGGTTACAGAACCCACGAGAGGAGGAAGAAACTAGAGAAGGGCCAACTGCAGGCGCTGCACGAAAGGGTAATGGGGATAGAGGAATGAGAAGAGGAACGAGAAGCAGCAGATCGCAGCAAACGACCTGCCAAAGCTACCCCCGAAGCTACCCCGCCATCTCAGCGGAGAAGCAGCGTGGCTTCCACCGAGTTGCTTCAGTCGGAGCATGTCTTGACGGCTCCTGCCAGCTATCCCGTGGATGCTATCACGGAGTCTCAACATTGCCACATTATGGAGCGATGGATGAATTTGAAGGTCAAGGCGGCTGTTGGCTCTGATTATCCTACTGGATCCAGAGCAACTTATCACTGCCGGCCGATTCCAGAAGGATATGCTAAGGTGATGGTGGATGAAATAACTGAGGGATTTGAGGACCTCCTGCTTGACCACCCTATCAGTGAAGGGGAGACTAGGCTGGGTTCGGCTCTGAAGACTCCGTGCCTATGGCGGAAGGAGCTCATCAACCTTCCAAACTGGACGCCTCCGCCTCCTCCTCCTCCGCCAGTGAGTCAGGGCACTCTGCCTCCTCCACCGCCTCCTCCTCCGGCGAGTGATGATCAGGGCACGCGTGGCGGCACTCCGCCTCCTTCTCCGCCGCGTGGCGGCACTCCGCCTCCTTCTCTGGTGCGTGGCGGCACTCCGCCTCCTTCTCCGCCTGCGCCGGCGCTCCCGAGCAGCCAGCAGCCTCCTCCTTCTACGCCTCGCCAGCAAGGGCGGAAGAGACCTGCCGCCGCCCCGGCTGCTCCGGCGCGTCGTACTCCTTCTCCTCAGCCTTGTAAGCAAGCACGAAAGAAGACAGACGCAGCAGCCGCTCCGTCTGCTCCGGCGTCTAGCAGCACAACCAGAGGCGGGAGGCAATATAGATACGGTCCACCTCTCAAGCCTCTAGAGAAGTTACCATACGAGAGGACCGAGGAGTTAAACGATACGATCGTGCAGACCCACGTGAAGGAGTTCTTTGAAGGGGTGAAAGCAAAGAGACATCCACCTCCGGAGGAGAAGGTAGATCCGGTGAAAGCAAAGCGCACTCTCGATGCCCTGAGGAAACCGGCAAAGTCTCCGCCGAGAACCAACTATGAGCGCATTACTGAACAGACATATCTCCAAGCGGAGCGGTCGGGAAGTACTGTTAGACATCTAAGGTCAAGAGAACGAGCAGTTGCGAAAAAAATTGACCAGCTCGGCGAACAAGCAAACCAATTGTGCCCACCGCTCAATGTGTCTAGCAGCAACATCGTCGCTAATCTCCGGGGACGGTGGCCGGTTATGGCAATCTTGAAGATTACCTGCCTAACGATCAACTTCCTGATTTCTTGGAGGTGGACGAACACAGATACGAGTACGGGAAGCCTCTCGTCAAAGATGAAAAATCTCTGACAACAATGATGCGAAGATTCCATAGTTGGTACATGAAAACCTGCAGAGAGTCTGAGGGGACGAATAGTTTGTATCTGAACATTAAAGAGGAGCACGACCTCGTTTCAAGTGATCTATTGTGTGTTCCATTTGATGAGTTCTTCGCGTTCTTCAATCAAAAGGCCCTCGATAAATTAATGGTCTTTTGCTCCTGCATGTAAGTACTATTTCTGTCATTAAGTCTCTATATATAGCTCGGCTCTTTCATTGCATGTATTTATAATTAATTATCCTCAATATATTATGCAGATTGAAGATCGTCGAGTGCAAAAAACAAGAAATTTATGATATTGGGTTCATTAACACAAATATCATAGATGAATTTCTGGTTAAAAAGGACGTCAAAGAGGCCGAGGACAACTTGCTACGATCGTTGATCAAAAATCGAAACAAAGATACCTTACTCTTTCCTTACAACGGCAAGTGAGTGTTACTGTCATGTGCATATTCGGTTTCCCTTATTACTCGAGCGAGGTTATAGTAATGTAATTGATGAGTTGTGCATGTGTGCGCAGGTACCACTATGTTCTTCTGGAGATTAAGCTTGAGCATGGACTAGTAACCGTCTTAGACTCGAGACGGAAAGATCCCGAAACCTATGCGGACATGACTGAATTGCTCAACAACTAAGTTCAATCGATCATTATCGCACCATATCAGCAACTTTTTGTTCATTTCCTGATATCTCAAGTAATAATAATTATTTTCTTTGTCTTGCAGGGTTTGGAAACAGTTCACCGCAGAAGCTCCGGGACTGCCGAAGGAGCTGCGATATACATACCCGAAAGTAAGTACTACTGGCTAGCTTTCATTGATTCTATAGCTATACTTTCATCAATGCCATTTATAATGCTTCACTATCAGTTTGATTGACCTATATTTCTCGTAAAGTGCTTATGGCAGGAACAAGGGAATGATTTCTGTGGATACTACGTGTGCGAGTTCATCCACAACGCGACTTTGAAAAACAAGCGGGGCTACTCTAAAAGACAATATGAAATGCGTAAGAAATAATATTCACAATTTCATTTTATTACACCATCATTTCTGTTGAGTTTCATTCATATATATGTATTAATTAACCCCCTTCTTCAAATTAGACGTGGCAGATGCGGAATGAACTCCTAGAACCAGATTGCATGAAAGCAATTCAAGAGGAATTGGCGGGATTCTTTCTTGACCACGTCATCAATAAAGCCGGAGAATACCATGTGGTAATTGATTTCAATTGCTAGGGGATTTTAATTAAGAGATCTTATACATATTGTACATGTATGTAGCCAGTAGCGTCGGATACATGATACGAAAACTTGTTGTTCGACCAATCTCTCGGAGAAGGAGAGGTCGATCGATCACTTCTCTCGGTATGCATGACGAACTTCTGTACTCAATGGTTCTCTTGATCACTTATGTATATAGTATGTAGCGTCTACTAAGCACGAACATAAGAGAGGACACTTCTCTCTATTAATTAGCTAGCTAACACAATATATGAAACAACTAAATTAACCCCCAAAACCCCCACCCCCCCTCCTTTCAAAAAAAAAACAAAAACCCCAGCCACTGGAATGCTGACGCGTGGATGCGTTTTGGTCCCGGTTGGTGCCACCAACCGGGACCAAAGGCCCCCTGACTGGGCTCGGCGAACAGGGCCACGTGGAGGCACATTGGTCCCGGTTCGTGTTTGAACCGGGACTAATGGGTGAAGGTATTAGTAACGACCCATTAGTCCCGGTTCATGAACCGGGACTAAAGGCCCTTACGAACCGGGACTATTAGGTGTTTTTCTACTAGTGTCTCTATGCTTCATCCCGCCTCTTCCCCCCCCCCAAATCCCCACTCTCTCTTCCCCCGGCGCTCGCCCCCGGCCCCAACGCTCGCCCTCGACCCGGTGCTCGCCCTCGACCCCTGCGCTCACCCCCGACCCAGCGCTCGCCCCGGACCCCGACGTGCCATGCCTCCCTCCTCTGCTTCCTCCCCTCCCAACCTCGGGCGTCGTCGGGCCTGCCTCCTCGCCCCTGCACCGTATGTAAACCCCCCTCCCCTCTCTACTAGCTAGGGTTCTTCAGTTAATTTACTTAGGTTTTAGTTAGGGCAGTAGGTTAATTAGGTTATCTATTTAGTTATGAATTTAGCTAGGTTTTAAAATAGGACAGAAATTTAGGGTTAAGCAATTGTAGTTAAAAGAAAAAGAAGCATTTAAGCAATTGTCCAAATCAACATCCCTTGTTAAAGCAAATTTAGGTAGGATGAATTTAGGTAGGCTTAATTTATATGCAAATTTGAACTGGACATGTGATATGTGGACATGTCATGTTTTGGACATGTCATGTTTGGAATTTGGACATGTCATTTGGACATGTGATGTTTTGGTTCAATTTTGGTAAATGATCCGAGTGGCCTATGTTACGCCGGAATGTTGATTCATTTCCATTCCGGTGAATTTCAGGCGCTCGATATGTCCACTTTTTAGCAAAGGTCATGACGAAATTTTCCGTGAATTTTGGCATGATTTGTGCTAGGTAGTAGGCATATCGAGTGCTGGCACATAGATTTCTTTTTTATGTCATTTCTCATTTTTTCATACTTTTAGAAATAAATGAGGAGACTTAATCATAGGAAACATGTCGAACAACGAAGAAACTGGGCCTTCTGACCAAGATGCAGACGAGATGGATTATGAGGGTGAACAAGAGTACCTCGACTATTTGACTACTAAGCAAGGTTTGCAGGTCGGCCTCGATAATGGTACTGACGCCGTCATCGACACCGACGGCGCCGGCACTAATGGCGGCGCCGAGACTGGCGGGGAAGGTACCGGCAGGGAAGATACCGGCGGGGAAGGTAACGGCGCCGATGCCGCTACCGAAAAGAAGAAGCATAAGAAGCAGAGGATACGAAAACCTAACAAACTAGGGATTGGACGACTAGTGATCACAAAGATGGCACCTGGCAAGTTTGAGCCATTAGAGCCGGAAGAACCTCGCAAGTGCTATGGGAACCAAGTAGGATGCATCCTGCGGGAATGCGCGAGCATCAACGACGATGACTTAAGGAGTAAAGAACATTTGATGCAGTTGCTCCTGACGAAGTTGCACAAGAGATTCAAGTTCCCCGACCGGGATGATAACATAGAACAACCATGAGATGATCAAAAGATGAAAAAGATTAACAATCATGCCATGGGCATGTTCAGCAATGATTTGGCCTCATGGAAAGGGAGGGTGAAACGAGCTATTGAGGCTGAGAAACCCCTGTCCAAGATTCTGGAGCAAAATCCGACACTTACCGAAGAGGAGTTCGAAAGTTCAAGGACACTCGTGCTACCGAGGCAGCCAAGGCTAAGGCTGCAAAATTCAAGAGCCTTCAGCAAAGGAACATGGGGAAGCATCGCCTGGGAAGCCGTGGCTACCTCGGTAAAAGGCGCATATGGGATAAGGAGGACGCGGAACGTGAAGCCGCGGGTATCCCAGACCCCTTCGCGAAGTTCACCAACCCCTTGGAGCGTGACTTCATCAGGGCCCGCTACAAGTGGGACAAGGAAAAAAAGGTTTTTTACACGGACCAGATCACGAGGAAATTGATTAGACTACTGGTAATTATTCTTTTACCACCTTACATTTAGCTCCATATCTAGTCGACTACACATTCCTAAACGGTTCACGCTCCTTCTGTAGGAGAAGCAATACCAGCTTGCAGCTGAAAGCCCTACTTCTCCAATGAGGCCCAAGTGGGACACCCCTCTCAACCGGGCCTTGAACGAACTTAAGGGACTCCCTTTGGGCCAGCAGCCGCAATATTGTCATGTGCACGGCGCTGGAGACGGCGCCACATGGAAGGTGTTCTACAACGAGGGCCCGAAGGCCAAGAAGCAGAAAAAGAAGTTTAGTCAGGCGGACATCAACGCGAAGGTGAAGCTTGCGGTCGAGAAAAATGCAGCTGAGGACGCGAAAAAAAACAGCCGAGGAGAAAAATGAGTTGCTACAGCATGCAGTCAATGCAGCTATAACTGCCTGCAGAAATGATTTTGCTACTAACTTGGTTCCAGCTATAATCAACTGGACGAAGGAAAATCCAGACAAGACGGTACATTATTTCCCGATGCCCAGTTTCGTCGGGAGCAACTCCATGAACAACAACAACACCGCACCATCAGTTGCTCATGCAACCAGGCTTCCCCTCGCAGCCGCTCCCACTCATAGCAGCCCGTCCGCAGTCTCTCGCGTGCTAGGTGGGCCTTCGTCTTTGGCTGAGCTCGACGCCGTCACGGTAATTACATGTCGCACCAATATATATATATATATATATATATATATATATATATATATATATATATATATATATATAATATTCCATTTTCATTGCCTTTCGGATGTTTTACGCCACAGACATATGTGTTTGCAGGGCGAAGAAACGCCGTGCACCATACTTTACTTGCTCTAAGGCCAGAAGGTGGGCGTGGGAAAGGGGATGATAATGAACCCCTTGCAACCCACGTTCCACAACCAGCCGATCCCCGCTGGGCACTTCAGGGTTAGCTTGTCCAGTGTGAAATCGGGGCATAAGGCTTTGCCTCCTCCAGTACAGCATGTGGGAGAGGACGACAAGACGCCACCACGGATTGGAAGCTGCAAGGGTTGGGTGCTGGTATGGACGAAGAATCTTATTCGTCTGGAGCTGGCCAAGAGCACACCAATAACCACACATCAACAAGCATGTGCGGAGATCACCACCCCGCCTACACAATTACCAGCTCACGTAGTGTCGGGTGAGAGCGGCGGACAACATGATGAAGGGGGTGCAATAGTATTGGCTGATGTAATCGGTCCTGTAGAACAGAGAATGGATGATGAGACGGAGGTCGACCCTATGGGTTTCCTCAATACAAACGCGATATGATGATTCAACCATATGACGAATCGGGCTATCAGCATGCTAATGAGGATATGGATGATATGCCCGGGAAGGAAGTTCGTTGGAAGGATTGCAAAAAGTCTCTCTTCATGAATTCCTCACAGGACACGCCTGAAGATGCCGCCTCAACACAGGCTCAACTAGCCGGGGGTCATACAGTGCTTAGCCCGAGAACCCTGGGGCAGGGGTTAAGGAAGGCTCTACAAGGTGTGCCCAAGAAAAAGGAGAGCAAGAGATCGGGTAACATAACTGCCTTCAAATAAGCCAGAGGATATAGCAGCCAGACGATGGATTCTGAAGAGCGTGTACCTGTGAAAGGTGCGGCCATGTTCCATCTGACTATCAGGGGATCTCAGGAGACTGCACGACCATGTGTTGTCGACTGAGAAAAGCCTACTAGCCTCAAAGGATCCAGGATATCCGACATACGCGGCTCGTGTGCCTAAGGGGAAGTGCTATGTCGACATACGGCCCGCGGAGGTGTTCTTCCTGTAGTTTGACCATATCTTTGAGATGTTTCTGACAAGGCGGCTCGATTTTACAATCGTCAGCCTTTTTGCGCTACATATGAGCTCCGTCATGAAGAGTGAAGAAGTCTCGAATATCTGTGTGGCAGATCCGTAGTACATGCACGAGTCTTTCTTGAGTCTCGGCGACTTTGAACGTGAAACTGCTAGGGACTACCTCCAAAACTTCATGGTACAGAATAAGGATTAGGAAATGGTCCTCCTGCCATATCATCCAAAGTAAGTGAGTTCCAGACAACCCTTTCGTACATTTCAATCATTCCTTCTCGCTCATATGGAGAATAATTTGAGGTGTCTTTTCCCCGCAGCAACGGGCGCACCGTCCTTATCGTTCTTTACCCGCGAGTCTCCCACGCCGTGTATTTTGACCCTTCCGAAGACTACAAGAAAAAGGACTACACCCACATAATGAATATTCTAGATGATTCTCTCCAAGGCTTTAGCATTAGATGTGGCCACATGCAGAGCAGGAAACAAAGGAACAAGAAGATGTGTTTCGTGCATAAAACTAACTTCTCCTGCATCCATGTCCCAAAACCAAGCAAGAAGGATGGATTCTACATCGTCCATCTCATGATTGAGTTCAGCACGAATCACCAAAAGCTTCACACGACAAGCAGAAATGATGATCATATCCACAAGTGGCTAGAATTTCATGGAGAAGCGGATTATAAACTTAGAGATGACTTCTTTCGCATCCAAAGGGACATTGCGACGATCATCATGAAAGAAGTCGTCGATGAGAAGGGGATGTTCCACCATGGCCCTATATTGTGAGCTGACGTCCGAACTCGCATAGGCATGCAACGTCTAGACCTCACGCCGTTCAAGAAGCTAGGGTCCGTCCTCGATGATATGGTAGGATGGAACTTCTAGTGATTTACGATGCCGATGATGATGATATGTGTCGGTTGAACTTGTATACTTTTTGTAGCGAATGAAACTTTGTGATGTCCACGGTCCCTGCCGAACTTGCGTAACGCTACTTTGTTAGTTTGCGTATGATGACCCGCATACCTCTAGTTAATTAGTTTGCGTACTGTATGTTGCATCTAGTTGCTAACCCTTTCTCTTTCGTGTTGCTCTAGTATATTTTGTTGCATATGATTGTAAATCCTTTTCATGAAGATGCTTCTCTAACAGGTACCTAGTTTCTTGATGGCGAGATGGCAGTGTTATGTCGTGTACAAAGGGAAGGTTCCGGGGGTGTACAACAAGTGGCAGGAGTGTCAGGCGCAAGTGAGTGGGGTCTCGGGCGCCAGCCATAAAGGCTTCAAAAGCAGACAAGAAGGAGAAGCTAGTTACTTGAGGTTCACGCTAGAGCGAGAGAGGACTCGTAACCGCCGCCTCATGTACTGCATAGTTCCGCTCTCACTCATAGTGATAGCTCTTCTCGCATATACCATTGTTTAGATGGATGGCATTGTAGTTGCAAGTATTCGAGACTTACATGTATCGCTATTTTCGAGATGATGACGAGATACCACTTTGTATTGGATGATGATTATGATGAGACTATTTGTATGTATATGCTGTGATTACATATGTGGTCTCGCAGCCATTTGTATGTGTATCATGATGACATTTGTATGTGCTAAAGATTCTTGTATAAAGCCTGTTCAAATACAAAACAAATATGCAGATTTTTTTTTCAAAAACTACTGAAATTAGCATTAGTGAATGGAGAAATGTTAGCAGTAGCGTGACAGTAACAGTAGCGTGTACAGGTGAAGCGCACTAGAGCTATTAGCAGTAGCGAGCATTCACGCAGCACGCTGCTGCTACACTTGTATAGCAGTTGCGCGGGGATGCACGCGCTGCTGCTACGGGTTAGCTGTAGCACCTTATTAGTAGCGACGTAGCCCGCGCTACTGATATACCTAGAACTCGCGCTGCTGCTAGGCTTTTCCCTAGTAGTGTAAGTGTTACTATTTCATCTAAAGGCAGTCACCACTAAGCAAACAAAATTTGCACAAAACCGATAAATATTAGGTAATTGAACAACACAGAGCATTACTCATATCCGAGGGAAGTCGGCATCCCTAATCCATAATAGTCCACTAAGCCATTAAAAAAATAAACTTAATTCTAGCATATACTCATAAAAAATATATTTTTTGACACATTGATTTTCTCTAAATAACAAGATCCTGTATTGAAGTACTATGTATATTTAGCATAAAAATGACAGTACCAATAAATCTAGCTGCGCAAATGCGCGGGTGACCCTGCTAGTTTTCATTGGTAGAAGAAGAGTTTTACAGCATGGGATTATATAAACTCACTAAGCCATGTATACAAAAAGGCATGAAAGGGAGCTAGGAGCAAACAGACAAGGGGTTGTTCGGCTCCGATAAAAATAAAATTCGTTTTAAAGTAAGCTAGTTACTAACTAGAGGATGGAAAGCTCGAAGAAGATATAGAATTTAGAACAAAGGAGCAAAGACACTACACTATTACGAAAAAGAGTTTTCCCTGGCTTTATATTATAAAGCATCCATCATCGATTACAACCGAGAGCCGATACAAACACACATCACCACTACACACACCATGCACCCAAGGCAAGAACACACCCCCAGGACAAGATACAAGGGTGCCGGGCACCGCACACCACTCCAACGAACTACAAAGCACACTAAAGATGAGCAAAGAGGCATCGCCTTGAGCCGACGGAGATCACCATGAGCAACCACCGAGGAGAGGTGAGACGACCGACGACGGAGCAAGGACTACAAAACGGCGCCTCCAACAAGGGCACGACCATAGCCGCCACCGTCCGATCACGCAGATCAAGCTTTCTCCCTGAGTAACCCGAAGGGAAAGGGAGCACCGCGACGGAGCCTGCAGGGAGGAAACGACGTCCGCGGACGCTGCCACCGTTGGCCAGTAAGAGGTCTGGGCAAGTAATGTACCCCGGTGCACCAACCCTTCGGTATCCCGTGTTCCACCAACCACGCGCATCCATGCCGCCCGCGCGGCCATGTCTGCTCGCCGCACCCAAGCTGCGCAATCTGCCCAAGATCAACGCATCTCCCACCGCCATGGCCGCCGCCCAGCATCCAGAACGTCCGGCACCTTCAAAGAGACGGCTTTGGACGGAGCCAACTCCCACCACCGCCGCAACCGGCAACGACCGTCCGCCTCGTACATCACCTAGCAAAACAGCCACGAAGCATCAGGCCGGGGAAAGGGGAAGGGGAGGTGCGCCACTTGGCTACCCACGGTGTCGGCGACAGCGGCTCGACCATGTCGAAGCCCCATCCCTCCAACAACACCCCCCCCCCCGGCGCGAAGCACCTGCTTTGCCCCAGCCCTGCTATTGCCACAACCCAACGCGAGGCCACCGACGGCCGCTCGTCTGACGAAGGAGGGAGAAGATCCACCGTCGCACCACCAGAGAGGGGTCCAGGAACAGCCCGCCCGCGCCGCCCGACGCCGACCACAGCCGAGAAGAGGGCCCAACTGTACCTCGGAGCCCGCACGTGCCACCACCACCTACCGCCATGCCACCAGCACCGCCACCCCTATGCACGGTGGCGCCAGCCGCCTGCGGCCCTGCTGCACCCGGACGCGCCGCCGGAAGAGGCGCCGGAGCCAGATCCGGCTAGATCTGACCGAAGCCCACCCACGCGCACCACCTGAAGGGCCGGCCGACGCCGGGGGCATAGCCAGCCACCACGCTGCCTGCCACGCCGGTGGCACGGAGTCGCACCCAGCCGCGTCCGCCCTCGACGCCGAGATGCCCGGCGCCCGCATCCCGTCCTGGCCCGGAGGAAATGGCCTGCGCCCACCCTGCCGCGCAGATGAC
Organism: Triticum dicoccoides; assembly: GCF_002162155.2. Taxonomy (NCBI): domain Eukaryota; kingdom Viridiplantae; phylum Streptophyta; class Magnoliopsida; order Poales; family Poaceae; genus Triticum; species Triticum dicoccoides. The sequence goes on from NC_041385.1 coordinate 809,897,027, forward strand.
G
>NC_041385.1:809897318-809897930 GCF_002162155.2 Triticum dicoccoides
TTTTTTAGAATATTGGCACGATAACTACAAATTTCGTTGATTAGAAAGAGGTATTACAAGAACACATTCAAAGGAGAAATGCACCGCATAAAAGTGAGTGCTAGAAAAGAAGAAAGGAGATAAAAAGGCTGCGTGGTTTATTGAGGAAAAACTGGCTAAAACCGAAGCAAGCCCCTAGCTAGACTAGGACAAAAGCATCGCAACATATACAAAACACGGGAAAGCCAAAACCTCACACCACACCCAAGTGGGCACTCGAGCATCTTCACTGCTACCGAAATGCACACTGAACAATCGTCGTATTGTACCGGGCTGCTATGAGTATATCCGCAAACATTGAGGACACCGGAGAGTAACGATACATCCGAAAGAGAGAGACATTTGCCGCCCGATCCCACGAGGCTGGCTGACATAGCTCGCATGGCACTACTTGTATACAAAGGGTGTTTCTGCTGTTCTCACCGTTGACCGATGATCAACTCCAAACGGATGCGCCACCCATACTCCATGCTCACCAAAATGCTACCCGCTTCAGATCCACAACACCACCACTAACCAGGTGCTCCGAACACCAGACTTGACTCGAAGACAATGCTTCCAACAAAGTAATGA
>NC_041385.1:809898693-809903397 GCF_002162155.2 Triticum dicoccoides
ACCACTTTTCTGAATATAGTTTTCTTAAGTTGTTGAAACCAGTTTGTGTGAAATTGATTAATTCAAATACATTGTACCAGAAAACTATGAGATGTGAGATTTCAAATCTATGAAATTGAATGATTCATTGTGTGAAATCGACTTTTTCAAATCCATCATCCAAATCTCCCATCCCGCAAATCCATGGCTTTTATTTTCTCTTTTACATTTCCAATTGTTTATATATTTTAAACCATAATTCGTTTTTTGAAACATTTTATATATTTTAAACCAGAATCTGTTATTCGAAATGAGTGAAAATATGTGAAACGTGTTCTTTCGAACATGTGAATTTGATTGTTTCAATGCGTGAATTAAATATTTCAAATATATGAAATGGTATTTTTTATCTTATGAAACATATTTCAAACTTATTTGAATTTTAGGGAAATCATTTTTTTGAACATAGTGAAATTGGATATATTTTTGTGTAACTATAATGTAACTTTTCATTGAAATTAGTGAAATATGTTTTTTGAAATGAGTGAAATCATTTGAAATAAGTGAAATTGGTTGTTTCAAATGAGTGAAATCTGGTTAAAATTTGAGTGAAATATGTTTTCTCAAATGAGTGGAACTGAGTGTGAAAATATGTTATTCCGGTGTGTTAAAAGATGTCAAATTGGTTATTTACAAAATGTGAAACTTACATTTGTCGACATGTGAAAGTTATTTCACTGAACTTATTTAAATTTTAGGTAATCATGTTTTCGAACTCAGTGAAATTGGTTTTTGAATGTAATGGAAACATAACAAATTATTGAAATGTCAAATGACTGAGAACTATTTTTGAAATGAGTGAAATCTTTTGAAATTAGTGAAATCCATTATCTAAAATGAGTGAAATCATTTGCAATTAGCGATTTTTTATATAAGTGAAATATATGTTTTGAATTGAGTGAAATTCGTTTTTTGAAATCGGTGAAATTAAAACTAGTTCAAATGTATCGAAAATTGATCTTGTTCTGAAGATCTTCTCACTATGAATTTAAATATATATAAAATATCAAAATTGAAGTTTTGATTCAAAAAATATCTATCATCCAAATTTCCACAATGAAATTAAATGGAAGTCTTTTGATGGGGGAGAGAGAGATTATTTTATCATATGCATGCAGGTGGTCTTCTCTCCATCCTTTCTCTCTGCTGACATAAAGCTGACAAGAGTAGAAGGCCCACAAGTATTCCTATGTATTTCAATTCATCCTTTTATACACAAAACAAAGGCCCAGATCGTAAAAGCTCTCCAACGGTGGATGCTCCACCGGTACCTACCCCCACCGGTAAAAAAACTTAGTCGCGCCACCGTTGCACATGGTTTTCACCGGGAGACAAGAACATGGAGTAGGGAGAGCTGTCGGGCCCCCTCGATGGCACCTCCAACAAGGTAAATCGCACCCGAAGGTGTCATTTGCCATCAGCTCAAACCAGAGTCAGAGCATGACTTTCGTTAGGGAACCGAGCACCTATGCAATGACGACGTCTCCAAACACACCACTACCAGACCGGAGCAGCAGGTGCCACTTGCTGCATGGCACAAAACTAGCCGGAGCATCACCGGCGATGCAAGCCCAGAGCATCACGAAGGCACTTCCTAGACCACCATCCCGACAGGGAGCCACCACGCAGTCGCTTGGAATCAGTCGCCCGCCGAGCCACCTCCGAGCCTCCGGCCGCCATAGCGCGAGATCTGACCGGCAGAAAACCGTCAAATCCGGCCGCTCAAGTCAGAGGCTGCCAGCTAGGGGAGTGCGCGTCCCCTAGCATCACCCCACAACGACGACGTGCGCGTTTGCGCCGCCCCAGGGCATCCCCGCCGCTGTCACCGCGCCCAACCCCTCCGTTGCGCAGCCAAGGGCGCACGCGCACCAGGCGCTGGAGGGGCGCGCGGCCATGCACCTCCACCGCCAGGGACACAAATTGCGCGGATCCGGGCGCGCGGACCGCAGATCCCAAGCTCCAGCAAGCCCCCGCGGATCTCCATCGATGTGCCGTGAAGCTGCCTCTGTCGACGCACCGTAGTGGCAAGACCGGCGCCTTCCTCGGGGCCGGCCCGGACTTCGCCCGTTGGCGTCCTCTGGCGGCGGCGAGACGGGTGGGGATGGTGTCGACGCTAGAGTCGGGGCTCCTCATCATTAGTTGTGGAGCTGCTTCTTTTCTTTTTCTCCCATCAAAGGCTTCTAGAAGCACGTTCAAACATGTGAAGGTCTACCTGAGTACTTCCCGTATTGACATCTTTCCTTTCCAGCGAATCCTCATGATAGCAATGAACCAAACACGCAATGCATCTCGTTGAACTGTCAATGCGCCGCTTTAACGCACGCACACCTGCTTTCGCGTCCAAGTGCATAAATACTAGCGTACGCATACAGCATCACAGCAGCAAAACACCACCGACTCGACAGGAAAACCATGGCCTCTACCGCGCTCTTCTTCGTCTTCCTCGCCCTGGCCACTATGCAGCCGCAGACCGCCTCGTCCGAGAAGGAGACGCACCTCAACGTGTACTGGCACGACGTGGTGAGCGGACCGGACCCGACGTCGGTGCCGGTGGCGCAAGCAGCGACGACCAACACCTCCAAGACAGGCTTCGGCATGGTTGTGGTCATCGACGACCCGCTCACCGAGGGAGCCAGCCTCAACTCGTCCGGGCTCATGGGCCGTGCCCAGGGCACCTACATCGCCGCCGGAAAGGACCAGCTGGCGCTGCTGATGAACATGAACTTCGTCTTCACCGCCGGCAAGTACAACGGCAGCAGCATCGCCATTATGGGTCGCAACGCCGTGTTCACCAAGGTCCGTGAGATGGCTGTCATCGGCGGTACAGGTGTTTTCAGGTGGGCGCGTGGGTACGCGCAGGCCAGGACGCACACCTTCGACCTCAAGACGGGCGACGCCACAGTCGAGTACAACATATTCATCAGGCACTAGTCCCGGCCGTTGTCAAATTTTACCCAGAGTTAAATACCATGAATAAGGATTGTATGCTCTTGCTGCTGTTTAACTTGGTTTCCCCCACAAAAAAAAGAAAAAAAAACTTGATTTCATCTCTATCTATCTATCTATCTATCTATCTATACCTACCTCTACTAATTACAGACTCCCAAGAAATTACCATATTAATTAGAAATTACCGGCCGTTAATCTGATCGGACCGAGTTATAACGGTGTAGATCTACTCATATAATCTTTGCAATCTAGGAAAAAGAAAACTTAAAGTAGCTGTAAAACAATCTAGGTTACCCGAGTTATAATGGTGTAGATCTACCCATATAATCCTTGCAATCAAGGAAAAAGAAAACTTAAAGTAGCTGTAAAAAAACAATCCAGGTTACCCGTAGAAAAACAAATCTAAGCTAGCTGTAAGAAAAACCGGTCTATCGTTAGCTGTAAAAAAACCAATCTTGGTGACCCGTAGAAAAACAAATCTAGGCTAGCGATCCCATCCCCAAAAATCCTCACGCTATAGTTTTCTCCCTACGCCTTCTCCTTCCCTTTCATTCTCCGATGTATTCTCTATCTCATCCACGAAGTCCATCTCCTGTAGGTCTTGCCATGCTCCCTCACGACTTGCTGCGCTGGGACTATCAGGGATGCAGCACCCAGCAGGAGGTTAATTATCCCCATGCTTTCTCAGGTAGTCACAGCTACGGGGATTATCAGCGGCTACAAGCCTGAGCACAATAGCTACTACTCCCTCCGTTCAAAATTAATTGTCGCGAAAATGGATGTATCTAGACGTATTTTAGTTCTAGATACATCCATTTCCGAGACAAGTAATTCCGAACGGAGGGAGTACTTCGGAGGTGTTTGTAATCTGATTAAGAAATTACTGTTAAACCTGTCGTTCGTATAGATTTTTCTCTTATCCATGCACAAAGACACCGAGCACTGCACCCACACAGGTCTACATTGGCCTAGTACATCGAGAACATCTGCATCAACATCTCCACGGAGCAAAACCATTGTCATCAAGTTGTACTGCCATGTCCCGTTGACAAAAAATAATCTTCATCGAGCACATGGATCTATGATAAGCAACCCTGGCATGCACCATCCACACGCCAAGCTGGTGGAGAAAGAGATGTATTTTTTCATCAACTTCTCTGGTACGAAAGGACATTGACACTTCATGGACGGGAGGGACGTCTTGAAGCGATGCATCATCATTGACAGGCTGCTACAATACCTTAGCCGACACTTCATCGCCAAGGCCTTCATCAATATTTTCGTTAACATACGGCCGCCGCCACATACAGAAGATGGACATCTCTAGAATCATCTAACAATATAATTGCAAGATGCATCCACGACGATGGCATCAGCCGCGTCATCTACGATGGCATGACTGCATTGACACAACGTCACTATTGACGACCCTTTTCACGGTCACACGGTCCTGGCAAAACTAATGGACTCGTCACCGACAAAACCCTCTGACTACAGCTTGGTCATATACAACATAGCGCATTTCTCTGCGTCTTCGGCATTGTGCAGGTACACTAACAACGACGACTACACCATTGACCATAACTAACCATGGCTGAATCATCATATCGGGCTACCTCGACATCGGCAGACAAAACTACTTCTACAGCTACACATTGGCAACAACTCCCGTCAACAACATTTGCATTGTCACTAACGTTTACGTCACTCCCCCAT
>NC_041385.1:809903648-809923776 GCF_002162155.2 Triticum dicoccoides
TAGAGAGAGGGAAGGCACCCGAAGGGGACGCGGTTACCGCCCTAGGTGCCGACCCATCTGAGACGCAGGTGATTGATGGCGCAGCTGAGAGTACGGTGCACGTGCAAGACTTCAAATTCAGTCGTAATTGTCCGCTTCACTGCTTCACAACTGAGTGGGAATATTAGAGATACAAATACGTTTGAGTTAGAGATAAAGATATAGAATATGTTTGAGCAACCATGTTTGTACCCTAAATCTCTCTCCTCCATTGTACACGGCATATTTTAAAAAAAATGCGAAAATTGTACTCTATATATACCTCTGTCAGGATCACACCAAACCAACCAAACAACATAGACATATTGTAGCCATCCTAGTATTTTCTACAGTTTGTAGTTTGCAAAGTAGGTAGTAAGATATTAGTTTTTCTTCTGGATTTATGTTGTGTGTTTACAAACTTAGAGTAACATATTAGCCATTTTTATGAATAACATTTGCATGACATATGTGTAACTCCTAGTTTAACACTCCCTCAGTAACTTTCTATAAAATGTTTTTAGAGTCCATGATAGTGTCAAAAATCTTCTTATATATTTTGATATGGAGGGAGTATCTACGAAGCCTGAGAGTGGAAAGCTCTGAGCAATGAGCAGGGGAGCATCACATTCAGTCCGCTCTTACATCACATCACATTCACTCTGTCACTCATACAACGGGGGACCATATCATATATATAGACATGAGACAACGGACCTAACAAGTACCCACTTTTGCTCACGCTTACCGTTCATGGAGTTTAGGAGCTACAACATTATTGCATGCTTATTTCATGTTTCTACTTCTGGAAAAAACAGTTGCAATGATATAGACACTAGAATTTTCTGATGTGCTAAAGGGAAGGAAAGCACCATACCGCTTGCCTGAAAGGAAGAAAGGTACTCAGCACAGTTGTTGGACACTTTGCTTCTTGAATTGAAAGGTATGCGGAAGCGCGACCTACCATCTTTGCTTCCTCTTGCTCAGCTGTCAACGTGCCACCTAATGCACGCATGCCTGCTTTCGCGCCCAGGCGCAGCGCATAAATACAAGCGTACGCATACAGCACGTACTACAGCCAAATACACACACGCGTTACAGCACACAGCAGCGAAACACCGACTACTCAACAGAAAAAACATGGCCTCTGCGGCGCTCTTCTTCGTCCTCCTCGCCATGGCCACCATGCAGCCGCAGACCGCATCATCCGAGAAGGAGACGCACCTCAAGGTGTACTGGCACGACGTGGTGAGCGGACCGGACCCGACGGCGGTGCGGGTGGCGCGCGGGGCGGCGACTAACACCTCCAAGACAGCCTTCGGCCTCGTGACCGTCATCGACGACCCGCTCACCGAAGGCCCCGGCCTCAACTCGTCCAGGCTCATGGGCCGCGCCCAGGGCACCTACATCGCCGCTGGCAAGGACCAGCTCGCCATGCTCATGAACATGAACTTCGTCTTCACCACCGGCAAGTACAACGGCAGCAGCATCGCCATTATGGGTCATAACGCCGTGTTCACCAAGGTCCGTGAGATGGCTGTCATCGGCGGTACAGGCGTTTTCAGGTGGGCCCGCGGGTATGCGCAGGCCAGGACGCACACCTTGGACCTCAAGACCGGTGACGCCACCGTCGAGTACAACGTATTCATCAGGCTCTAGTCTCCGATCGGGGTCAGATTTTACGAGGACTTTTGTATACTCATGCTACAAGAATAAATTTACTTATATGCGTTACTTCCGGAAAACTTTTCTCGTGATTCGTGTGGTGTCCCGGACTTAATAAATCTGGGCCCTAAACGTCGGCCGATGTTGTCCGATCCGGACGTGTCTATTTAAAGCCTCTATTTGTTGGTCGATGCAATTATACTCCTCATTTACTCTTTTATATGTCCGTTCACTTGTATGTGATTGGGGAAAGAGTGGCTAGGGGTCAGTTGATTAAATTTAGATTCTGGGTCAGTCACATTTTTTCTATGTGCACGTACAATGCGAGAGACGATTAACTGACGATTGAGCCGTCAAGCACGCAAGCTAATTGGTACCTGGACGATCACATATATCCTGGATGGCACTAGCGCCTGCTGCACCAAAGCATGCAACAACTCATACATGCAAGGTAGTAGCACACATATGCATGCCATGCCTTGATTTCTAGTAACATCTTCCAGTGTATGTTATTACTTGAATTAAGAAAGGCTATGTAGCTGAAAAGCTTAGCAAACATTTAGGGCATTGAAGATTCAACATCATACACATTCCTTAATAAAGCTTTTTGCGGCAAGATTTATGGAGGACCAACTTTCAAAACCTTGCTAAGCTAGCTAGCCAGATGATGCATGTAGATTACTAGACACGCACGGGCACGTACTACTGGGTGGATTTGATGATACATGCCATCTTTTTATTACCCCTCGACTAGAGAGTGGAAATAATAGGGGTATTTGTAGTACCCTTAAAGACGAAATATAATGAAATAAACAATGAAAATATCAAAAGAAAATGAAGTTTTCTAAAGAAGAATGAATTAGTGGCGTTGGTATTACCCTTTAAGAAGAAAAGAAAAATCTAAAACCAGCAATGTGAAAATTTACATGCAATTTACATAAAAAATGTGATTTTTTACATATGCAAGAATAAGCATATAACATTGGAATTTGTGCAAAAAATAAAGTTTCCAAAGAAGGAATGAATTGGTGGCATTGGTATTACTATTACAAAATAAATAAAATGACACAAACACTAAAAAGAAAACCAAATTAATGAAGTTTTTGTTCGAATGAATTACTGGCTTTGGTATTACACTTTAAGAAGAAAGGAAATGAAATAGAAACTAAAACAAAATCATAATAATGAAGTTTTCTAAGAAAGAAAGAAAATGAATCAAGAACTAAAACAAAATCAAAACAATGTAGTATTTCTAAGAAATAATGAATTAGTGGCTCTGTTATTACCCATTAAGAATTATAATAATGAAGTTTTCCAAAAAAATAATTAGTGGTATTGGTATTAAACTTTAAGAAGAAAGAAAAGAATAAAATAAATAATGACATAATTTGCACCCAATTTCATAGAAATTCAATTTTTTAATAATATGCAAGAATAATGATATAATAGTGAAATTTTGCAAAACAAAATCCTAAGAAGGAATGAATTAGTGGCAGTGTAATTACCCTTAAATAAGAAATAAAATAGAAACACATGAAAAATAAAAATAATGAAGCTTTCTAAGAAATAAAATCAGTGGCATCGGTATTACCCTTTAAGAAGAAAAAAACAATAATTAAACTTGAAAACAAGATTCACAAAAAATCCGGTTTACAAAAATTTGCAAGAATAAACATATAATAGTGGATTATCTGCAAAACCAACTCCTAAGAAGGAATGAATTAGTGGAATTTGTTTTACCCATGAAGAAGATAGAAAATGAAATGATAACTAAAAAAATTCAAAATAAGGAACAAGGAGTTAGTAGCAATAATATTACCTTTAAAGAAGAAATATAACAACTTTTTTAAAAAAGGCCTTGCACACAACATCACTCTAAGATTGCAATTTTTGTAGAAAATACCCACAAAAGAAAAATAAAAAGCAACTAACAAAGAAAAACAAAAAACTGAAAAAACATAAAAATAAACAAGGCGATAAAGAGGAGGGTTGGATCGCACTGTTATTGGGCTTCGGCCCAGTAGCAAATCCACACACCCACATACGGGGTCAGTAAAAAAAACAGCCCAGGACAACAAGTAACACCGGCTGGAAAAAAGCAGAACATGATTCTCAGAGGAAAATCAACGGCCAATAAATTGACTGGCCCGAATTCAAAATCCAGGTAACTTACAAGTAGTTAAACTGGATTGATGAAGATGAAGAGAGAGAAAGAAAAGAAATAATACAGAAAGAGAAAAGATGGTCTGGGGTGGGCAGTGCCCTACATGTTGGACTGACCGAGCACATCCACAAGCCCTCATACCCTTCCTACGTTTGATCCCAATATGAAGGTTTGTGGATAACCCGGACGTTTGAGGAGGATTTTATGGAGGCTGGTTGTAGATGCTCTTACTGCCTCTGATCTAAAATAAGTGGCTCTGTTTTTTTGGGGGCTCCATTAAAAGTTTTTGGTCATGTAGACTTTGTTTTATTTTTCTTTAATTTTTTTGTTGGTTCTCTATCGTTGTAGAGGCCTCATACATTGTTATCATCTTGATATTAATATAATAATTAATAAAAATCCTTATTGTTGCTTTGATTTGCATCTAAATAGACGTCGGGAGATATCCTTTTTTTTAGGATCAGGGTGGTATGAATATTTGATGTAATAGTAGTCGCTGGAACCATAACAATTCCCGGTACATTCCCCGCCCTCCCTCAATATAGGTGGCGGTGGTCAACATGCCACACGAGCAGGTTGCAAGGTTCTTAGGCAGAAAAGGTTCTAGGATGATCAGACAGAAAAGGTATCTAGGATGAACGATTTACTCAAGAATTATGACTTAAAAATGCATGTTGAAAGAACCGACACTAAACAAGTATCTAGATGTATGTAAGTTTTAGATACATATATTTTTATTCATTTCTTCGACAAGTATTATGAAGTACTTTCGACAAAGATTTAGGACATCTCATGCATTTTACTCTTAATGGAAATGTAAACCATTAAAAGAAGAAACAAACAAATAAAAACTCTAGAAAGATACTTTTAATTTTTTTAAGAACAAAAGAAGAAATAATTTTGAAATATAAAGATCATTGCCCGTTTATATAGTAAATAAAAGCAAAGACCTATGTGTCTTGTTCTTTGAAATTTTCTACTCATGTGACGCCAAAAAATTTCTACCCTATTGCCCTCCCTAATCTCCGAGTAAGCGACTCCGACATCGCCGAAGATGAATGTCAACCAAACCCTCACGGTAGAGGCCATGTGGAACACAAAAGGACCCATACCAAACTCAGCCACCTGCATCAAGGACAACACAGCTCTGACATTGATGGAGAGCTCTGAAGAAGAACAATGCAAGGTTGGCGCCGTGAAAGACCACCGAACAGAACATCTGCTGCCTATTGGAAAGAAGTGATGACGATGACACCGGAGTGTATCTTGACGAGGCCCTCTTTGTTAAGGCATGTGTAGGATATCATGTGTGTTGTTTAATGGTTTGTGATGGTTTTAGCCCGGTTTTCGGTTAATTAATCAGACAACTCTTTTCTGCTTAATTAATCTGGCCCCCACCCACCACCCAAAAGAGAAAAATTCTACCCCGGTGTGCCCTGCATCGCCGTCACCGACGACGTCCGCCTCGACGGCCATGGCATCACGCTCGTTTCCACTTCCATCAGGTGCTGGTCGTCCTTAGTTTCCTTCCTGGCACGGCACGAGCAGCGACAGCCTGGCCTGCAGTTTCTGGAGTTTGGTGTTGCCGGAGCAGAGCTTCTCGAGTTCGCCGCGCACCCGCGCGGCGGCACGCCGACCTCTTTAGCCCCCGCGCTCCTTGTGGCCAGGTGCAGCGGCGTGAGCTGCGCATGCCTTGGGAGGGCGAGGCCGCGTTGAAGCCCTAGCCCACATCCTTGGGATCACAGCTGCAGCGCGGCCGTGGGTATACCCAGCTTCTCCGGCTGCGGCAGCGGACGAGCGCGGCTTCCTCGGTTCGAGAAGGGCGGCAGCTTAGTGTTCGGCCAGGAGGAGATTGGGTATGGGTATTGATGCAGATGCAGACCCGAAACTCCTCTATGTACTTTACTCTCAGATCTGTTCAGTTATCACTGGTATTCCAGTCATCTACTCAGTTATGATTCTATTTTATTTTTTCCATCTAAAGAAGCACAAATATGTAGCGCACGTATTGGGGAATTCTCCGATTGCCCGCAACCTCAAAGACAACATCCTGGTGAGTGATCTTTACTGTATTTCTTACTTCCTCCGTCCGGAAATACTTGTCATCAAAATGGATAAAGGAGATGTATCTAGACGTATTTTAGTTCTAAATACATCACTTTTTATCCATTTGGATGACAAGTATTTTCGTACGGAGGGAGTACATATGAATCCTATTTTATCATTTCTGAATATGCACAAATAGATGCTGAAGCACTGCTTTTCCTTTTCTAATGGATGAACTGAAATCTTGGAATAAATATTGAAGATTATCTTCTTCCAAACACAGTTGCAACCAACAACGTCGTTGTCATTTAGCTTTCTTTCCAACCAAATGACTGATTCAAAAACGACCAGTGTGTGGCAAGGAGCAGGCTAGGCTAATGCCAACGTCTGCAGCCACAAGTAGAGGAAATTTCCCTTGCCCTACAACCATACATTTTCCACAATGATTAGGACTTCCTGGACTATTTAAGTTGCACAATTTGTGGCCTTAGAAAACAAGTCAGCATCTTTGACTTGGAACGCCAGTCCTCTTGCCCTTAGCCATGGTTCCTTCTCCTATTTGGTTTGGAATTAGGCCATCGGGGCGGCTAGAGCATCCACATTGTTAGTAGAGAACTCCTACGAAATGGAAAAGCCAGGCAACTGCATCTGCATGCCTTCGCCGTCTTTCTTCGCAGTAATGCTTCTGCACTTGATCAAGGTCTTGTCTTCAGGATGTAAGTTCGTGCACGCAACAGATACTCTTCTTCCTGGCCAATCTCTGCATCGAAGTGGTAACCAGTCCTTACTCTCAAAATCTGGTGCCTTCAAGCTGGGTTTCAGTTACTCAAGATTTGGCATATGGTACATGAACTCATCAACTTGTAGTCCTCTTCTAGTTTGGCAGCCTAATGCAGTCCATCCAATTTTACCTTGGTCCTGGTCATTTGGACTCTCAGAAGCTGGCGAGCTATTTCTGACAGATGACGGTAGCTCACTGGTTTGGTCATCACTTGATACAGGGATTATGTCCACTTCTCCACCCGCAATACTTCTTGATAATGGAAATCTCGTGGTCAGAGACCAACTTAATATTTCCGTGGTGTTCTGGCAGAGCTTCGACAACCCAGTAGGTACACTGCTACCTGGAGGATGGCTGGGATTTAATAGGATCACTGACAAGAACGTCTCGCTAATTTCCGGTCCTTCTTTTGGTTTGTATTTTGAACAGTCTATTCTTGAGATAAATACAAAGCAAATTAGAGGGTTTATGGTCCGGCATATTTCTAACACGTACGACAACCACTCCCATGAAAATTATTCTGATGCTTTTCCCAGCTGGATGGGCATTCGTGAAGATGGAGACTCTTTTCTGCTGCTCAATGATGAACATCTATATGTACAATTGGATGACAATGGTACTGTCAGTGCTGCTAAACTAGGGGATTGTGGTTCTGTGATGCCGCCTGCTTCTCTGGATTGTGGTTTAGACTGTGGCACTGACAGCATTTGTGTTATTCCATATGACAACACCCAGTCGTATTGTTTGAGAGTTGGTGCTCCACACTGTCTATCTAATTCTTCCGCTAAAGAAGACGTTTATTTCTATCCGATAGATGATGTACTCTACGTATTTCCAAGAAGTCCTTTCCAAATGGAAGACACAGGCAGCAGAGAGTGCGAAGATATATGTTTAAGTAACTGTTCCTGTACTACATATGCTTACCTCCCTGGCGGAATATGCTCACTATGGTTCTGGGAACTGCCCAAAGTTGTGACAGTGTCTTCTGATCAACGCAGCTATAGTTTGTATGTGAATATGGCTAAGCAAGAAAATTCAAAACCCCATTCGAATCCCCGGATTGAAATTATTGTTCTACCAGTGATAGGTGTCCTGACCCTCATGCTTGTTAGTCTGGTGCTTTGGTGGAGAAGCAAAACAAAGTTATTCATAAAAAGACACGTGAACTCCAGTAATGGCCTTACGATCTTCTCAAATGCGCAGATAAAAAAAGCAACACGAAATTTCTATGAAAAACTTGGAGAAGGAGGTTTCGGCTGTGTTTACAAGGGGACATTGCCAGGAAACTCTGTGGTGGCTGTCAAAAAGCTAAAAGACCTTGGACAGGGGGAGAAGCAATTCCGAGCGGAAGTGCAGACCATTGGAATGATTCAACACATCAATCTTGTCCGTTTATTTGGATACTGTGCTGAGGGAAGTAAAAGGTTGCTAGCATACGAGTACATGGAGAATGGATCTTTGAACTCTCATCTTTTTTCAAAGAGTTCTGTAAAATTGATCTGGGAGATCCGGTACCGTATAGCACTTGGAACAGCAAGAGGCTTGGCTTATCTGCATGAAGGATGCAAGGATTGCATCATACACTGTGACATGAAGCCGGACAATGTACTCCTTGATGCGGATTTCTGTCCTAAAATTGCAGACTTTGGTATGGCTAAACTTCTCGGCCGAGATTTCAGCAGGGCACTGACGACAATGAGGGGGACCATTGGATATCTTGCACCGGAGTGGATCTCAGGTCTTCCGATCACACGTAAGTCGGATGTTTACAGCTATGGGATGATGCTTCTTGAAATCATATCAGGGCAAAGGAATTCAGAGAAAATTAAGGAGGGGAAATTTACCTACTTTCCCATCTTTGCTGCACTGAAGGTGAATGAGGGGGATATTATGTGCCTGTTGGATAGTAGGCTGGAGGGCGACACGGACCTGGAACAGCTGGGCCGAGCTTGCAGAGTGGCATGCTGGTGTATTCAAGATGCAGAGGATCACAGGCCCACAATGGGGCAAGTTGTTTACATGCTAGAGGGTGTTCTGGATGTCGAAATACCTCCTGTTCCAAGGTCACTGCAGAATTTTGTTGGTATGGAGGATTCCACTTACTCTACAGTCTTGTACAGCCTCTGAAATAGTAAAGCCCTATTCCTTCAAGTATATTCAAATGTATGGCAAAAGTTAATTATAAAGAGTTTGTGTCTTTTGCATTTTCTATAAACTGCATTTCTCCTTTATTTGTACTCCCTCCGTCCGAAAATACTTGTCATCAAAATGGACAAAAAAAGATGTATCTAGAACTAAAATACATCTAGATACATCACCTTTTATTCATTTTGATGACAAGTATTTCCGTACGGAGGGAGTATGATGTTCTGAACGTCTGAACTGCAATTCAAAATCCTTCTATATACTTGTAACATCCTGCAGTCTTAAGCAAAAAACCTCCACTTATTTCTCTGTTTGTGCAAGGCTTGTCCATTCATGTTCCGAACAATCAGAACTAAGGGCAATCTATGAAGTCAATGTATTCTGGTATTTACTGCACGGCAGACTGTAGCAGTGCCTTTATCATTGCTGTTGTTTGAAGCAGTGTCTTTCATGGTTTACCGTATTAGTACAAGTGTTTGCAGAATGGAAGGATTATGTCATTTGCACTGAACGGAATTGCTTCCTGTAGATACTTATGAATGTTAGAATGAATACAGTCTCATTTATTGGAAGACAAGTTTGATATCGGCAGCCCCAGTTATTTTAGCTCCAACATGGTATGTTGCTGCAGCCAAGATTCTAAGCTGAACATTTATTTTTGTCGAAACGTGCCATGATTCAGTAGTTGCCAACTTCTGAATCTGTTTTACACACTAGATGACCCGTTGCGCCAATGGCGCAAAGGCCGAGTGTAAGCCAATCGGTGTAAGAGTGTGCGTTAATATATTGTTGTTCGAAATGAACAGCTCTTATATTATATGTAGTAAGTACATTAGGTTGGAAATGATGCACTAAGTCATTTAGGATGGCCAATGTCTTGCAGAAAGATAAATAACCTTTTTAGTTATCTCACAAATATGAAATAACGATTCTCTTTGAATAAATGAATACTGGTTTCTGTAAGATGATCCGTTGCGTCCATGGCGCAAATACCGAGTGCAAGCCAAGCATTGAAAGAGTGTGCATTAAAATATGTAAACACAAAATCAAACATATGAAAATAAGTACGGATAGATAGATGGTGGTTGTTTCAAAAGCATATCACACAACAGTCTAAGTAGCAAATAAAGTTAAATGCACAAGATGGTCTTGGGGATTACATAAGATCCAAAAGGATGATAAACATAGAAATTTTGGTAGGCATATATACTAATGCTAAGTTATATAACAAGGGGCTCTTACAACTTGCTTATATTGAGTAGGCGACCAGACGCAGTCCTTGAAAGTGCATTGACAACCCGTTGTGCCCATGGCGCAAAAATCAACAGTGAGCCAAATATTCAAACCATGTATATGTGACTGATTTAAAATTACAATTTAGCTACTTTTCAGTCAGCTAAAATTTTCACTTTTGGGTCAGTCGAATTTGTGGCCATTGGATTTTTCTGTAAGATTAGTGCTGCATTTTTTTCCTGACCTGTGTTGTCTGTTGGGTGGGCTTCTTTCTTTTTTTGACTGACCTCTTAATTGGGTCAGTCGATTTCTTTCTGGGCCGAAGCTCATTAACTGTGCAATCCAGCCCTCATCTCTCTCCCTCGATTTTTAATACTTTTTTGTTTTTATTGCTTTTGCTTTTGTTTTTTTACTTTCTTTGTTAGTTGGTTTTATTTCTATTTTGTGGATTTATTTTGATTTATTTCTGTTTTCTGTTTCTATGGGTTTTTCTTTTCCACATTTTCTTTCCTTTATTGGTTATTTTTATGTTTTTGTGGGTTTTTGGCTAAGTGTAATTGTATACAAAAAATACTATATAATATGTGCCAAATTTTCATGATTATATGTACACTAAATATGTGCAACTTCTGTGCAAGTAGTTTGCAAAATATTTCATTATTTGTTTTATTATTTCTAGTTCATTTCTTCTTTAATGGGAAACCATGACACTAATTCATTGTTTCTTAGAAAACTTAACTATTTTAACTTTCTTTAAGTTTTTATTTCATTTTCTTTATTTTCAAGGGTAATACCAATACCTAATTTGTTCCTACTTAGGATATTTGTGAAATATCACTGTTTGTGCTTATTTTTGCATATTATAAAAAAAGCGCAATTTCTATTCAAACGGTGTGCAAATGTTATCATTTTTTTCCTACTTTTCTTTCTTCTTAAACGGTAATACCGATACCACTAATTCGTTATTTTGATCTAGAGAAGTAGAGACACCATGGATCAAATAACAATGTCACTAATTCATTCTTTCTTTAGATAATTCTGTTTTTGCGAAAATTTTCACTATTATGTGTTTAATCTTGCATATTATAACAAAGCACAATTATGTGCAAATTGTGTGCAAATTTTGTCATTATTTTGTTTTAGTTGTTTATATCATTTTGTTTCTATTTAAGGGTATTTTTGCTTCACTTTTTTATTTCTGTTTTCTGTTTTTATGGTTTTTTATTTTTCCCATACCTTTCCTTTATTGCTTATTATTGTTTTTTGTGGGTTTTCGGCTGAGTGTAATTTTATACAAACAAATACTATACAATATGTGCCAAAATTTAATGATTATATGATTGTTTTTGCATAATACGATAAAGTGCAATTTCGGTGCGAAGTTATGCGTAAATTTTTGTTGTTGTGTTTCTTCTTAAAGGAAATACATTGTTTCAGTTACACTATGGAAATTATAGTAGAATGCAAAAAATGCACTATTATATGCTTATTCTTTGCATATTTCAAAAAGTGTAATATCAGTGCAAATTGTGTGCAAGTTCTGAAAGTGTTTTCATTTTCATTTTTTTTCTTCTTAAAGGGTTTCATTCTTTCTTAGAAAATTTAATTATTTTGATTTTGTTTTAGTTTTTTTTTGTTTTGAAAGTGTAATACGAAGGCTATGTGTTTAGTCATTGTAGCCTGTTTTTCCGCCGGTTCTGACATCTTTTTATCTGTATTGTTCTTGTTCTCCTTTTGTGAGTAGTTCTAGACCTCAGACTTTGTTTACATACTTTTGGTTAATAAATTGGCTGCATGCGTCATTTTGATGCTGAGGTCCGGGGCTTTCCTCCTTTTTAAAAATATATGTATTTTCCATCATTATTTGGTTTATGTGTTTTTACATATTGTTTTCTTTTGTGCAATGCAATATCATGCCACTAACCATGGCCAGCCAGCTCACGCACTGACAAAGCCAGAGCTAGCAAGCTCACATGCGACGCGGAGCTAGCTCACGCATGGACGCAGCTGGAGCTAGCTAGCTCACGCGCTACGGCCAGCTGAAGCTAGCTACCTCGCGCGCACACGCACAGGACACACCACACCACACCACACGTACTATAGGGTAAAAGAAGTGACTGACCCATTCACAAATTCAGTCGACTGACTTAAAATTAACCTAATAGATACTTATATTCTATTATTATATGATACAAGCTAAATGGAAGTTTAAGATAAGTAGGAGTAGATTGCATGAAACGGTGTAGATCATGACAGTACATGCAGTACAAATTAGCAAGAAAGACAAAATTACAACTGTGCCATTGGGACAAAGAACCCCACACTATGGACACCTATACACACGCGTCACACATGTAACACAACAGGTCACCACGTGGTCGACTGTTGGTCTTGTTCCATCCACCACTAGTTCATCGTCCCCATCCCGTTCCTTTCCCCATTCTACTCGTACCTAAGTGAGAAATCACCTGGTGGAGGCGGACGGCGACACTTTGGGCTCCATCTTGGCGGCTGACGCCGCAGCTTGGCCGCAGAGCGGCTCATGCTGCAGCTCACAGGCGTTGCGGCTCCATCTGCTTCTTGGTGGCCCGGCAGCTACTGCTGTAGCTTGGAGCCGCAGAACCGGCAAATGGTGCCGCTGTTGCTCGTACCGGTGATTTGGCTGTGCTGGCACTCCCTGAAGCCGGTAACTTTTCATGGGAAGGGATGCTCCAGGAAGACTATGGCAGCCGCTATTGCCGCTCAGGTAAGAACTATCTCCTTGGTGTTTGATGAATCTGTAGATTTTTTTTGTGAGCTCGTTGCTACTATGCTAATAGCCAAGTCTCGAGGGCAGTGTTGATACTTAGCTGAGTGGTTCAACGCAGGAGCACTAATCATCTGAGTGATACATAGCGGCTGGTACTACTCCAATAATCCAGCTGGGTATATTGTATAAGATACTTAGTTGAGTGACCGCCTTTAGATGTTTCAGATGCTGAAGAGTATTTTCTAATCCAATCATCTGAGTTTACTATGTTTTCTCTACAAGAGCAACCTGAAGCCAAAAGAACACAAAACCGTACAAACTAAAACAAAAACATGTCCACATGCCTAATAACTTTGAAAGCTTGAGTCCTACTACAACAGTTCAAACAGTCAATAGTCAGAAGAGGCTAAATAAGATACTGATATAAGGTATTTATACCTTTAATCTGGGCATGCATAATAGGATTAAAGAATTTAGATAAGATGCCAAGGGTTCTTCACTCTATATGGCATTCACCAGAACACTAAAGCCATGGTTGTTATTGCATAGCTCTAGACTAAATAATAAGAGCATAACCAAAAGATTTATGCATTAGTGCATGAACAAAGAGAGAGAAAATATGCCTATAATATCCCATGCTATATGCACACCAAATGAAGGCCAAACAGAAGATCACTAATAAGAAAATAGAACTATGTGAGTATAAATTTTCAGGAAAACAACAGAAACGTGAGATTCATTGTGTAATAATGATTATAAGCTCAGGTATGTACATTTGAACAAATAGAAGATTAAGAAAGGGGAACATGCAACAAAAAAGCTTTCAAAAAGCAGTAGTATTTTTACCTCTGTAACAAAGAAAGTACAAAAATGTATTAGTTGGTATTTCTCCAGATGGCGAATTGCCTGGGAAAAAGGATTAGTAGGTTTAATAGGTGTTACTTTCTTGGGCAAGCACCAAAACTTTGCCAAAAAGTAAAATATATTCGGCTCATTGCACCTTTATTTTCCCTGTACTTCTAGACTGTATGATGGCGGTGTAAGCTAGCCAGCATCTTCAGATTAGTCCATCCAAAAAGCATCCTAAAGGTAACCGTTGGATTGATTGTATCATCCCTGAAACGCCATTATCAAAAAATCAGTTGCCGCTTAATAGTAAATAGAAGTGTACTGCTTGCTTATCACGCTTACTTAGGACTCATAGGCCTTATCTAATCCCTGTCCAATGCAAACCATCTATCTATGCGAAATAGGCAACAGGTAGGCAAAGATGCTATATACCTAAGAGTATATGTCAATCTAAACTAAAGTACTGCTCATAAGAAAGCAAGCATGATAACACGTCGTTGCTTGCTCTAATAATAAATCAGTTGTTGGAAAGGAGGAGGAGGCTATTTTATTTATAAAGTTTAGTTTAGTGATTTAGTACAAATAAGGACATGTCCAAATATGACAGGCACAACAACCTCATACGCATGGGGTTGGTTTGGTTAAATCAGGATGAGCAGAAATGGAACACACCATATACATTTTCCATGATTCAACATAGATCCGTGAAAAGCAGAGAATTGTTACACATCCTCATATACTCACTAAAGAAATAGAGAATAGAAATTGCTACTAAAGTATTTGTATGCATCCACATACACTCATTATAAAAACAGAGTAATGTGTGCATGTTATATAAGTTAGTCGGCTATCAATCGTACGGATCTTTCTTTAGCATGTTTGAGAAGAATAACATGGCAGGACTGACCAAGGCAGTCTTTCACTTGAGTTGCTTATCCTTGGTCGTTTCCAGAATCCAGGCACAAAATTATGTACGTATATGGTGTTTCTCCATAGAAAGGATCGCCTCTGGTGCTGGGGGACATTTGCATTTATCTACTCTCTCCAAGAGTTTGTTCCGAATGTAGATCATTCTTGAGAAGCACACATTAGAAAAATGTAGGTTCATATGCCTAGACATAATGATTCTGAATGCAAACAGGAAATAAAAAAGAAAGAGAAAGAACTTACTTGCTAACTGGGTGCAATATACTGTTAAGAGATTGCATAGCGTTGCATCCCATGACTTCAGAACACCGGAATCTTGCATCTGCAGTGTGAGGCCACACATTGAATGGTGATAAAAGAGTAAGGTTATTGTTACTACATGTAAGAAAATTGTTTTTTATAATTGTCATAAATAAGTAAGCCCTGACTTGCATAAGATAAATTAAGAAAATTAACAGCTGATAAGTTTTTCCTTTCAGATAATGTGGAGTGTCAAGATACTCTTATTAAGTAGATGGGTGTCCCTCGGTAGAATTTAAGAACTGGCAAACTACTAACTTTATGTTAAAATCATGAAACGACAGAATAGACTCTGATAAATTACTAATGATCTTTCAACGATGAAACAACAAAATTGATTTATATCTTCTTGTTAATAATAGCATGTCAACTCATGGTTATACTCAGACAGGGAGACTCACATATGAATCATGATATATGGAAAGATTTATTCTACTATTGTTAACCCTAGACTGATGTGTATGCTATAAACGTTAGACATCTGAACTATCTGAATAAAAATAAATGGACAGGTTAACTTGAAGTCGACTGAATGTAGGCAACATAAACCCAACAAAAAGGATAAACAAAGATCACACAAAGAAAAGTGAGAACTCTGATTGTACAGATATAGAGGAAGCACATGTTTGCTACGTGCAATTTTTATTGCATCTAGACCTTCACCCAACGCAATAGGATGGATCCATATTGGCGTTGTAATGAACTTCGGCCTCCTTCACTACATTTAGTTTCAGAATTGAACAAATTTTCTTCTTTGGCCTCCAATTTGCTACTCCCTATTGAGGATAGCCGCCACATGTATGTCACTGCTCCAACAACATGAGAGTGGGGACTCCGAGCACGCAGAAGCCGGAAAGACCAAGTAAGTCACAGTTATCATTCCAAACACTATTCTACCTATATTGTCTATGGTAAATATGCAAATACCATAGCTTTCTCAATGTGTATACCTTGCATAACTTTATCTCGTACACAGTTCAAACCAGGTGATTTGTCTGCAAGAGCAGGGAAATAACCATTCCCAGGATAGACATTACGCAGTCCTACAAAAGTTAGCAAGCAACAAGATTAGTTCGTTAAACTATTACAAATGGCAATCAATATTCCGCAATGAAGATAACCAGTAACCATAGAGAATAAAAATAAAATCAGTCCATGATCATTTTGTTCATTGCTATTCTTTAAAACCAACCACCACCTGATTTTGTAGGAATCTGTTGTTTCTGAAGGTATATTTTATCCATGAATAAAGAGATGGTTTAGAAGTGAGTAACCTGGGTCTGCAATTTCAATGATGCTTTCGTTCTCTCTTCAAACAACAAAATTAATAACAAACCCAAAGCAAGAGTGGGGAGGCAAGGGAGTTTAGGGAGAAAAAGATGGTGCAGAAGTTGGTACCTGTGCACGGGTAATAGCACCATCCCAATCATTGTCCACGTGCGCGCTGCTGGTCACCACCTTCCACCTGAGAACTGGCAAGTCCAGCAGACGTCGACTGTCGTTGAGGTGCAAGCATGTAATTATATAATCATGCATGTTCATGGTTCAACGAACTCTTCTTTCAACAAAAAATTAAATAGTAAAGTGAAATGAAATGCGAAAAGACTAATATGTACAACAATTTCAAAGCCTCCATGACAAAGAAGAAACATCACAGTAAAAGTATCCATAATACACACATGTACCTGTCAAGATAAAAGAAGCAACACCTTTCAATAGAAAAATAGGCAATAATAATCGACTGCGTCTTCAGAAGCTAGCTTTTCATTCACACCGACCTACAACCAAGAAAATGAGAAATTTGATAATTTCATCAAGTTAATGGTGTGCACAAATGAAGCTGAAATTATATATATGCCATAAGGTGATGAAACCTACCTCTGCACCAATCCAAATCATGTCAGGCCGATGAACAAAAATGGCATGCAACATCACCTAACACACATCTGAGTTGAAAAGCAATATTTCTTTGGTTCTAAAAAAGTGATGATACCAGCAACAATGGTTGACGATGGCTGCAAGCAAAGTAGTATGCATCAGCTGGGAGCAAAAACCAACGAGTTGCTACCTTGATGCTTTATATTCTTCTATGTGTCTTGCTATCCCCGTCAAGTCACTGATGCGCCCGGTCGATACAAAAGTTTGCTATTTTCTTGTGGAGCTTATAATTGACATAGATCTGAACAAAAATGGAGGGACCAAATAAATTGCAGATTTAGGAGTTTAGGAACTAACAGTTGTAAATCCACACCAATGAACACAAATACAACCTGATTCTGTGGCAGACCTTTAACAGGAAAGGTAAAATTTGTAGCATAGTTAGGAACTTAAAATTATAGGTCACTAAAGTGCATGCCACTGCATCAAGAAAATTCATCTAACAGACATCGAGCTTGTGTAGGACTGTCTTATTAAGCACATCATGCTAACATGCAAACTCGTGATTGTAAAAAAGAAGTTACTCTAGCGAAAACTGGTGCTAAGCAGTGAAGAGGGCTAGGGAGCACCGCTTCTGAACATTCTAAGAACAATGAAGAGGCGTGCTCACATCTATGAAGCTAAAAATAGTACACCAAACCGTATTGATTGAATACGGCTAACAACGGAAAAACAATTAGTAGTGAAGAATCTGCATAGAATAGTACCGGAACGCATCAATCTAGGCATGTAGCTAGCTTCTGCCATCAGGGTTGCTTGCTAATTGCAACGATATTCATACCTGAAGATTCAATGAGCACTACTAAGTGATAAAAAAAGAAAACTGAATCTGTTCACTCGATGTGTGCATGGCCTACAATGTTCTCACATATGAGTAATTCATCAAAGAAGCCCTCAAAAAAATCATCAAACAAAACCGCACATGAAAGACAGGCTTACCTAAATGGGAATGGCCCGTGACCTGGATCTCCTCGTCCGCGCTTTGCTGGTCTGCTACTACTTGAACAGAAACTCTGCCTGTTGTGCTGACGCTGCCCAAACTGTGCAAGTCTCATAGTTCCCTGCAATTGTTAAGATCAAAATCAGCATCTTTTGCAACTAATGCAGAGTGTGAATTTCTCTGAAGATAAAAAAGGCTTTGCAGATTCAGTATAGTTGACACAAACAAAATGCATTACCTGCTTTCCTCAAGAACCAGTGACTGAAAGTTGTGGAGAGCAAATTGCAAAAATATGAGCATTAATACTTCTTAGGTATCACAGAAATTCAACGGAACTTTAACAAGACCATGGCTTGCTTTTCACACTATGGAACGTTCACGTATTTCATATTTGATCCACCTTTCAGCTGGGCAAAACAACAAACAGGTGGGGGCACAATATCTATTTATGCTCAGAAAAGAAATTACCAAATATCCGGCCACGAGGACGTGAGTGAGAGGACGGAAGAGAGAGTGTGTGTGACAGCGAGAGAGGATGTACGCGAGGACGCGGGGACTGGTGTCTCGGGTGGATGGACGGCAGCGCGAAAGCCGGACTGAGCCGGCCATCTCTGTGACCCACGCTCCTCCTGCCGACGACGGCGACGTGGACCACGGATGTGGCTCGAGCTCCTTCGGGGTCGCCGCTGCACGCGTAGAGATGGAGGCGGGGTGGAGCCTCCCGTGCATCGCGCCCCAGCCCCGGCCTCCTAGCAGCTCCTGATTTAGGAACGGGTCGAGCCGCCGCCAACCGCCAGGTCGTGCCCGACCTCGCCAGCGCAGGCCGACGCTGGCCGGTGACCCTCTCCTGTCAGCTGCCACACCTCCCTCTCCTCTTTCCTCTCTCTTTCTCCCGCCTCTCCTCTCCTTCCTTCTCTCTCCCTCTCATCTTCTCTCTCTCTGATAGGGTTCGTGCGGGAGCAAGGGGTTGGGGAGGTGGGGGCTGGGGATGACGAGACGCCGCCGCGCACGAAGAGGAGAGGAGGCGGCGCGGAGGGAGAGAGGAAGGAGAGGAGCCAGCCCGGATATTTTCTAGGGCTCGGCTTGGTCCACCCACGATGGATGCCCTGGCAACCCACGATCGATCGCTCCTGCTTTCACCCGGACACAGAGACGCACACACCATATCGCTGCTAGGCTGGCCCGCGCACAAGCCTGGCCCAGTCGTCATCTGCTCCTGGTCCAATCACGCGGCGTACAGAATAACAAGCGGTGGGATGTTTACCAGGTCGACGATAATTACTGTTACGGCTGCCAGCGAGGTCAATCGTGCGCGCAGGATGATTTTGAAGCTGCGATGGCGCTGAAACGGCGGGTAGTGTAGGGGGCTTTATATGTTAGATTTATTTTTGTTGAAACCTGCCATGATTCACTAGTTTCCAACTCTGAATCTGTTTATGCAGCATGCCGACGAGACGAGCATTTGATGTGTAACTAATTTACAATTGAAGTTGTTAATTACGAACTTGGTTTATGTGAACGTTTCTCACGGATGACTACAAAACATCATTTGGAATGTGTTTCTATATCACTTTATATAGTTTGTTCAAGCATGCTAGCCTGCTGCACATATAGATTTGCTGAAAGTTTCATTTCCAAGTACTATAGCCTGCTTTTTATGTATAAGCCATGGACGACAAAGTTTTGTGTGATAACCTACTAAAATACTTGTCATAGAAACAACACTTTTGTCAAACTCAACCCAACCGCTGTATCTATGTTTCATTGTGGAAATTGCTAATGGAGCTCGAGTTCCATGAAGCCCTTAATTTGAAAAGTTCAGAAAAAGTCACGTTTATAGATTTTATAAAATTCCAAAAAATATACACAGATACATATGGATCTATACTAGTGTGAGCTACAGAAAAGTGGAAAAATCACGTATTTCTAGCACATGTGTATTATTCATTATAAAAGTACATGATTTTATTTTACAGCTCACATAAAACTTATTTCGTGGTGAAATTTCACACACATCTAGTATATATCTACGCTTATGTATTTATTATCAGATTTTTTTGAAACTTAAAAGGTTGATTTTCTTATTTTTGAATTTTTCAGGCTCCATGGAGCTTGAGAGCAAAAAGTTCACCCTCGTTTCCTTGTCATCATATTTGCAATGGGACCCTTGTGTTTTATCAGTAGTTTTAAATAGCAGGTTATGTTAAATAGCAGCACCGTGCTCAAGCAGCTATAGCAGGACTTAGCCATTTTATAATTTTTCCAGACAATTCTACATGAATACCATTTAGTGACACCCGGCTCAAACCGCTATAGCCCGGCTATAGCTGTCTATTTTAAACTTTGTTTATTACACTCAACTAGCAATCCACC
>NC_041385.1:809924067-809949315 GCF_002162155.2 Triticum dicoccoides
GTTTTGCATTTTATAAGACTCAATTTTCTTGCTCCCCATCACATGTTCAGATTTCAAGGTGCATTAAATAACTGCATGCAAGGATTAAGAGAAATGCCATCAATGCATGTAAATGTTCTTGGTTATTTATTGATCACCTATGCATGCATTGCAATTAATGCATTGGTAAACTCAATTTCTTAAGAAAAACAAGTGCATTTATTGTGTGCTTTTGCACAAAAATTATTCCACCACTCACCATTCCCCTTTGTTAGTGAGATTTTTGAATTGAGCCCTATAAACCGGAAGAGAGGGAGTATAAGTTACATACATGCATTGAACTTATAGCAACTCCAACTAGACTAGGCTAATTTAGCCCATCATACGGGTTGGTTATACATTCGCACACACATCCGGACAATGTTCTGCCATATTTGCTTTGAACCTTCATTTGTCCATCTGCACAGCCGTGTCCCTCTAATTTGTCTGAACGCATGCATATGATTGGTGTGGGGGTTCGAGGGATAATTAGAAGAGAAAAAATAAAGAAAAAGAAAAAGTGGTCCGAAGGGAACTCTGTTCGACGCGGCGGACTGTTCGGATGCGTCATATCCTCCTCACATATGGGCAGAGTTTAATGGTTTGTAGATAGCACAAACATATGAGGACAATTTGAGGGGTCCGGTTGGGTGTGGTGTCTTTTCGTGTGACTCAAGTCCTGGCTATCCAGATTGTCCGCCCGGACATATGGAAATTGTGAGTCTGGTTGAATATGCTCTTTCTTTTAGGACATGACATACAATGTTTAGGGCATAGCTGCATGTGCACTTGCATGATGGACGGCTTTTTTCCGCATCTTCGCTAGAGATACGTCTTTGCTCGTTGCGAGAAAGACGTCTGTCTCGCCTTATTTGCTTCCACAACGGGCCAGCCAAACAAGTGATTTTCCAGCGCACAGAAAAAGTTTGTATTTCTTCTGCGCTTTTATTTTTTGGTTTGGTGTGTTTTTCTTCGGTTATCTTGTTTCTGTTCGCTTTTTTATTTTCGGTTTACTTTTTTCTGATTGTGTTTTCTGTTTTTATTTTAGTTGCAGTTTTTTTTTCCTTTTTCTTCTCTGCGGCACTTTCCTGGTTTTCTTCGGTATTTTTTTAGTTTTCCCTTTACTTTTAATACAGCTTGTTTATTATTTGTATACATGTGTAACATATTTTTATCCATGTTAGAATTTTTTGAAATACGTTTTTGAAACAATTACTTTGAGAAAATTTGAATACACATTGAACTTCATTTCAATGGTACAGAACATTCTTTGAACTACATTAACATTTTTATACATTGTAATAAAAACATTTGTCACGAACATTTTTTTTAAATGTGTGAACATTTTGGCAAAATGTACGCAACATTTTTATGATTGGTATGAAACATTTTTTATAATCCACACCAACATATTTCATATTTGTAGAAAAAATTAAACTTCACAATATTTTTGAATGGTACAAAAAAAATTGTAGACAACACATACATTGTTTTACATGGAAAATACATTTTTTGAATGGTACGGAAGTTCAGTTGTGCCAACATATTTTTCCATTAGATTAACATTTAAAATAAATAAATCATAAACATATTTTTAAACACATGGAGTGGTTTTAATCGTCATGAATATTTTTAATGCTATAAATTTCTTTTAAAGTTGCTAATAATTTTTTTTACACTGCATGAGTATTTCTTAAGCAAGTGATTTCTGGGTTTTTTTAAATTTAATTAAAGTATCTAACCATTACAGATATATAAATGAAAGTAAGAAAATAAAATAAAATGTGCGCTATGGAGCTAGCGATCCTCGCACGCTAGGCTGGGCCAGTTAGGACGTTCTTAGGCGGGGCGTCCCAGTCCCTGCAACTTTCAGTGCGAACCTGACTACTGAATTTTCTAAATTGGATTTGTATTTCAGCCCCACATGTATATCCTTTTTCATATTTTCACTTGCTACTTTTTCTTTTGTATTTCCATTCTGAAAATCAATAAATATTTGTAGCAGGGTGAGTTCGCAATTAACATGTTACATGTTGTTGTTGAGGGCTAACTTATTTAGAAATGTCAATTACTACAGATATTTTAATTATTTCACTGCTATCTTATTTACGAAAATACTAGCCTAGGGACACTCTTTATTAAAAAATGCAAATATTTTTTATCATTACAGATTCAGTTAGTAGTAGATTTCAAAGAGATCTATTTAATGCATTTTAATTATTAGAATCGGCTCGAACGAATTTGGAGTATTCAAACCAAAAGAAGCACAACTGAGTGATTCTAACAAAAAGTATTGTATATTGTATTTCGCTCACTGCAAGTAATATTTAGCAATCCCGTACCGGCCGCACCAATAAGGCATGTGTTTTCCTTTTTATTTTAGTTTTTTAACATGTTTTCCATAGTTACTCCATCCATCCCATAATATAAGATGTTATTACATGCTTATATTTACTTTCCGCAAAAAAATATTTTGTATTTACTAGGAAACATGCCGGTGCATTGCAACAGGAGAATAAAAATATCCCACACACCCAGCCTAACTCATGTCCCCATGCAAGTCCACGTCATTGTTTTCAACATGACTATCATCTGTATTGTCGCTTATCCTCCTTCCCACCCTCACTGTTGGTAGCCAAGGTGCACATCTAATGACAACACGTCTAGACGTGGTCAATGAGCTCGTCCACCTCATATCACACCTGTCATTGGATCGCGCCAGTGCAAATGAATGTTTAAGCTATCTCTTGAGTTGGACATGAGGACCACCCTTAGTGAGTCCCTCCCGGCACATGTTCCACACACCACCCCTTCACCTTGTCCATACATCATCAGCCGTACTTCCACTTGCTTTTGAGTGTGAACTTGTTTCATCGTGGGGTGGCGGTCCTCCACGTGTACCGCCAGGCCTCCTTTCACCATGCATGGATCCCGCAAAGGGGTTGTAGATACTGCTATGCGAACAGCAGATGCCGGATATCTTACACGTAGACTTGTTGAAGTAGTTCAACATATTATTGTGCGTAGAATAGATTGTGGTACTATCCAAGGGTTTAGGGATAATCAGGCTTGAACTGATGACTTCCACCATGTCAAGGTGACACCCTACCGCTAAGTTATATCCCTTCCCCGTCCCATCGAGAAAGAGAATTAACGTATCCTAGAGAATAAAATGGGGAGCGGACGAAAACGATGTGTGGCTGAGGTGTTGAGAGCCCCCAATAGGTGTAACATGAAACCTATTAGTGCAAAAGCCCCGTGGAGAGCTAAAAAAGTCATAGACCGCCTAATTGACATGCTCGCATCAAATATATATTGAATAAAAGCACATTGCATTAACCAGAGCCACTCCAGTAGTGTTGTGATGTATCGGTTGTCATCGACACTATTTGAACCACAGATTCACATCAACATCATAAACATTTATGGGGTGACAAGACACAAAAGATAAATATACACTAGTAGAAAGAGACTCATTTGTCCCGGTTCTGGAACTGGGACTAAAGGGTCGGGACTAAACCCAACACCTTTAGTCCCGGTGCGCCTATGAATTGGGATAGGAGGGGCTCCACGTGGCAGCTGCGGTGAGCCCAGGCAAGAGGGCATTTAGTCCCTGTTGGTAACACCAATCTGGACCAAAAAGCATCCACGCGTCAGCAGCTCAGGAGCTGGGGTTTTTGTTTTTTAAGGGGGTGGGGGGTGGGGGTGGGGGTTGGGGGTTTTGGAGGGTTAATTTGGGGGTTTCATATATTGTTTTATCTAGCTAATAGCTAGAGAGAAGTGACCTATCTTATCTCCGTGCTTGGTCGATGCTACGTACTATATGTATGGACTCGACACGCTAGCTAGTACGCAAATGAAGGAAACCATTAAGTACACAAGATCGTCATGAACATATACAAAGAGAAGTGATCGACCTCTCCTTCTCCGAGAGATTGGTCGAACAACAAGTTTTCGTATATCTATCCGACGCTACTAACTACATATATACAATATAAGATCTCTTACAATCCCTAACATCTGAAGTCAAGTTTCACATGGTATTCTCCGGCTGCATTGATGACGTGGTCAAGAAAGAATCCCGCCAATTCCTCTTGAATTGCTCGGATGCGATCTTGTGGTAGGAGTTCATCCCGCCGCATCTGCCAGATCAAAATTGAAGAAGAGGGTCAATACATGTGTATGAATGAAACTCAACACAAATGATGGTAATAAAATAAAATTGTGAATATTTTTGTTTACGCACTTCATATTGTTTTTCAGAGTAGCCCCGCTTATTACAGGCTGTCGCGTTGTAGATGAACTCGCAAACGTAGTATCCACAAAAATCATCCCCGCGTTCCTGCCACAAGCACTTTATGAGAAATAGAGGTCAATCAAACTGATAAGCAAGCATGCTAAATGGTATTGATGAAACTAGCTAGAATCAATGGGAGTAGTACTTACATTCGGGTGTGAAAGTGCTAGTTATCAACTAGAGGGGGGGGGGGTGAATAGGCGATTTTTATCAAAGTCTTCAAAACATGGAAGTTTCAAAGACAAACAATAGAAATGACCTAATTGGTATGTAGCGGAAGATAAACTACAACGAGCAGGCCATAGTTAAGTATGCAATAGTGTTAACGTACGAAGACTAATAGCAGCTAGGTAGTAAGGATCAGGATGGAAGATAGTATGAAGCCAATCAACAATAGTAGTCAAACATTGAAGTTAAACAGATAAGACAGATAAGCAATGACTTCACGAAGACAAACTCAAAGTAAAGGAGGGAAGGGATAGAACCAGTCATTTGTTGAAGACACAGGATTTGTTGGACCAGTTCCAGTTGCTGTGACAACTGTACATCTGGTTAGGGAGGCTGAGATTCAACTCAGAAGACCGTGTCTTCACCTTATTCCCCTTGAGCTAAGGATACTTAGTCCTCGCCCAATCACTCTGGTAAGTCTTCAAGGTAGACTTCCGAACCTTCACAGACTTCGTTCACCCGGCAATCCACAATGACTCTTGGATGCTCAGAACGCGATGCCTAACCGGCTGGAGGATACACAGTCCTCAAGTGTAATAAGTCTTTAGGTCACACAGACAGAAATACTTCAGTGATGCCTAACACTCTTTGGCTCTGGGTGTTTGGGATTTGTCCTCGCAAGGATTTCTCTCTCAAAGGCTTCAAGGTGGGTTGCTCTCAAAACGACAAAAGCCGTAAACTAACTCTGAGCAGCCACCAATTTATGGTGTAGGGGGTGGGATATTTATAGCCACAAGGCAACCCGACCTGATATGTCCGAAATGACCCTGGTTCACTAAGGAACTGACACGTGTTCCAACGGTCAGATTTCAAACACAAACGACAACTTTACTTGGGCTACAAGCAAAGCTGACTCATCCAGCTCTGGATAAGATTTGCTCTCATTGTCTTCGCTCGAAGACATAGGATTTGGGTTGAGCATCACTTCAGTCACTCTGACTTAGTTCACTTGGACCCCACTTAACAGTACGGTGGTTCCTATGACTCAACACAGAAGAAAAGGAAACAACGAAACAACTCAGTCTTCGCGCTCCATAGTCTTCGCTCAATTTCTTCTCATGTCATAGACTTTAGTGTGAATATCTTCACACACCACCATTGTCTTCAATGTCTTCATACATTTTTAGGGGTCATCTCCGGTAGGTAAACCGAATCAATGAGGGACACTACCTGCGTTATCCTGCAATTCTCACAAACGCATTAGTCCCTCAACCAACTTTTTCGTCAATACTCCAAAACCAACTAGGGGTGGCACTAGATGCACTTACAATCTCCCCCTTTTTGGTGATTGATGACAAACTGGTTGAAGTTTTCAACAGGAAAGAAGTATGTGAAATTGTAAAGGATAACGTATTGTCTTCATAAGTGGCAAGGGCTCCCCTGAAGATGTGCATATAAATAATTTGCTTTTGGAATGCAAGTGCACATGGCAGGTTGTACTTGTGGAGATCCTCTTCAACTTATGAAGATAATTCATCATGCATGAAATGATATAGCTTAAAGAATGACATGCATAATGGAAAATGGACGTCTTTAGAATGATCTAAGTGCGGAAGTTATCATCGCATGTGAAAATGCAAATAAGTAGCAGGCGACCATCAATTTTAAGTGTTACAACTCGAAGAACGAAGTGTATCAAAAGCAAGAGTTGTAAGCACTAGGCAAAAATATAAAGCAACCGCCCTTATGAACCCGCTTGAAGACTATCAAACTCATACGCTTCTCCCTCTTTTGTTAGTAATGACCAAAAAAGGTTTGAAGACATAGAGCATCTACTCGTCCTCATGAGGAGTAGTTGAAGCAGCAGGGTTGTCGTTGTCGTTTGGCGGTGCAGACAAACTTGGTGTAGTGTCGATGCGTGCAGAAGTAGGGGGCGGTGAAGTTGCATCATCTTCATCATCGATCACATTGGCATTTACAGTTGCCGCGGAGGAAGAATAGTCAGAGTCTTCAAGAGATGGAGTTCTTCGTAGGATAGCGTTCCGTGGAGGAGTGGAGTCAAACTTGAATCTTTCAGTGAAGCCATCGTCTTGAAGATCAGCTTCAGCACTGAGTAGAGTCAAACTCTTCCATGAACGCCGACAAGTTTCGTGAGTGACAAATGCATTCTTGGTGGCAAGGTTTCGAATGCGATTTACATCCACCAAGAGGCTTTGCATCTGACGTTTCAGCCAAAAATAATGCTTATCTTGCTTCTGATGTAGGGCCACAAGAAGTTCTCAGTCATTGAGGACCCGAGAGCGCTTCCGAGGCCTTTGAGCAATTGTGCTCTCAGTAGCTTCAGTTGGTGCATGATGAGGCAGACGAGTATTCCCATCCATCGGATAGACACGCGTGACAGCTTGGACTCCTTCCATAGGCTGAGTGAAGCTTTGATGTTCAGCATTCTGAAGACAAAGAGGCTTCTTGGCAGGTTCTGGGTATATGGCTTCAACTGACATATCAACCTCTGGTAGGAAGATCACATGATTGCGAGCAGACGGTTGATAGTTGACAGCAGAGTGTTGCTTGATGAGGCGCATGACCCATGGAGCATAGAACTTCAGTCCGAAAAGGTCAGATCCAGATGCAGCCAGTTGCCTGATGAAGAAATCATGTGCATTGAAGCTGATGCCATTGAGGATGTAAAAGACCAATGTCTTCATGGCTCCTTCAAGTTTTGCAGCTGATGAATATCCTTTGATCGGCCATAGAGTCCGCTTGATGATATGATATATAGTGCGCGGCAGATACTCAAGGTCATCAACCAAGAACTCCTTTGGATATGCAACATCACGTGGCAAAGGCTTCATCATGCTCAACATCTGGCTCATATTGGGTTCAGGCTTATGGAAGATGCTTTCCAGTGCATTGCGGTGTTTTTGACAACCAGGTTCATATAGATCTCCGGGAGTGGATAGGCCTGTAAGCTCAATGATGTCAAGAGCTTTGGCTTCATGATGAACATTTCCTGTCATCCACTCGAGAACCCAGGTCT
This sequence comes from Triticum dicoccoides, assembly GCF_002162155.2. Classification (NCBI taxonomy): domain Eukaryota; kingdom Viridiplantae; phylum Streptophyta; class Magnoliopsida; order Poales; family Poaceae; genus Triticum; species Triticum dicoccoides. The sequence continues at coordinate 809,931,588 of NC_041385.1, forward strand.
TGATATCTCTATTGTAGCCGCAAATGTGGAGGGTAGCATAGAATTGAAGCAATAGCTCTTCATTCCAATGTTCTTTGTCTGTGACAAAGCTGAGCAGACCAGCATTACGAAAACAATCAAGTGCTTCTTCTAAGCACGGCAGTCCAGCAATGGCTTCAGTGTCGAGGCGCATATGAGGGAAAATGCGCCCTTGATCATACAGAACACATGAGTAATAGCTTCGCTGCTGATGACTCCAGAACCGATCTGATGATATTCTTGGCTTTGTGTAGGGGTTCTTTGAGCTGTCAAAGAATGTGTTATGGCTTTTGAAGCCATTTGCATTGAAAGACCCAACAGATGTGGTAGTACCTGGAAATCTTGGCAGTCTTGGCTTTGGCTTCTGGAACAGGAGCAGTGGCAGCAGCTGAGGCTTCAGGCTGCACAACAGGTGCTTCAGGAGCAGTTGCCTCATTGGTTTCAGGCACACTGTTTGGTTCAAGCTCCACATTAGCTTCAGTCATGACAATGTCATGAGCTTCACTTGCGTTGGTAGTGGCAGCTTCAGGATTTTCAACCTCGACCTGCTGAGCTGGAGGGTCAGGCACAGACACGTTCACTTCATGAACAATTTCTTCAGGAATGGGGGGAGTAGGAACTCGTTCTTCTTGACGTTCGTCATCGGCTGATGCAGTCGGATTGTCTTCAGCAGCAGGTGCTTCAGACTCGGAGACATTCATAGCAGGAGTGGCTTCTGAAAACACTTGATGTGCAATAGGTTGATGGTGCACTTCTCCTTCTGGAACGCTCGGAAGAGGGACTTGAGGCCTTGGTCCTTTGCGAAGCCTTTGTAGTACAGGCGACGCCTTTGGAGATGGAGTGGGCAGGTCCTCATCCTCTTCAACTTGCACGGATGGTGTGGCTTGTTGTTGTTGGGGAGTACTGGGGGAGTCTTGTTCTTGCGGGCGATCAGCCCATGAAGCATCCTGAGCAATTGGCGTCAGAGGACGACCAATGCTGATGAGTTCGCTGTTCGTGAGAACAGGCGATGATACCAAATTGTATTCAATTTGAGGAAGAACTTCATCATCTTCAACATTGTCATCTTGACCAATGTCTTCAGCAGCGGTGGGTTCAGCTGCTGGAATATCTTTAGCTTCCGGAGCCTCTATGGAAGCAGGCTCATGAATAGTCATGCGAAGTTCTTGGGATGCAGATGCAGGACGAACCACTGAGATGGGTTCAACAACAAGGGGCTCTGTGGGAGCAGCCCAACTCTTCTTGATCTTGCGCTTCTTCTTGGAGGGAGCAGCTTCAGAGGCTTCAGTATTCTTTCTCTTTCTAGATTCAGCCTCGGCAGCCCTCGTCTTCTTCTGTTCTGAAGCGGTAGTAGTGACCTTTGGCTTCGAGCCAGTCATGCTGCTTGGGAAGATAATGCGAGGTGCTTCTTGACTTGAAGGTGCAGGTTGGGCAGTGGAGAGCTTCTTCTTCTTTGCTGCCATCCAGGGGTCCATGCCAGGACGGCCAAGAGACTTGCGCTTCTCAGCCTCATTGTAGGCAAGCACACACTTGTCAGCCAGACTCTTCATACGCTCTCTGGAGCCTCGAGCTTCTTCACGCTTCTTGTGAAAGGCTTCTTTGAGCTCATGCAACATGATCTTGAAGTTCTTGACATCTTGCACGCTGAGCTTTGCCACGTGCTTCTTGAACTGAGCCTTTTCATAGTCAATTTTGTTTTCCTTTGCCGAAGCCTTAGCAAACTGGAAGTTGCGCTTGAAGAGATTGTTGTCACGACACCAGAGCAATGAAGATGGGTCGGCTTCTTCAGGATGTGGTCCACGGAGCAAGCAAGGATAGAATTCTTGCGCAATGGCTTCAACTTTGTTCTTGGGGGGAAGGCCTCGATAGAGAATATCACCCCAAGGGCTCTTGATAGCATTCTTCTCTGCGTACTCCTAGGTCACGAACTTGTACTTGAACCACTGTTCGGACCAATAGCGTCGAATCCATTGGATTCGAGTCTTGCGCTGATTGTAATCCTCTTCAGGATATGTTTTGTAGATTTCAGCAAGATCATCAGGCAGATCCTTTGAAGTTCCCCCACGACGCTGTCTACCACCCTTCCTTACTGATTTCTCTGCAGCCATGAGCTTGAAACTGAACGGTTTCAATATGTTCAAAGGCTTCAAAGGCTTTCACTTGCTGGTCAGACATGAACTGGCTTCAGGAGAATCAATGTGTTGCTGTAAGAATTCTGCAAACGAATGCAGACTATGAGAACCTAGGGATTCTCCCACGGACATGTACCTGTGACAAAATTAGAGATGTGAGGGAAGGGGAAGAGGTCATATGCATTCTCAGAAGATTTTGAAGATAAATCAGTTTGAAGACATTGACCTCATGTTGCAAAGACATTCACTTATATGTTGAGAGTCGGTTCCAGATTTGTACGAATCCGTGAATAAGTACAAGTGAGGAATCTAACTAGATGTGAAGCTTAAGTGAATATACTAGGCAGTATGAGATGCAGACAGAATAGATCTAACTTTGTATAGACAGAAACCAATTTTGGTAAATTGGATGAATCATTGAGGATCAAAAAGATGGTAAAAATAGAGTTATATTTACCACACGAAGAACTGCTGGATGGGAAGAATTTGGAGACCGAGCAGTTCAGTCCACCATGCCCTAACTTGGCGACGGAGGACACCTACGGTGGCGGCGGAGAGGACGATGCACGCGACCGGCGTGAGGACGGCGTCGGAGAAGTCGCGGCAGCTAAGCGCTTCGTCACTGGCGTCGTCGAGAGCTAGCGGTGGCGCTAGGGTTTTGACGAGGTGGAGAGGTGGAAGAAGGTTTTCTTGACCGCAGGGGACACGTATTTATAAGTAGGTGTGCATCACAGCGCAATTACGCAGGTGCCCCTGTCTGTTCACATCCGTGGGACACATGGCAAGCATGCAACATACTCAGAGTTGTCCCACGTTCCCACGCCCGCCAATTTTGTCGGATGGTTGTTCCGGCTTCTCCGGATATCGACAATAAAGATGAATAATTTAAATAGGACTTGATGTTTGTCTCTGTGTCTTCTGCTGACAAGGATGAGAGAAGACATTCGACAGTTTCAACAGAATGCATATGATTTGGATAGATAGAGTTTGAGATAGTAAGCATAGACAGGTTAGGGTCCGATCACATTCACTTAGTTCAAAAGATTCAACAATGAAGACATAGGTATAAGTGAATGCTATAGAGGACAAAATACTAGTATATATATATATGAGAAGGCAATCAACTCAACATAGTGAAGTAAATCATGAAGGTAAGTTGAAAGTTGAAGACAAATCATTATGCAAAGATATTCAACAATAACGCCATGAGTGAAACACTTCAAACCAAGAAATTTTGGTGGTGGCGTTACCCACCGTATATGAAGTATTAGACCGAAACACGGCGCACAATTATCATGGCGCTCTGAAGTCAAATTCCATGTTAATATATTCACACTCAGAATGTAAGTCTTCATTGATTGTAGATATACTTTACTTCATGTGTTGCACATCTAGTTCATCAACATGCATAAGTGTTAGGATGTGTGCCTGATCACAGGACATTTGAGGATTCCAAGATATTTAGCTCACACCGTAACTTGAAAACCTTTTCTCATCCAAGGGCTTTGTGAAGATATCTGCCAGTTGCTCTTCAGTGTTGACATGAATAATGTCAATATCTTTCTTCATGACATGATCTCTGAGAAAATGATGACGTATTTCAATGTGCTTTGTCTTCGAGTGCTGGACTGGATTGTTGGCGATCTTGATGGCGCTTTCATTGTCGTAGAAGAGAGGTACTTGCTTCAGATTGATGCCATAGTCCTTGAGAGTTTGCTTCATCCACAGAAGCTGAGCACAACAAGATCCAACTGCAATGTATTCAGATTCAGCAGTTGAGAGTGATACACAGTTTTGCTTCTTTGAAGACCAATAGACAAGTGATTGTCCCAGAAAGTGACATGTTCCTGATGTTGACTTGCGATCCACCTTGTCACCAGCATAATCAGCATCCGAGAATCCAACCAGATCAAACCTTGAGCCCTTTGGATACCATAATCCGAGTGTTGGGGTGTAAGCCAAATATCTGAGAATTCGCTTCACAGCTAAGTGATGCAATTCCTTTGGTGCTGCTTGGAATCGAGCACACATGCAAACACTAAGCATAATATCTGGCCTAGATGCACATAGGTAAAGTAAAGAACCAATCATGGAGCGGTATACCTTTTGATCGAACTCTTTACCATTGTCGTCGGGACCAAGATGATGTTTGGCTGGCATTGGCGTCGTGTAACCTTTGCAATTTTGCATGCCGAACTTCTTCAGGCAGTCTTTGAGATATTTTTCTTCAGATATGAAGATGCCATTTCTTTGCTGACGAATTTGAAGACCAAGGAAGAACTTCAGCTCACCCATCATGGACATCTGATATTGCTCTTGCATCATGTATCCAATCTCATCACTATACTTCTGGTTGGTGCAGCCGAAGATTATGTCATCCACATATATTTGGCACACAAACAGTTCACCATCATATGTCTTCGTGAAGAGTGTGGGATATAGGGATCCTGGTTTGAAGCCTTTGCTCTTCAGGAAGTCTTTGATTGTATCATACCAGGCGCGAGGAGCTTGTTTGAGGCCCTACAGTGCTTTGTTTAGTTTGTACACCATATCAGGATGTTTTGGATCTTCAAAGCCAGGTGGTTGAGCAACATACACTTCTTCTTCAATCTTGGCATTGAGGAAAGCACTTTTCACATCCATTTGATATAGCAAGATGTTGTGGTGATTAGCATAGGCTAGTAGTATGCGAATAGCTTCAAGCCTAGCCACAGGAGCAAAAGTTTCATTGAAGTCAATTCCTTCAACTTGAGTATATCCTTGTGCCACTAGACGTGCTTTGTTTCTGACGACTTGACCATGTTCATCTTGTTTGTTCCGATATATCCATTTTGTGCCAATAATGTTATGCTTGCAAGGGTCAGGGCGCTTGACAAGTTCCCAAACATTATTCTGCTTGAACTGTTGAAGTTCTTCTTGCATGGCTTGAATCCATTCAGGTTCCATAAAGGCTTCAACAACTTTCTTGGGTTCAGATATTGATACAAATGAAAAATGCCCACGGAAATTTGCTCACTGTGTTGCTCTTGAGCGAGTAAGCGGACCAAGTGCGTTGATGCTATCAATTATCTTCTCAATTTATACTTCATTTGCAACACAAGGATGAACTAGACGAAAACCTTGCTCATGCTAATCATTGTCATCATTGGGAGGATTATCTTCGGCCTGAGCATTGTATTCGGGTTGGTTTGGTGCAGAAATGATAAGTTCCTCTTCAGGCTGTGCTTCAGAAGGCATGATTTCACCAGTTCCCATCAGCTTGATAGATTCGTTGGGAGGAGCTTCATCTAATGTGCTTGGCAGGAGCTCTCGTTGTGAACCATTGGTTTCATCAAATCGCACGTCCACAGTTTCAACGATTTTGTAGTGAAAGAGGTTGAAGACTCTGTAAGAGTGTGAACCCTTTCCATAGCCAAGCATGAAGCCTTCGTGAGCTTTGGGTTCAAATTTTGACTTGTGATGGGGATCCTTGATCCAGCATCTAGCACCAAAAACTCTGAAGTAGCCGACATTTGGCTTCTTGCCAGTAAGGAGCTCATAGGATGTCTTGCCCAGAAGCTTATGGATGTAGACACAGTTGATGATGTGACAAGCTGTATCAATAGCTTCAGGCCAGAACTTTCTTGGTGTCTTGTACTCGTCGAGCATTGTTCGAGCCATCTCAATGAGGGTTCTGTTCTTGCGCTCAACAATGCCATTTTGCTGAGGTGTATATGGAGCAGAAAATTCATGAGTGATTCCTATTGTATCTAGATAAAGATCATGGCCGGTGTTCTTGAATTCAGTGCCGTTATCACTTCTGATATGCTTGATCTTGATGACATAATTGTTCATTGCTCGATTAGTGAATCATCTGAAGACATCTTGTACTTCAGTCTTGTAGAGAATTATGTGCACCCATGTATATCTTGAGTAGTCATCAACAATGACGAAGCCATAGAGACACGCTGTTGTTGTGAGAGTAGAGTAGTGAGTAGGGCCAAATAAGTCCATGTGCAATAGCTCAAAGGGTTGAGATGTCGTCATGATTGTCTTCGAGGGGTGCTTGGCCCTCGTCATCTTTCCAGCTTCGCAGGCACCACACAAATGATCTTTCTTGAACTTGACACCTTCGATGCCTATGACATGCTTCTTCTTGACGAGAGTGTGTAAGTTCCTCATGCCAGCATGCCCCAGCCTTCGATGCCAGAGCCAGCATTCTGAAGCTTTTGCAAGAAGACATACGGCAAGCTGTGGACCTGCTGAGAAATATACCATGTATAGATCACCTTTCCTATACCCTTCAAAGACTAGAGACTTGTCAGATTCCATTAGTACAAGGCAACAATATTTTCCGAATATCACAATCATGTTTAAGTCACAAAGCATTGAGACAGATATTAAGTTAAATCCAAGGGATTCAACAAGCATCACTTTATCCATGTGTTGATCCTTTGAGATTGCAACTCTACCTAGACCCAATACCTTGCCTTTACCAGTGTCAGCAAATGTGATTTGACTCTTGTCGGATGGACGTAAGGTTGAGTCCATGAGAAGACTTCGATCACCAGTCATATGATTAGTGCATCCGCTGTCCATAATCCATTCTAAAGCACGAGGTGTCATACCCTAAAGTGCAGTTAGGAGGATAGGCTTCACAAGGTATGTTGTGAAGCATAAGCATTTGATGCACACTTGGATTATCACAGCATAGATGAAAGTTAGCACACAGTATGACAGGTAAGCGATTCATATGTGGAATACATAGTAAGTCATTTTATGATGCGTCCCTTTGTGTTTTAGGTCCCCAGCAATTATATCGGACGCCTTTGATTGCTGGCTGGAGACCATGTTCTGCAAAAGAGAATTAGTTCTTCTTCACCACCCACATCTTCAGGGGTGGCTTAGAAGCAATGAGTCTAAGTGCAGCATCTGAGAATTTCGGGTTTGAAGCCCTAGCAAATAGCCTTGCAGGAGATGAATGATACTCATATGAATAAGCAGAAAAGGTCTTAGTCCTATGAACATGGCGGTTTGAGGACACACGTTCATATTCATAAGTTTGAGTACTATTTCCCTGCAAAATATTGGCGTTAGGGTGACTCAAGTGAGTCCTGTATTCGTATGAAGCCGTTGGACCATATGATGCCTTTGGTCTGGGGTTTGTCTTCTTCCCAGGTGGTGTCATGATGACATTCACTGGAAGATTCTTAAGACAACTTTTTGGAACCCAGATCTTCTTCATAGGTGGTCCATTCCTGCAGTTAGTACCAATATACCTGGCAAACACTTCACCATGCTGGTTTTTGAATAGTTTATAGTTTGCATCAAAGGATTCATCAATGATAATAGGATTAGCACAGGTAAAGCCATATAAAGTGGATGGATCCACTGAAGGTTCCTTTGCAGCAACCCATGTGGTTTTGGGATACTGCTCAGGCTTCCAGTAGGAACCATCAGCATTCATTTTCCTCTCGAACCCAACACCCTCTTTCCTAGGGTTTCGGTTCAGAATCTGCTTTTTGAGGACATCACAAAGTGTCTGATGCCCTTTCAAACTTTTATACATCCCTGTTTCAAGCAATGTCTTCAACCTAGCATTTTCATCAGCAATAGTAGTGGTATCCTCAGTAGAGGGGTTAGTTTCCACATCAGTAGTTGAAGACAAGGCAATAGTAGCACCATTGGAACATTCAACAACAGAGGCAGCGTTATCACGCTCAATGCATTTTAAACATGGTGGTTCAAATCAATCCTGAGCGGAACTGATCTGTTGAGCACGAAATGACTCATTCTCTTTTTGAAGATCTTCATGAGTCGCTTTCAATTTCTCAAGCTCTTGCTTCCTTTGAAGATAATCATAGGAGAGCTTTTCATAAGTGGTTGAGAGCGTCTCATGAAGACTATCAAGTTCTTGATATTTAGCATGAAGATTTTTTATATCTTCAACTAAGGACTGTGAACATGTCATTTCCGCGTCCAACATGTCATCGCTTTTGTCTAACAGTTTTTGAGTATGTTCCATAGCCCTTTGTTGTTCAGTAGCAATTTTAGCAAGTGTTTTGTAGCTGGGTTTAGATTCATAATCAGAGTCATCTTCACTTGATGTTTGAAAGTAAGCATCGCGTGATTTTACCTTGGCACCGCGTGCCATGAAGCAGTAGGTGGGAGCAGGATCGTCCTTGTCATCATCAGCGTTGGTGTGGGAGTCATTGTCTTCAGAGTTGAAGATGGACTTGGCAACGTAGGCTGTGGCTAGAGCCAGACTTGCAACGCCAGAGTCGGACTCAGCTTCAGATTCCACCTCCGCCTCCTCAAAAGCAGACTCCTCCTCTGAATCCATTTCCTTGCCAACAAAATCACGAGCCTTGCCAGATGAGCTCTTCTTATGAGATGAAGACTTTGATGAGGACTTGGAAGAAGACTTTGATGATTTCTTCTTCTTCTTGTCATAAGAGTAATATTCCTTGCTCTTCTTCTCCTTCTTCTCATTGTCCCACTGAGGACACTCAGAGATGTAGTGCCCAGGCTTCTTACACTTGTGACATGTTCTTTTCTTGTTGTCTTGAGTGGAAGCATCATCATTTCTTGAACTGGATCGTGAAGACTTTCTGAAGCCCTTCTTCTTTGTGAATTTCTGGGACTTCTTCACAAGCATAGCAAGTTCCCTTCCAATGTCTCGAGGATCATCAGAACCGCAGTCAAATTCTTCTTCTTCAGATGAGGAAACAACTTTTGCCTTCAAAGCATGAGTTCGGCCATAGTTGGGGCCATAGATATCTCTTTTCTCAGAAAGCTGGAACTCATGTGTGTTGAGCCTCTCAAGTATATCAGACGGATTGAGAGTCTTGAAGTTAGGACGTTCTTGCATCATGAGGGCAAGAGTGTCAAAGGAGCTGTCAAGAGATCTTAGCAGCGTCTTGACGATTTCATGCTTGGTGATCTTAGTGGCGCCGAGAGCCTGAAGCTCATTTGTGATGTCGGTGAGGCGATCAAACGTGAGCTGGACATTTTCATTGTCGTTTCTCTTGAAGCGGTTGAAGAGATTGCGAAGAACACTGATCCTTTGATCTCTCTGTGTAGAGACGCCTTCGTTGACCTTGGACAGCCAGTCCCAGACTAGCTTTGACGTTTCCAGAGCACTCACACGGCCATACTGTCCTTTGGTCAGATGACCACAGATGATGTTCTTTGCAATCAAGTCCAGTTGAATGAACTTCTTGACATCAGTAGGGGTGACACCTTCACCAGTTTTGGGAACGCCATTCCTGACGACATACCAGAGGTCGACATCAATGGCTTCAAGATGCATGCGCGTCTTATTCTTCCAGTAGGGATATTCAGTTCCATCGAACACGGGGCAGGCAGTGGAGACTTTGATTATCCCTGTAGTCGACATAGCTAAACTCCAGGTGGTTAAACCGAATCACACAGAACAAGGGAGTACCTTGCTCTGATACCAATTGAAAGTGCTAGTTATCGACTAGAGGAGGGGGGGTGAATAGGAGATTTTTATCAAAGTCTTCAAAACATGGAAGTTTCGAAGACAAACAATAGAAATGACCTAATTGATATGCAGCGGAAGATAAACTACAACGAGCAAGCCATAGTGAAGTATGCAATAGTGTTAACGTACGAAGACTAATAGCAGCTAGGTAGTAAGGATCAGGATGGAAGATAGTATGAAGCCAATCAACAATAGTAGTCAAACATTGAAGTCAAACAGATAAGACAGATAAGCAACGACTTCACGAAGACAAACTCAAAGTAAAGGAGGGAAGGGATAGAACCAGTCACTTGTTGAAGACACAGGATTTGTTGGACCAGTTCCAGTTGCTGTGACAACTGTACATCTGGTTAGGGAGGCTGAGATTCAACTCAGAAGACCGTGTCTTCACCTTATTCCCGTTGAGCTAAGGACACTTAGTCCTCGCCCAATCACTCTGGTAAGTCTTCAAGGTAGACTTCCGAACCTTCACAGACTTCGTTCACCCGGCAATCCACAATGACTCTTGGATGCTCAGAACGCGACGCCTAACCGGCTGGAGGATACACAGTCCTCAAGTGTAATAAGTCTTCAGGTCACACAGACAGAAAGACTTCAGTGATGCCTAACACTCTTTGGCTCTGGGTGTTTGGGATTTGTCCTCGCAAGGATTTCTCTCTCAAAGGCTTCGAGGTGGGTTGCTCTCAAAATGACAAAAGCCATAAACTAACTCTGAGCAGCCACCAATTTATGGTGTAGGGGGTGGGCTATTTATAGCCACTAGGCAACCCGACCTGATATGTCCGAAATGACCCTGGGTCACTAAGGAACTGACACGTGTTCCAATGGTCAGATTTCAAACACACACGGCGACTTTACTTGGGCTACAAGCAAAGCTGACTCATCCAGCTCTGGATAAGATTTGCTCTCATTGTCTTCGCTCGAAGACATAGGATTTGGGTTGAGCATCACTTCAGTCACTCTGACTTAGTTCACTTGGACCCCACTTAACAGTACGGTGGTACCTATGACTCAACACAGAAGAAAAGGAAACAACGAAACAACTCAGTCTTCGCGCTCCATAGTCTTCGCTCAGTGTCTTCTCATGTCATAGACTTTAGTGTGAATATCTTCACACACCACCATTGTCTTCAATGTCTTCATACATTTTTAGGGGTCATCTCTGGTAGGTAAACCGAATCAATGAGGGACACTACCTACGTTATCCTGCAATTCTCACAAATGCATTAGTCCTTCAACCAACTTTGTCGTCAATACTCCAAAACCAACTAGGGGTGGCACTAGATGCACTTACAGGGTGTTTAAATCGTAGCTCGGTCGGTAGTCCCGGAGAAATTGCGGTCAACTCTTTCTAAAGCCTGCCAGACAAAGAAAATAATTACTTGATATTAGGAAATGAACAAAGTTCCCGATATGGTGCGATAATGATTGATTGAACTGGTTTGGGGTGGCCTCAACAATGCTTCTAGGGTTTGTGGTGGCCTCGACAACACTCTTTTAACTTGGTAAATTTGGGTGGCCTCGACGCTTCTAGGGTTTGGAGTGGCCTCGGCAACGCTTCTAGGGTTTGGCCCGGACCGCCTCTCTCATGAATGTCCGACGTCCGAACCACCTCTCTCATGATGTCAAACAAGGGATTTAATAAAATGGCGCCATTCTAGATGTGCAGAAAATGGTCCCTATTTTTCCTGATCTCATCTACCCTTCTATATGTCATGTTGTCTAGTGTCAAAGGATTCAAAAAACCATGGCTTCATCATTAGCCAGAAGTAACAGGCGCATGATGGTATGAAGCTCTCCATAGTTATTTTGGAACGGAGTCCTGATAGGATAATTTGCTTTTTGATACGAAGTTCAGCAAGAGCCTTTCGGATATTGCTATTTGGAAGGCCTTTGCTGAACTTCGTACCAAAAAGCAAATTATCCTACCAGGACTCCGTTCGAAAATAATTTTGGAGAGCTTCATACCATCATGCGCCTGCTACTTCCGGCTAATTATGAAACCATGGATTTCTTCAATATTTTGACACAAGAGAACGTGCACATATAGAAGCGTAGATGAGATCAGAAAAAATATGGATCAACTTAATTATGCACATCCATAATGGGGGCATTCTTAACAAATCTCTTATAAATATCGAGACAGTTTGTCGGGTAGGGGCGGGAGGGGGTAGGAGATCGACAATGTTTTTTTTTGAGGGTTTGGGTGTCCTCGATAATTGGTCGAGCGAGAGGGGGTTGATCGACGTCCCCCTCTTGACCCCTCGGTGATCCTCAACCCTCGACCCTCGACCCTTCGATGACCCTCGATCCTCAACCCCTCGGTGATCCCTCGACCCTCTAGCCTAGTTCCCGACCCTTGACTGCTCGATGATCCTCGACACCCTCGTTCCTGATAAGAAATAAGAAGAGGAAGAAGAAGAAAAAAGAGAGGAGAAGAAGAAAGAATAGAGGAGAAGAAGAAAAAAATAGAGGAACAAAAAAAGAGGAGCTCCTCTTTTTTTTCTTCCTCTTATTTTTCTCCTCTTCTTCCTCTCCTCCTCTTCTCCTTCTTATTCTCCTTCCGATGTCCCCCTTATGTCGAAGTTATCAGGGAGGGGGTAGACGGCAACAACGCTCACCCCGGCCCTCATGACATGTCTGACGTCCCCCCTCATGTCGAAGTTATTGGGGAGGGGGTAGACGACAACGACGCTCACCCCTCATGACATGTCCGACGTCCAACATCCCCCCTAATGTCATGTCCAACGTCCCCCCTCATTTTAACTAATTTCTATGAACAAAAATATATATTATATGGACAGAAAATATACTCCAAGAACATCATATATATATAGACACACACACACACATCCATCCATATGAACATATATGAACAATAAAATACAGAGCCACATATATGAAAAAGAAAATACATATATGAAAGAAAAATGCTATGAACATATGAAAAAATGCTATGAGCCGGGGCGGCGTGGCGGCTCACAGCGGCGGCGGCTGGAGACAGCGACAGCGACGGCGATGGTGACGATGACGGCGACGACAGGGGGCGCCGACGCGCTGGAGAGGGCCGGGGCTGGGGAGGGCCGGGGTAGGGGCTTAGGAACGGGGCAGGGACCGGCGCGGTGACGACATGGTCTGGGGCAGGGGCACTGGACGATGGCGACGAGGAGCGGGCGGCGAAGGCGTCGAGGGCCGGGTGCCATGAACTGGTACCAATGCACCCCTTTCGTCCCGGTTGGTGCCACCAACCGGGACCAAAGGCCTTTTGCTGGCGCGGTGCGGTGGGAAGTTTAGTCCAACCTCGCTTGTTGAGAGAGCTCGAGAGTGGTTTGTAAGGGGTGTTGTGCCCACCCTCTCGATCTCTTCTCAACTGCAGGCTTTCGGGCCTAATCTTTCACTCCTTGCCTGTGGGCCTATTGGGCCTGCTGCGGCCTGGATCCTGGCTCATGGTTGGGTTTTTTTAGTCGTATTCAGGCCGTGGTGGCCTAGTAGGTGGCATTTTTTTAAATTTTTTTTCTAGTTTTTTTATTTTCTTTTTTTGCTCCATTTATTTTATTTTGTTTCTACTTATAGCAAAATATTTACTTTTTTTCAGTGACTCTTTTTGCTTTTGGGTAATACAAATTATAAACTTTCTGTTAGCGCCATTAGTTTCCAATTTGAATAGTTTAAATTTGAATTTTTGAAATTTGTGTGAATCAGTAGTTTGTGAATAACTTTACTATAAAAATAGATTTTTGAGTGATTCTTTTTCCTACTATTTAATATTACTTTTTTTTATCATTATATTTAATGTTGTAATTTTTAGGTTATTTGGAATGTCTGTTTTAATCAAAAACATATTTTGCTATTTTAGTTTGTTATTAAAGTTTCAAACAAAAAAATCTTTATGAAAATTCTTTTTGCTATTAATGTTTTGAACACTTTAATAAATTTAGTTGCATAAATTTTATATAATTTTAGTTTCAAAAATACTAGAGGTTTATAAATTCTTTTTAATTGATTCCTTTTGCTATTAGAGTTTCATTAAAGTTTTCTAGTTCATTCTATTTGCTATTAGAGTTTAAGTAAAGTTTTCTAGTTCATTCTTTTAGTTCATTATTTTTGCTATTAGAGTTTTATAAAGTTTTCTAGTTCGTTCTTTTTACTATTAGAGTCATTCTTTTAGCTGAATGACCCTGAAATTGAAAAGCACTTCAAATGAACTCTGAAGAGGTTGAAATTTGTCATGGTATCGTCATTTCATCCATATAGATGTGCTAAATAGGTGAGAGGGTTACGACAAAAACTGGATGCACTTCGTGTACAAAATGGACAACCTCTTTCGAAGTTTCACGGTTTCATACGGGAACTCATCTGTTACAAAAGGCATTTCATTTTTTTGAACTTATTTGAACTCCAGACTTTTTGTGTGTTCAAAATGCACCATTCAAAGCCACATCATAAATTTTCAATCCTTTCTAACTTCATTTGTTATTTTTCATGCATTTACTGATTTTTTGAGCTAAGTGACCCTGAAATTGAAAAGCACTACAAATGAACTCTGAAGAGGTTGAAATTTGTCATGGTATCATCATTTCACCCACATAGCATGTGCTAAAAATTTGAGAGGGTTATGGCAAAAACTAGATGCACTTCGTGTACAAAATGGATAATCTCTTTGGAAGTATCAGAGTTTGGGACGAAAACTCATCTGTTACAAAAGGGATTTCATTGTTTTGAACTTATTTGAACTCCAGACATTTTGTGTGTTCAAAATGCACCATTCAAAGCCACATAATCAATTTTCAACCCTTTCTGACTTCATTTGTTATTTTTGAGCTATATGACGCTGAAATTGAAAAGCACTACAACTGAACTCTGAAAAGGTTGAAAGTTGTCATGGTATCATCATTTCACCCACAAAGCATGTGCTAAAAAGTTGAGAGGGTTACGGAAAAACTGGATGCACTGCGTGTACAAAATGGACAATATCTTTCGAAGTATCAGGGTTTCGGACGAAAACTCATCTGTTACAAAGGGATTTCATTTTTTTGAACTTATTTGAATTCCAGACTTTTCATGTGTTCAAATTGAACCATTCATAGCCACATCATCAATTTTCAACCCTTTCTGACTTCATCTAGTATTTTTCATGCATTTATTGATTTTTTGAGCTATATGACCCTGAAATTGAAAAGCACTACAAATGAACTCTGAAAAGGTTGAAAGTTGTCATGGTATCATCATTTCACCCACATAGCATGTGCTAAAAAGTTGAGAGGTTTACGGCAAAAAATGGATGCACTTCGTGTACAAAACGGACAATCTCTTTCGAAGTATCAAGGTTTCATACGGAAACCCATCTGTTACAAAAGGCATTTCATTTCTTCACATGTAACTGCAGTGATATTCTAGATCAAAGGCATCATCATAATAGTTGTGGAAAGAAAGTCTTCACTTTTTCTTCGCTTGCTTCCTTTGCTTATTGCGCCGTAACCCTGGATAATCTTCATCATTTAACAGGGTGCTTGGGTCAGCCTTGAATTTGAAGGGAGGAATTTGGTGAAATTTTTCATAATCTTCAGACATGTCTGTCTTGCCCTCCAATCCCACGATGTCTCTTTTTCCTAAAAGAACTATGTGGCACCTTGGCTCATCGTATGGTGTATTCGCTTCCTTACCTTTTCTTTTTCTCGGTTTGGTAGACATGTCCTTCACATAGAAAACCCGTGTCGCTTCATTGTTTAGGACAAATGGTTCTTCTGTGTAACCAAGATTGTTGAGATCCACTGTTGTCATTCCGTACTGTGGGTCAACCTGTACCCCGCCTCCTGACAGATTGACCCATTTGCACTGAAACAAAGGGACCTTAAAATCATGTCCGCAGTCAATTTCCCACATGTCCACTATGTAACCATAATATGTGTCCTTTCCCCTCTTGGTTGCTGCATCAAAGCAGAGACCGCTATTTTGGTTGGTGCTCTTTTGATCTTGGGCGATCGTGTAAAATGTATTCCCATTTATCTCATACCCTTCGTAAGTCAATACTGTCGAAGATGGTCCCCTGACCAACGAGTAAAGCTCATCAAAAATAGTGTTGTCACCCTTGAGACGTGTTTGCAACCAACAGCCGAAAGTCCTGATGTGTTCACATGTAATCCAGTCGTCACACTGCTCCAGGTGTTTGGAGCGCAGAATATTCTTGTGTTCATCGACATAAGCGATCACCAAGGTAGAGTTCTATAGAACTGTGTAGTGTCCTTGAGACCAAGAATGCCCATCCCTACATATTATTGAGTCCCCTCCTAGCATGTCGTTTCCAGTTAGTCTCCCCTCATACCGCGATTAAGGGAGACCAATCTTCTTAAGGTCAGGAATGAAGTCAACACAAAACCCAATGACATCCTCTATTTGATGGCCCATGGAGATGCTTCCTTCTGGCCTAGCGCGGTTACGGGCATATTTCTTTAGGGCTCCCATGAACCTCTCAAAGGGGAACATATTGTGTAGAAATACAAGGCCCAGAACGACAATCTCGTCGACTAGATGAACTAGGATGTGCGTCATGATATTGAAGAAGGATGGTGGGAACACCAGCTCGAAACTGACAAGACATTGTGCCACATCACTCCTTAACCTTGGTAGGATTTCTGGATCGATCACCTTCTGAGAGATTTCATTGAGGAATGCACATAGCTTCACAATGGCTAAACGAACGTTTTCAGGTATAAGCCCCTCAATGCAACCGGAAGCAGTTGCGTCATAATCACGTGGCAGTCAAGAGACTTTAGGTTCTGGAACTTTTTCTCTGGCATATTTGTTATTCCCTTTATATTTGAGGAGAAGACAGACGCGACCTTCATACTGAGTAGGCATTCAAAGAAGATTTCCTTCTCTTCTTCCGTAAGAGCGTAGCTGGCAGGACCTTCATACTGCTTTGGAGGCATGCCGTCTTTTCCGTGCACATGTTGCTGGTCCTCTCATGCCTCCGGTGTATCTTTTGTCTTCCCATACATGCCCAAGAAGCCTAGCTGCTTCACGCAAAGGTTCTTTGTCACGTGCATCATGTCGATTGAAGAGTGGACCTCTAGGTCTTTCCAGTAGGGTAGGTCCCAAAATATAGATTTCTTCTTCCACATATGTGCGCGTCCCTCAGCGTCATTCGGAATAGATAGTCCGCCGGGACCCTTTCCAAAGAGTACATGTAAATCATTGACCATAGAAAGTACGTGATCACCGGTACAGATGGCGGGCTTGTTCCGGTGATCTGCCTTGCCTTTGAAATGCTTGCCTTTCTTTCGACATTGATGGTTGGTCGGAAGAAATGGACGATGCCCCAGGTACACATTCTTCCTGCATTTGTCCAGGTATATACTTTTGGTGTCATCTAAACAGTGTGTGCATGCATGGTGTCCCTTGTTTGTCTGTCCTAAAAGGTTACTGAGAGCAGGCCAATCATTGATGGTTACAAAGAACAACGCATGCAACTCAAATTCTTGCTGTTTGTGCTCATCCCACACACGTACACCGTTTCCATTCGACAGCTGTAAAAGTACTTCAACGAATGGCCTTAGGTACACATCAATGTCATTGCCAGGTTGCTTAGGACCTTGGATGAGAATTGGCATCATAATGAACTTCCGCTTTGTTGGAGATCGTTGCAGAAAATAAAAAAAATTCTATGCATCACCAAGATCAATCTATGGAGTCATCTAGCAACGAGAGAGATAGGAGTGCATCTACATACGCTTGTAGATCGCGAGCGGAAGCGTTCAAGAGAACGGGGTTGACGGAGTCGTACTCGTCATGATCCAAATCGCCGAAGATCCTAGCGCCAAACGGACGACACCTCCGCGTTCAACACACGTAGAGAGCGGAGACGTCTCCCGCGCCTTGATCCAGCAAGGAGGAGGGAGAGGTTGAGGAAGAGAGCTCCAGTGGCAGCACGACAGCGTGGTGGTGATGGAGAGGCAGTACTCCGGCAGGGCTTAACCAAGCTTCTGCGGAGGAGGAGAGGTGTTGGGAAGGGGAGGGGCTGCGCCTTGGAGGTGTGTGTGCAGCCCTCCCCTCGCCCCTCTATTTATAGGGGGAGGGGGAAGGGGCCCGGCCC